>NC_090646.1:633684813-634013979 GCF_040937935.1 Hyperolius riggenbachi
CCGATGAAGTGGGATATGCCCGCAAAACGTGTTGCACTTGTCTGGAGTATGTCAATAAGTTGTATTTTGTTGAAAAAAATTAACAGTATTGTGTGTCTATCTCAGGGAGGTAAGTCCACCGCTACCTCCTCCTTTTTAAAACTTTTAGCTCTTTTTATACTACTGGCGTCTCTGTACTACTGTATAATAATCGTATCCACCCCTGGTGGAGGGGAATTGGCCCCTTTCTTACAATCTACAGTGAGCGACTTCTTGATCCTGAGTGGGGACAGGTCTTAAGCCGGGTCTACACGGAGCAATCCGGCGGCTCGATTAGCCGCCGGATCGACTCTGCCGCATCCCCCCGCGTACCCGCCACGTCCCCGCTCGTCCGCGTGTGCGTTGGATTCGATCCCCCCTCGTCTCTGCCGGCGCCGCTTATCTTCTGCTCGATTTCCCGCTATTGTTCGCCCGCAGGGAACGAGCGGGGAATCGGCCGCGGCGAGATCGGACCTGTCGGATCTTATCAATCATCGAGCCGCATCAGCGGCTCGATTGAAAAGACACATTGTGCCGTGTAGACCCTGCTTAATACTCCCTACCTGCCTTTTAGAGTGGTTGCCTGGGTGGTAACTCTGACTTGTGAGTATAATATTATACTTACCCTCTCACACCCACATTTCCAGTACATATTACACTATATTGGGCTCTCTGTGTCTCCTTTTATAGCAGCTAAGCATGCGTTTATTTGTGGTTATTGGTTTATTTGTGCTAAACATGCTGAGCAGGGGTTAATGTGGGGCAGTGCAGGGGTGTCACAGGGCAAGGTGCTATGGGTGCCCTGGCCCTGTATACAAGTGGGTTGCAGCTGCCAGCGGGCTTATACAGGGGAGGCGGGGAGGAGCAGCAGGTGCTGCACTATCGATACTTGTTATACTAAAGTATCTATAAAATTCCCTCCAGTGCCTACTATTGGTCTTGTAACAGACCAAGGGGAATTTTAATTTCCGACATCTCCGATCTGACCCCAATTGAGACTGTGATTGATTTTCAGATGAGTTCTGCACAAAATGGATCCTGTTCTCTATCGAGAGCAGATTAGGCACATCAAAAATTATCAGTTCGACCCATCAGAATGCCGCGTTTAGCCGACGAGTCCCGAACGCTTGGCGGTAAATGCTGCCAAGCGTCCGTGTGAACCGGCCCTCTAAATTATGTCCCTTAACGGCCGGTTCACAGGGACCGGCACCATTTAAGTGAATGAGAGCGTTTAGCATCACGCGGTTACCGGCGATTACCGGCAATTGCGCAAATGCGGTGTTCCGATCCCGATTTAACACGTCGCTTCGGCCGGCCCTAGAAGCAGCATGCGGGGACGAGAAACGCCGATCGTGACGGGAAGTGTACCGCCGCCCCCGAACGAGACGTCACAGGACGAAGCGACTTCCCAGCCGCCTCAACTCCGCCTCAACGCCGCCTGTCGTCCGTGTGAACCCGCCCTTATCAATATACAGCTTTTATAGCTAGGGCTATAATATAATTAGGGCTTTTGAAAAGAAAAAAGGAAACTTTGGGAATCCCTAATGAAGATATAGACTGGTCCGAAACCTGTCAGTAAAGCTGGCAACTAATCATAAAATGTACAATCTCTCCACTTTTATGTAATTTGAAAACTTTCTTAAAGCGGACTTGAACTCAGAATTTATTCTCTGCTCTAAAAGATAAGCAACAGCATAATAACCTTTAAAGAAAAATGTTTCTTTGTTACAGCTGATGCAAACCCAGCAATGAATCTGCAGTGTGTGTGTCTACTTCATGCTTTCATGGAAGCAGACACAGGGTTAACAACCTAGGTGAACAAATTAGCTGCTCTGCTGAGGCAGCCAGCTGACACAGCTAAGAGATTAAATTACAGTTGTGGTAAAACTCTCTAAATACATACAGGGTGCATTTCTCTATGTTTTCCTTCCGCCCTGTGCAAGAGTCCACCTCTCAAGTCTAACTGAATGCGTATACGCGTCCAGTGGTATAGCGGAAGGGGCGCACGCATGTACGTGCGACCCCCGTTATTACCTGGCAGCTTTTCCATAGTGGTGATTGGGGAAGGGAACCAAGGGTTCCCTGAACCAATCGCACTGGCTGGAGAGAATAGACATGACCATGATTAGGGGTTATGTCCATTCATATAGATGGAACTATTTGCCCATTTGGTCCGGTTATTACACCCTTTAAATTATGTCGACAATATTTTATTTGGAAAAAAAGGTGTATTTTTTCTTCAGTGTTGCGTCTCTCACTAACGCCAATCCCCTATTTGCAAAAATAACAGTAATTTGCCCTCATGATATACATATTAAAAAGTTTGGTCCCTAAAGTAACTATTTATGCATTTTTTTTAGTGTCACTTCATTTTTTATAAAAGTGTTTTATTTTGGTAACTATGAGAGTTGAGGTAAGGGGTTACTTAATGGGGTATTTTATATATTTTTACTTAATGGGAATGTATGTAAATGTAATTTTACAATCTGGCCACTAGATGTCCCCACCACACACTTTATTCCGATTGTGTACAATATTTACTGCATACACAGGTTACAGGAAGTAATGTGTATGTTTTACTTTCACTTTAGTCCAGTGGTCCTCAAACTAAGGCCCGTGGGCCGAATGTGGCCCCCTAAAGCTTTTTTACCGTCCCCCACACTCAAAATGTATTACCTATCGATGCGGTCAGCTACATCTTTAAATATTAGTAGTCCACATATAGAATAGCAGTGCTGGCACCACCCATCCACATGGAAGCCAGAAAGCAGTAATTCGCTGATTTCCAATCAAATTCCAAATCAGGTGACACTGCTGTCCACTGCAGGTTGTCATCTGAGTATGCTTCACTGTCTGGCCCGTAAAGACTTCTACATCATTTTATGTATACTCCGATCCTTAAGCAGTCTGAAGTATGTTGACCCGGCCCTCGACCCAAAACGTTTGGGGACCCCTGCTGTAGTCAATGACTAGCAGCATCTTATTGATGCTGTTGAAGTGGTGATCACTGATCACAGGCACTTAGATCGGTGAATGAGAACAACGTTTCCATTCACAGACCTGCGTACTAACAGGCGACAATGAGAACGCGCACGGGATCGCGCACAGTGGCAATCGTGGCAAGATATGTATATCTACACCCCTAAGGCTAAGATTAAGTCTCAAGGGGCGTAAATATACTGTATAAAAAAACAATAAGTGGTTAAAGTACCTTTCTAATATTTTACATTTTAAATCACATATCCTATTGTATTAAAATCGTATTCAATAACATAACTGCAGAGGGCGCCATATTGCACATCTGGACACCCATATATGCACCTTATCTGAAGCGGAACCTAGTTTACAGTGCAATACCTCACAAGGGGTTTTATGGAATTATTTTAGGTGGTTTTGTATTAAACAGGCAATTAAGTTGTTTATACTATTCTGCACAGCCAAACGTAAACATTTATATGCGTCTTTTGCTGGGTTTATTTAATCAGCATTAGGCCAGTGACATTCTTCTTTTTAACATCGTTTAATGTATCCGGACAGATGTCGATTGGAGGCGGGCCATTGGCTGTATTTTGTAAAACCAGTAGCCGGAACTTAACCCCTCCACAAACATTTCCCTTTCACAGCCTGCCACATCCACTCAGCTGTGAAAAATGCCTTAATACTCCTGACATCTTTCCCCTCCCAACCAGTACGGTGGAGTCTAAGATTTCTGGCAAGAACATGGAATTACATTCCTTTTTAATTTTTTTTTTTTTTTTTTTTTCTTTTTATTGTGTTTTTTTTTTATTATTGATTTGTCTAATTTTATCTAATACCACCAAACATCTTTTGCAATGTTATGCACGATTAGCTTAATGACAGTTTAAAAAATATACCGATATA
This sequence comes from Hyperolius riggenbachi, assembly GCF_040937935.1. Taxonomy (NCBI): domain Eukaryota; kingdom Metazoa; phylum Chordata; class Amphibia; order Anura; family Hyperoliidae; genus Hyperolius; species Hyperolius riggenbachi. Next base: position 633,688,714 of record NC_090646.1, read on the forward strand.
TAAATTAATAAAAGCAGAAACTAAAAGGCTTATAGTTATAGCTATAGAGATATAGTTTTTTTTTTTTTTGGGGGGGGGGGGGGGGGGGGTTGTTTCAAAATTTATGCTAAATTTTTCACTTATTTGCAAGTTTTTTGGGGTTTGTCTACATTATGGGCCATTTTTTGTTTTCTTCTAGAATTAGAATTACCTCTTTGCATTTACGTATCGTATACAAGATTTCACACGTGCTTCACTCCTCCTCTGAAATGCCCTCCTACAACACATCTGTCAATCTACAACCTTTGATAATGCCCTCTCAAAACTCACTTTTCTCTTGTGCTCCACGTTTCTGAATCATCTATAACAGTGATGGCTAACCTTGGCACTCCAGCTGAGAGAAAACTACAAATCTCATCATGCCTCTGCCTCCCCAAGTTATGCTTAGAGCTGTCAGAGTATTGCAATGCCTCATGGGACTTGTAGTTCCTGCACAGCTGAAGTGCCAAGGTTAGCCATCACTGATCTATAACCATACCGGTATAAGGTTAGAGTTGGATCTGGCCCTAGGCCCCTAGCCTTATTTAATCTTGGCCTAGAGAATATCCCTTCTAATAAAAGGATGCTTATAGCTAACATATTACTAGGCACAAAAGTGTCATAGCTAGACGTTGGATCGATCTATCCTGCCCTACTATGTCTGAAATAATGTTGATTGTTTCCTTGAAATTTAAATATGATGTTACCCAGGGCCGGCCCGCTCATGAGACGGGGTGAAACTTTTGCCTCAGGCGGCAAAATTCCAGGGGCGGCACCCGCCCGTCCGTGGGTGCGGGGAGCCGGCCGCCGAGCTGGAGGGGTAGCTGGCAGGACGGGGGTATTGGGCCTAGCGGCGGGGAGGGGGGTCGGACCCCCACCTCCCTCGCCTGGGTCCCCCGTCCTCCGCTCCCCTCCAGCCTTAAATACAAGCAGCCGCTATGTGTAAGAAGCACGGGCGGGTAGGACTCACCTCTTCCTCGTTCCAAGCGTGCGCTCCACTGACGTCACTTCCTGCAGCAGGAAGTGACGTCAGTGGAGCGCACGCTTGGAACGAGGAAGAGGTGAGTCCTACCCGCCCGTGCCTCTTACACATAGCGGCTGCTTGTATTTAAGGCTGGAGGGGAGCGGAGCACGGGGGACCCAGGCGAGGGAGGGGGGGTACGACCCCCTCCCCGCCGCTAGGCCCAATACCCCCGTCCTGCCAGCTACCCCTCCAGCTCGGCGGCCCCCCAGAGCGCGCCCCCCGGGGGGGGGGTGGCGGCGGAATTTTTTTTTTTTGCCTCAGGGGGCAAATAGTCTAGGGCCGGCCCTGATGTTACCTTTGCCAAATCAACTGGACAAACTATAAAACTTCTTAGAACTTGGGGTCTATGCAGCCAAGATCAAGAGACAATACAAGAAATCTTGGACCTTAGAGTAGATATTATGAACATATGAGAGTACAAATACGATTGTGTGGCTTCCTGCCTTGTCTTGGTGCCACTTAGTTGAACTCCGGGCTGTAGACTCTGCTTTCACACAGGCTTTTAGGCCCCATTTACACTTGCGTTTTCAAAACGCCGGTTGCAGGAATGATTTTTCCGTGATTTCATTCAGAAAAATCACTGAACACTGCGTAGATTTTGGCGTGATTGCGTTCAGCGCTTCTATAGCACTGAAACGTGTTTGCCTGGGAAATCGCCTGAAAATGGTGCAGGCGGCATGTTTGCGTTTTGCGTTTATGCCTGTTTTTGGGCGATTTATGGCGATTAGCGCAAATTGCCCAAGTAAGAACGGGCCCATAGTGTTTCATTACGCTTGAGCGTTTTGCCAAAATCGCAGCAAAACGCTCTACTGTGAATGGGGCCTTAGGTAATCTGGTATAGAAAAACCATATGGCTATTTTTTTAAATTTCGTTGGTCCCAGTTTCTGGGCCATTGTACTTTAATTTTATTGTTTTTTTATAGCACATGTAATTGTTATAATGACGATTCCAAGCGGAACAAAGGCTAGCTAGTAAATTGACTGTATTAGCTAGGAGGGACTGTTTTATTGCTTTTTCCAGTCTTTTTTTCTTTTATCTAACTTATTCTAAAAAAAGTGGATGTTTATAAGCTGTTAGTTTAATATGCTGGTATGTCTGAATGTTTTCAAAAATAAAAAGATTTTAAAAACAAAACTCACTTTTTCCTGCTGAGATGTAGTGCTCTGCAGCGAGTTCTTAAAGAGAAACTCCGACCAAGAATTGAACTTTATCCCAATCAGTAGCTGATACCCACTTTTACATGAAAAATATAATGATTTTCACAAACAGACCATCAGGGGGCGCTGTATGACTGATTTTGTGCTGAAACCCCTCCCACAAGAGGCTCTGGTACCGTACGGTACTCTGGGCAAACTGCCACAATGTAACAATGACACACACAGGAAATGGCTGTTTATAGCTGTCTGTTAAAGCCAGAACAGCTACATAATCTGCCCACAGTAACAATGTCACCATGTAATACATGTCAGAATGTGAATCTGGGAGAGGAAAGATTTTACAATGAGCAAACTCTGACTAAATCATGTATACATAATTATTGTAAAAATTAAGCACCTTTTTATATTAAATTATTTTCACTGGAGTTCCTCTTTAATTAGTAAAAATAGCCTGGTCACTAGGGAGATGTAAGCATATGGTCCTTCAAGGGATAAATTGCAGTATAGTAAAGCAACCACAGGATATCTGTAAAATGATGTGATGATCTCTATGGTATTGTGATTTCCTGTATTTATTCTGTGTTTTCCTCTCGGTTCTAAGTAAGCTGCATTATCTGATGGTGGGGTATGATATATCTCTGCATGTTTTCTTCAGTAAAGAGTTCTAACTTCTAACTTGTTCTACTGGGTGCCTATCTGTGTGTACAGAACACACTGCTCCATTGTAAACAGCAATATATAGCTATAGGAAGTGTTTCTTACGCCGAAAGCAATATATTAAATGTAAAAGTGGGTATCCTGAATAACGTACTGCATTCTACTATATGCCGTTACGGTTTCTCTTTAATAACCTAGCTAGATACTTATCATTGTACTTCTTCAGGAATCATTCCCCCCCACTGCCTCAATAATTTTTTTTTAAGAACCTTCCTTGACTCAGATAGCCTGAATGAATTCTAAATGCGATCTCTGTTAATCTCTCCAAGATTAACTATGTCCTAAACTCCTAACCAACCAACCTACGAAAACACATTTAAAAAAAGTTTCACTCTGACTTGTTAAACACGTCGATTTACTTTGGAAGTTAGAAAGTCATTTTAACATTTATAAAAATGTGCTGACAGTATGCCCTACTCATTGCAGTTAAACGTCTCCGTGACTGATTGATGTGTGATATTATTACCACATGGACCAGTCCGACATTTGCGAAAACAGATTCTTACGAAAAGAAGAGAAAAAAAATCATAGCCTATATGATAATATTTGATTTCCAGTGGGAAGAAAACAAGAATGCGTTTTTTGGTCGATAACGGAACAAGTAAACAAATGTAATAGGCTGGAACGTTTGAGGACGTAATAACACTAAAAGACTCTAAAGTACAGTTAGTCGCATTAATGAGATTAAAACATTCTCGAACAGCTGAGTGTTATTCATGGTGGTGTAACTCAGTGGAAGGTGAGCGGCTGTTCATCCAGCCGTGATGGAAGATTTATTAAAGTCACGTCAAGCTCGGAAAATGTTCTATCACCTTCTAGAGGGCAAAGATATAAATATTTTTTATTTAAATGTTATTTTAAAGTATTCAGTGTAAAGGCATTGAAGGTGCACAGGGCTGAAAGGTCATGAAATGTATTTTCCCTTTAAAGGGCCATTCCCTGTAAATGATAACTCAGTTTATGCAGATAAGGAAAACAAGTAACATTATAGATTTATAGATTTAAAAAAAGAAGGAGCTTTTTGTAATTGATATTTAAGAATCTACAAGATTGATTTACTAAACGCCTCCTTTAGCTGGACCTCAGAAGAAAACATAGGTGATTCTGCAGACCTGGCCTTGATTTTAGAACGACGTTTCTCAAAGATCAAGCAGCAAATTTGAAAGAAAAGTTGAAGCAAGGAGGATATTGAGGCTGACATATTTATTTCCTTTTAAACAATACCAGTTGCCTGGCAGTCCTGCTGGTCTGTTAGGATGCAGTAGTGTCTGAATCACATACCTGAAACAAGCATGCGGCTAATCTAGTAAGACTTCAGTCAGAAACATCTGATCTGCATGTTCAGGATATATGGCAGAGCATCAGCAGGATAGCCAGGCAACTGGTATTGTTAAAATGAAATAAATACATCAGCCTCCAAATCCCTCTACTTCGGGATGTTTTTAAAATAAGGGAAAATAAGAAAGAAGAGGACTTTACTTAATTTTTCTAACTAGTGTTCTATTTATTTGTTAATTAAAGTCATAGGCCCATATGTGCAATATGGAGACACAGGAGACCAGGGTTCGAGTCTTGGTTCTGCCATCCTCTGTATTAACCCACATGTGCAATTAACTTTTTATCTTGAGTTTTCTCCTAGGAGATCATTTTTAAACTTCTTTTTAAAATAACTTTTCACTGCTTTGCAATTGAAAAAGTACCAAAAAGTAGGTGATAAGGTGCTAACCAAATTATTTTCAGTATCTTCTGACTTGTTGATGGTTTAATCACTTTATCCACCACTGCAGTATATCTGCGTCCTCTGTGACTTCATCTAAGCCACGAGTCAGTAGATATGTCTTGTAGCAGAAGCAGTGCTGTGCAGGATTGGACTTGCTCCTGTGCACATGATTTCTGGCACTATCTGATGCAGCACTAATTGGTGAATGGGAATATATGTTTCCTGAGCTAATGAGATTGATTTTTATCATTAAAAATACTTTTATTTTCTCAGGTCATAGTGAAAAATACACTCTGTAGCATTATTTCAGAATCAAATATCTTCACCATAAATTGTGACAGGAACATAATCTAAGTGCATGACTAATAGTTGTCCTATGGACAGAGTCTCCCACCTGAGCTGTAGTCCAGAGTCACCATGGGCCTCTTGACTGTATTTCTGATGAGCGCTCTCCTTGTTCGGCCTGTGAGTAGTGTTGGGCGAACACCTGGATGTTCGGGTTCGGGTCCGTTCGCCGAACATGGGCCAGATGTTCGGCCCGAACCCCGAACTCCCCGAACATCCCGCTTTTGGGGGCCCTATGGGGTCGCAGGCATAAGGGGGGAGCATGCCCCGGTCGCGGGGGAGGTCGGAAATTCCCCCCACCCCCTCCGCTAGCGCTCCCCGCTCTGCCCGCTTCCCCATAAAAAAGTTTGATGAAAGTACCGGTGGCTGGCCTGGCAGTAGAGTGAGTGAGGAGGAGGAGTCTGGAGAGTGACGCGTTGAGGCCGGGCAGCGGGCGGTTCAGCGTTGTACCCTTGTGGTACTTCCGCCCTTTCTCTGACCTCACGTCCTCTACCTGATGACGCATACGAGGGTACGCGTGACGCGTACCCTCGTATGCAGAGGACGTGAGGTCAGAGAAAGGGCGGAAGTACCACAAGGGTACTACCGCTGAACCGCCCGCTGCCCGGCCTCAACGTGTCACTCTCCGGACTCCTCCTCACTCACTCTCCTGCCAGGCCAGCCACCGGTACTTTCATCAAACTTTTTTATGGGGAAGCGGGCAGAGGGGGGAGCGCTAGCGGAGGGAGGGGGTGGGGGGAATTTCTGACCCCCCCCCCCCCGCGACCGGGGCATGCTCCCCCCTTATGCCTGCGACCCCATAGGGGGGCAGTATTCGGCCGAACAGGGGCCCTGTTTTCGGCCTGTTCGGCTGGGCATTGAGCTGTTCGGGCGAAGCCGAACTAAAAAGGCCGAACACCATTAGGTGTTCGGCCGAACTTGAACATCACCCGAACAGGGTGATGTTCTGCAGAACCCGAACAGTGGCGAACACTGTTCGCCCAACACTACCTGTGAGTTTAGGTGGATGGCCTTGTCTTGGTAGGTTTACAGTTGTGCCATACTCCTTCCATTTCTGAATGATCGCTTGAACAGTGCTCCGTGGGATGTTCAAGGTTTTGGAAATCTTTTTGTAGCCTAAGCCTGCTTTAAATTTCTCAATAACTTGATCCCTGACCTGTCTTGTGTGTTCTTTGGACTTCACGGTGTTGTTGCTCCCAATATTCTCTTAGACAACCTCTGAGGCCCTCACAGAGCAGCTGTATTTGTACTGACATTAGATTACACACAGGTGCACTCTATTTAGTCATTAGCACTCATCAGGCAATGTCTATAGGAAACTGACTGCACTCAGATCAAAGGGGGCCGAATAATTATGCACACACCACTTTGCCGTTATTTATTTGTAAAACATGTTTGGAATCATGTATGATTTTCATTCAACTTCTCATGTGTACACCACTTTGTGTTGGTCTTTCATGTGGAATTCCAATAAAATTGATTCATGTTTGTGGCAGTAATATGACAAAATGTGGAATACTTTTGCAACCCACTGTGGCTCAAAGTCACATGATCTCGTGATCATGTGACCGTGTGGCATACTTGGGTACACTTGTGGGCCATATTACTGCACTGTGTTATCTCACATGAGATAACTTGTGCATGCTGCCTTCTGGAAGAAATTTCTTCAGCTATGTAAAAATGAGCTGGGTGTAGACGTAGGATTATATCCAGTTGGTAGTGGTGGTGTTCGAATTTGGGTTGTCGGTCGTCCTTGTATTTAACCGGAAAATGGACCTGAAAAACAAAGAAAAAATTAGGGTAAATTGCATTAAAGAGAACCCGAGGTGGGGTTCTGACAATGAAATACGCATACAGAGGCTGGGTCTACCTATACTGCCCAGCCTCTGTTGCTATCCAGATCCCCCCTAAGCCCCCCTGCGCTCTGCGATCACCCATAAAAAAATCACAGCCGCACTGCAGACATGGAGCGTGTCACAGCGGGCTGTGTTTACCTCTGTACGGTCAGTCTGCTGCTCCCCCCGCCTCCTGCATAGCTCCGGTCACCTCCCGTGTCCCTTCCCTCCCCGCTGATTGGAGGGAAGGGACGCGGGTGGGGATCGGAGCTATGCAGGAGGCGGGGGGAGTGCCAAGACTGACAATACAGAGGTAAACACAGCCCACACAGCGTGGCTGTGATTTATGGGTGATCGCAGAGCGCAGGGGGAACTTAGGGGGGATTGAAATGGCAACAAAGGCTGGGCAGTATAGGCAGACCCAGCCTCTGTACGTGGATTGCAATATCAGAACCCCACCTCGGGTTCTCTTTAAAGAATTCCACCAATAGTAAAGCCCCATTGTAAGGATCCCTCCTGTATCGTATTCTGTCCATTGCAGTGGAGCTACAAACGGACAGTTCTGGCTCATCTGCTTGCATTCGGTTGTGCATTCGCAATAAGTCATTTGCAATCGCTCTGCAGTTCTGGGCAGCTCAGGATGCTGTCATCATTCCACCTATTGCTTGTTGCAGCTGAGCTGCAGCCAGATAGCCCTGTATTTCCTGCATGCATGTTGTTGCATAATACTGCATGTATTTCTTATGGGAGTCCTTTGCATTCACAGCCAGCTAGCAAATGGTAATCAAGCCAGCTCTGGGTTGAGTGATTACCATTCAGCTGTGTGGAAATTTGCATACTTGCATCCACTGGCTGATGCCGGTATAAATGTCTGCCTCCCATTTTAGACCCTGCCCTTCATAGCGGTCAGTACGCTGGTCTACTGGGCACCTTGTTATTCTGTATAGTTCTGTTATTGTAGTTCAATGCTATCTTATTACTTGTGCTTTAGCTAGTTTCTTTATAAATATATATGCAGACAGCGTTTAGGGCTTGATTCATTAAGCATGCCTTACATAGCAGCGCTCGCTGTTATGTAAGGAGCGTGCCTTCCTTAAAGAGACTCTGAAGCGAGTTAAAACCTCGCTTTTTAGCTTATAATCAACATGGGCATGCTTGCCACTACTAAAACGCTGCTATCCCGCGGCTGAATGAGGGGTCTTTACCCCCCAAATCCCCCACTGCAAAATCCACGACCAACTTGGTCGTAGATTTCGCTGCTCATGGAGGCAAGGCTAATGGCCGCAGCCCTGCCTCCATGCGCGTCTATCAGCGGCGGATCTCCGCCTCTCCCCAGCCCCTCTCAGTGAAGGAAGACTGAGAGGGGCGGGCGGAGGCGGAGATATGCGCTGATAGACGCGCATGGAGGCAGGGCTGCGGCCATTAGCCCTGCCTCAACAGGAAGCGATCCCCAGCGAGCATGGAGGGGATTTGGGGGGTAAAGACTCCCCGTTCAGCCGCAGGATAGCAGCGTGTTAGCTGGGGCAAGCATGCCCATGATGATTATAAGCTAAAAAGCAAGTTTTAAATTTGCTTCAGACTCTCTTTAAGATGGCTACTAATGGTCCACTTTCTAGCAAAAAAATCGTTTGAGCGATAAGAAATTCTGATCAGATTGGTTGTAAATAATTTCCATTGCTGGGCACAATCGATTACGAACGATTGTATTTTCAGCAAACCAAAATTTGTATTTTCCAGTTGGTTGTGATAGATAGGAAGCAAAGATTGGTTTGTTGAGGGTGTAGTGAATGATTTTTCTTCCGATCAGAATTATCTGATCGCTCAAACGATTTTTCGCTAGAAATTGGATCATTAGTGGCCACCTTTAGATAGGAGCGTGCCTTCCTTAGATAGGGGCGTGCCTTCCAATACCGTGCCTTACTTAGATAGGCGCATTCCTTCCTATACATAGTTACTATGTATAGGAAAGCACACTCCTATCTAAGGAAGGCACGCTCCTATCTAAGGAAGACCAGCTCCTATCTAAGGAAGGCACGCTCAAAAGGAAGGCACGCTCCTAAGGAAGGCATGCTCCTAAGAAAGGCACGTTCCTTACATGGCAGCGAGCGCTGCTATGTAAGGCATGCATTAGCAGCCGCTCCTTCACATTAAAGGGGTTTTCTGGGGGGGTGTTGAAAATAAAAACAGACACTTACCTTTGGCTTCTATCGGCCCCCTGTAGTTGTAATGTCCCTCCAACGATTCGCCATTCCCCGCCGCCGGCCCCGGTCTAACGGGGCATCTCATCTGACTGTGGCTGCGAGCGGGAGCGCGCATTATTCATCTTGTTAGATGAATAATTGCCTGAAGATCAGGCATTGTCTGGGTATGTATTTGGTTGTTGTTGGGTCGGCCACTTTTTCTACCTTTTACACACAGTCAGTCAATGGCCAAGTTTTTGAGCTTTGGGGTGCTTAGCATCAATAATGTGAGAATGGAAGCAGTTTAAAATTTTGCATTCAAATGAAGCAAACAAATCTGATTGTCTGTTTGTGGCTCCACCCCCTTTTCTGAATTTGCGTCCCAGTCACCCAATGACCGACTATACCAGGTTTGAGGCCTCTGCCATTAATAGTATAAGAATGGCAGCAATTTTAATATTCCCCTTGAAAATCAATAGGTGAATTTTCATTCATATTCGGTCGTTTAGAGAGTGTAGAACTACAACCTAAAAGAAACTTAGTCCTATTAAACAAAACCTAAAATAACAGAAATAATATAATAACCTGAGGTAATAACCCTTATCATAGCCTATAATTTATTTATTGGTCCATGAACTTAGATACTTGAGTATAAATCTTTTTAATCCAAAATTAGTCAGTAACAATACTAATCTAGTTGAATATTATAGTTCTGAATCCCTATCCAGGAGTCTGGGATATGAAAGACGAATTTTCCCCGTTAACATATTTCTAATTTTTTGTTCCATGAGTAGGTTTCTTTTGACTATGTATTTTAGCCGTAGAATGGAGATTTGATCTGCTGTTTTTCAGTTTGCAGATATGAATGAGAGCGCTGTCAAAATAATATGAGTTATTTGAGGTCTAATTTGTTTAGCGAGCTCTTCTAATCCTATTAGTAATAAGGCTAATTGAGGGGAGATTATCAAGTTGTATTTAAAGAGACTGTTTATCAAGGCCTCAACCTGTTTCCAGAAGGTAAATATTAGTGGGCACTCCCAGAACATATGTACCAGGGTGCCCTGAGCAGAAAGACAGTGCCAGCACAGAGGAGATATATCAGTCGAAAAGGATGCTAACCTTCTTGGAGTATAATACCAGCGATGTAGAAGTTTACGAGATTGCTCCCAATGGGAGTTACATTTAGATAGCTTTAAAGTTATATTGGTTGCAGCAATTAGTTGTTCTATTGATATCTGAGTAATAAGGTCATTTGACCAACTAATAGCAAAACGCTTAAGGGGAGAATTAGGGGTTGAGAGTAAGGTTTCATACCAAGTTGATATATCTCCTCTGCTTGGGCCCTTAAAGTTTAATTAGGTAAGAATTTGGGCTGGTAGTTTAGGAATGCTTATATTGTGGGATTTAACCCAATGGAATATTCTGTGGCAATTGAAAAGTTGGGATTGAGGGATCTTAAATTCTTCTGAAGTTCTGCAAAACTTTTTATTTTACAACCATCCAATAAGTCATTCAGAGATATGGATTTATTTATATACCAGGTTTGTAAATTTAGATCTGGAATAAATTGATGTAGAATTGAAAGGGGGAAAATAGGACTCTGTTTTAGAGTAGAGTCAGGCGGGTATTTAAGAAAGTATTCCCATGCAAGAAGTAAAGATCTAATCGTCGAATATTGAGAAGTAGCTTTTGCACCTAAAATCATGCTCATTAGTACTGTACGAAGATCTTTAGTTAGAAGAAACTTCTCCATTTCTGCCCAGGGTTTGTAAGTTTGAGGGGTTCCACCAATTTTTTATCATATCCAATGATAGCATAATAATAAAAATCCAAACATGGTAGGCCCATTCCTCCCCATTTTTTTGGTAATGTCATCACCTTGTAAGGATTTTTTTTTCCCTTGCCAGATAAAATGGGATACACATCTTTTTAATTCTGATAAATAAGATTTACTCAAGGGTATGTTGACCATTGTGAACCCATAGAGAATTTTTGGGTGGATAAAAATTTTGAAAGCGGCCACTCGGCCAGACCATGACAAGCATCTTTTTGACGTATCGGCACATTCTTTTTTGATAGAAGCCAGCAAAGGTACATAATTGCAAAGGTAGAGTTTTTCAGTAGAGTTAGGTACTGGTAATTTAATTCCTAAATATGGGACCTCGGAGTTTGCCCATGGAAAGGGAAATTTGTTAGCTATATTGGATTTTATAGAGCGGGATATATTAAACGCTAGAAAAAGAGACTTATGATGATTCAATTTATTCAAGTAAGCTTCAGAAAATAAATTTAATTCCATCATTACATGTTCTAATGATTTGGTCGGATCGGTCAGAATCAGAGCGACGTCATCCGCAAACATATTTATAACATGGTGGGTACTACCAATTTGAACCCCTTCTATATTAGCATTTGAACAAATTATTTAAGCTAATGTCTCCATTAATAGCACAAATATAATAGGAGATAGGGGACACCCTTGTCGGGTTCCATTTGAGATATTGAAGGATTTGGAGATAAAGCCTGCTGCATTGACTCTAGCTGATGGTAATGCACATAGGGCTAGGATTGCTGTTACAATAGGACCTGAAAAGCCGAACTTGTGAAGCGTACTTCTCAGTAATTGCCAATGAACTCTGTTGAATGCCTTCTCCGCATCCAATGTAAGAAGCACTGAAGGCATTCGACAGAGCTCCACATGTCTGAGTAGACCCAGCATGCGTCTAGTGCCGTCATTGACCTGTCGTCCTTTGGTAAAGCCTACCTGGTCGTATGCTAATAAATTTGGTGTTATCTGCATCAAGTGATTTGCCAATAGTTTTGCGTATAATTTAAGGTCTGCATTTAATAACGAAATAGGACGGAAATTTGCTGGAGAGGACTGATCTTTCCCTGGTTTAGGGAGCACCATTATGATTGCTTCTAAATATTTGCTGGGAATATTGTTCCCTTCTAAGAAGGAATTGAATAGTGACAGGAGGGTTTGCACTAGAGAGTCTGCAAATGTTATAAAATATTTGTTGTTGTAACCGTCCGGGCCAGGTGCTTTATTTCGTTTAAGGATTTTAATGGTTTTTAGAATTTCTGACTCTGTGAGCGGGCTATTTAAAAATGTTAATTGTGTCGCTGAAACCTTAGGGAGATTGATTGATTTAAAAAAATTGTTTGTAGATTCTTCTGAGGGTTGGGGAGTTGCAGGGTCATTTTTGAGGTTGTATAATTGAGCATAATAATCGCTAAAGAGATCTGCTATCACCTTAGGATCGGTAATTTTACTCTTAGAGATGGAGTGAGTCATAGTGTGAATTCTCAATTTCATTTGTTTACTTTGTAATTGTCTCGCTAGTAGTTTACTGGCATTATTATTTTGAGAATAGAATGTTAGGTTTGCTTTTTGTAGCATATAGTCGTACTGGTGTAGTAAGAGGGAGCGGAGTTCCTCCCTAAGATGAAAGAGATCTCTTTCCACTTCTAATGAGCCAGATGCAGACCCGGGACAAGGTCCTCCAGCACCCAAGGCTGAGACACCAAAGTGCGCCCTCTATACCTCCCACCCCAGCCGTCACACACTGATTGCTATTAGACTAAGAGGTGCCCCAATCCCCTCCAACACCTTAATCTCTAGTTATCTGGCTTGTATCCAGGGCCGGCCCACTCATGAGGTGGGTTGAAACATTTGCCTCAGGCGGCAAATCTGGGGGGGCAGCACCCGCCTGTCCATAGACACTGCCACCGAGCTGGAGAGGTATCGGACAGAAAGGGGGTATTGGGCCTAGCGGCGGGAGGGGGGTAGGAATGGGTCCACTGATCTGCACTCCTCCTCCAGCGTTACGTACGAGCCTGCATATGATGAAGAGGCAACGGGCGGGGGAATCACTCACCTCTTCCGCGTTCCATTGCGTGCTCCACTAACGTCACTTTCGGCAACGCCGCCCACTGTATTGTAAGTGGACGGCCTTGCAGGAAGTGACGTCAGTGGAGCGCACGATGGAACGCGGAAGAGGTGAGTGATTCCCCCGCCCGTTGCCTCTTCAAATCTTCATCATATGCAGGCACGTACGTAACGCTGGAGGAGGAGCGCAGATCGGGGGACCCAGGTGAGGGAGGGGGGTCCGACCCCCCTCTCCGCCACTAGGCCCAATACCCCCTTTCTGCCCGCTACCCCTCCAGCTCGGCACCCCCCCCACCCCCCCACGGCTGGGGGGGGCGGCGATTTTTTCTAATTTTGCCTCAGGCGGCAAAAAGTCTAGGGTCGGCCCTGCTTGTATCCCCTTTTCTTATTTCTCTCTGCTTCAAACACAGTAGGGGAATGATAGCTGAGTGAGTTGTGCGCCCCCTCCTACACTGCGCCCTGAGGCTGGAGCCTCTCTTGCCTCTGCCTCGGCCCTGGCCATATGTTTTAATCATTTTTTCTTTGATTTGAATTAAGGCTAATAAGTCATTATACTTTTTGACCCTTTTTCTCTTAACTATAGAACCTTGTCTTATCAAAAGACCACGAATGTATGCCTTATGTGCTGACCATGTTGATGCTGGGCTGAATTCAGGGCTTTCCCTGACTTTTTAACCTAGGTCACAAAGTGACCAACTGTGCCAAGATTAGGGACAGTGGCTTTTTTCCTGTCAGAATAGCAGTCCTTTAAATTTTCCTATTGACGTGAATGGGTGAAATCTGATTGACTGTTCGTAGCTCCGCCAAGGTGTGCGGGGGGGGGGGGCACGAGACCCCCAGAACATATCATCCCAGGTAGTGAGGGATCTGTGTACCAAGTTTTGCTGAAATGGGTAAAGACGTTTTTGAGTGATGTTGGCACATACTTTACATACACACCCACACACATACAGTATACACAACCATTCGATTTTATCTACTACTAGCTGATGACCCAGCATTGCCCGATTATGTATTCTAACGCTAACACATAAACACTCAATGTCCAAGTTTTGGAACGTTGGGGTCTTTGGCATCAATAAATTGTATATTCCCATAGAAATTAAACAAATCTGATTGGCTGTTTGTGGCTCCGCCCCTCTCCAGTATTTGAACCCCAGTCACCCAATGATCAACTGTAACAGGTTTGAGGCATCTGCTATTAACAGTGCAAAAATGGCAGCAATTAAAATATTCCCCTTGAAAATCAACAGGTGAATTTTGATTGGCTATTGAAGGCTCCACCCACTTTCTTGAATATTAATCTCAGTCACCCAGTGACCATCTGGGCAAAATTTTAGAACCCTGCCATTAACAGTGTAGGAATAGCTGCAGTTTATAATTTCCCAGTGAAATTTGTTTTTGGCTCCACCCACTTTTTGTAACCTGCACACACAGTCACTCAATGACCAAGTTTGTGAGCTTTGGGGTCCTTGGCATCAAAAATGTGTATTTTCCCAGTGAGATGAAACAAATCTGATTGGCTGTTTGTGGCTCTGCCCCCTTTTCTGAATTTGAACCCCAATGACCCAATGACCAACTATACCAGGTTTGAGGCTTTTGCCATTAACAGTGGAAGAATGGCAGCAATTTTAATATTCCCTTTGACAATCAACAGGTGAATTCTGATTGGCTTTTTTAGGCTCCACCCACTTTTCTGAATATTAATCCCAGTCACTCAGTAACCAACTGTGCAAAGTTTGAGAACCCTGCCATTAACAGTGGAAAATAGCTGCAGTTTACATTTTCCCATGGAAATCTGTCTTGACTCCACCCACTTTTCGTAACCTTGACACACAGTCACTCAATGACCAAGTTTGTGAGCTTTCGAGTTCCTGGCATCAAAATTGTCTACAGTTTATCCAGCAAAGAAATCTGATTGGCTGTTTGTGGCTTCACCCCTTTAGTGAATTTGAACCCCAGTCACTTAATGACAGTGGCGTAGCTAAGGAGCTGTGGGCCCCGGTGCAAGTTTTCCATGGGGCCCCCCCAGGCACTCTATGCATAACAATTGATACGGCACACCAAAACCTGCAAAGGACAACAACAGTGTCAGAGGTGCAAGTAGGGGATGGGAAACAGTTTGTTAACCTCCCTGCCGTTATAAAAAATTGCTGCGCACGGCAGGGAGGGTGTTTTTTGGCATTATTTTTTTTTTTTTAGCATGTAGCTAGCCTAGTGCCAGCTACATGCTTCCCCCCTCCCTGCGGCGTCCCCCCGAATGCGCCGATCGCCGCCGGCGCATATACCCATCCGGAAATTCCGTTCTGAACGGGATCTCCAGGAGGGCTTCCTTCGTGACGTCAGAGGGAGTCCCGAACCACCCCTCGACGCTGCCTGGCACTGATTGGCCAGGCAGCGCACGGGTCTGGGGGGGGGCACCCTCTGATGCGGCGGGTTGCGGCGAATCGGCGCGGAGCGGCGGCGATCGTAAGTGCTAGCTGCGTGTAACAAAAAAAAAATTATGCAAATCGGCCCAGCAGGGCCTGAGGAATCCTCCGCGGCAGGTTACCCCGAGCTGAGCTCGGGATAACCGGCAGGGAGGTTAATGATTACTACTATTTAAAGCATCTATAGAAGTGATTATTACCAACACAGGGCCAATACAGAGCTAATATTGTGCTTGAGGGAGGGCCCCTCGAGGTCCCTCTGATCCGAGGGCCCTGATGCGGTGGCTACCTCTGCAACCCCTATTGCTACACCACTGCTTAATGACCGACAGTAGCAGGTCTGAGGCCTCTGCCATTAACAGTGAAAGAATGGAAGCAGTTTCAATATTCCCCTTGAAAATCAATAGATGAATTTTGATTGGCTGTTGTAGGCTCCACCCACATTTCTGAATATCAATCCCAGTCACCCAATGACCAACTATGTTAAGTTTAAGAACCTTACCCTGCCATTAACAGTGTAAGAATGACTGCAGTTTATATTTTCCCATGTAAAAGTTAGGTTTTGCGTTGCCCACTATTTCTAACCTTGACATAGAGTCACTCAATAACCAAGTTTATGAGCTCTGGGGTCCTTGGCATCAATAAGTTGCATTTTCCCATTGAAAATAAACAAATGTGATGGGCTGTTTGTGGCCCGCCCATCCCCTCAAAATTTAAACCCGAGTCTCCCAGTGACTGACTGTATCAGATTTTAGGCCTCTGCCTTTAACATCGTAAGAATGGTAGCAATGTAAATATTCCAACTGAAAATCAATAGGGGAATTTTCATTGGCTGTTTTAAACTCCACCCACTTTCCTGAATATTAATTCCAGTCCCCCATGACCAACTGTGTCAAGTTTGAGAACCCTGCCATTAACAGTGTAAGAATGGCTGCAGTATACATTTTCCCATGTAAAAAAATTAAGTTGTTGGCTCCGCCCACTTTTTTCAAACCTTGACACAAACAATCCCTGTATAACTAAGTTTATGAGCTTTGTGGTCCTTGGCATCAACATTTTTTATTTTCCCACTGAAATGAAACAAATCTGATTGGCTGTTTGTGGCGCCACCCCCTTTTCAGAATGTGAACCCCAGTCACCCAATGACCGACTGTACCAAGTTTGAGGCCTGTGCCATTAAGAGTGTAAGAATGGCTGCAGTTTATATTTTCCCTGTGAAATTTATTTTTGACTGCCCACTTTTTGTAACCTTGACACACAGTCACTCATAGACAAAGTTTGTGAGCCTTCGAGTTCCTGGCATCAAAAATGTGTGAATGGAAGCAGTTTATCCAGCAAATAAATCTGATTGGCTGTTTGTGGCTCCGCCCCTTTAGTGAATTTGAACCCCAGTCACCCATTGACCAACTGTAGCAAGTTTGAGGCCTCTGCCACTAACAGAGTAAGAATGGCAGTAGTTTCAATATTCTCCTTGAAAATCAATTTTGATTGGCTGTTTTAAGCTCCACCGACTTTCCTGAATATTAATCCCAGTCACCCACTGACCAACTGTGTCAAGTCTGAGAACCCAGCCATTAATAGTCTAAGAATGGCAGCAGCTAACATTTTCCCATTGAAAATGGGATTGGCTCTTTTATGCTCCGCCCACTTTTCCTGAATTTGTAACTTCGGTCACCAAGTGACCAACTGTGGGGACTCTGGCTTGATTACTGTGAGAATGGCATATAGATTATTGATTTATAAAGCACCAACATATTCTGTGGGGCTGCACAAAGTAAAAAACGGACATGGGATACATAATAATACAGACAATGGTATATACTAACATACAAAATACAGAATGGGTGACAAAATACAGAATTGGTACAAAATACAGAATTAGTAATGACAGTGAAAAAAGTAACATAACTAATAACATATATAATGAATTCCAAGACACAAAAGGGGGAGAGAACCCTGCCCTTGCAAGCTTACAATCAAAAGGAATGGGGGGAAACAAGGCAGTGTGTTTTAGAATATCTAGTAGGAGTGGAAGTTGGCCTTAGGACAAAGGACAAAGTGGAAGTGGACTAAGGTAGAGTGTATGCGTATCGGAAAAAAGTGAGTTTTGAGAGAGCATTTAAAGGAAACCAGAGCTCAAGTAAAGTAAAGAATCAGTACTCACCTGGGGCTTTCAACCCCCCCCCCCCCCATCCCCATAAACTTGTGCAAGCCCATCGCTGCCCTCCCGCGGAATGCTGTTCAGACGCAATCAGCCCGGTAACTTGCTCAGTGACGTCAGTCCGGGTCTCACACATGTGCAGAAGACCCAGACTGGATGCGACTGAGCGGTTACCGGGGTTGATCGCAGTTTAGCGGCAGACCACAGGAGGATGGCGAGGGTATTGCAGGTTTTTATGGGGGGGGAGGAAGGCCTGGGTGAGTATCGATTCTTTACATTACTTGAGCTCTGGTACACTTTAAAGGTAACAAAGGTTGGAGAGTGACAAATATGTTATGGGAGGGCATTCCATAGGAGGGGTGAAGCATGTGCAATTTTATATATATTGATTAGAAACAAGTCTACTTTGATGAATTGGCTTTACCCTAATTTGGCTTCAATGGTAATAGGCCTATGGTAGGGATTATATTGTAGGTTCCTCTGAGGGACAGATAGTGGCATGTTTATATATATGTATATACAGTATATATATACTCTGTAAAGCGCTGTGGAAGATGTCGATGCTATAAAAATCAATAAAAAATGTTGTATGTCAGTTACTAGATCACACTGACCTTTATACTAGTGGTGCTCAAATACCCTTTTTTAAAATTCGAGTTTGGTCGAATTCGAATAGTAAATTATTCGAGGTCAGTCGAATATTCGAGTCGAATAATTTTTACTATTCGATTCGACCTCGGACTTCGAGCTGACTATTCGAGTCGGTATTCGAGCTCATTATTCGAGCTGACTATTCGAATTGGCCTTAAATAGCTTCCAACACTTGTTTTGAGGGTGAATGATGCAAGAAACATCCTTTTTTCCAAGTAACAACAGCAAGTGATTATGTGGGGATGTTCCTTTAAAAAAAAAAAGGTGGAAAGAGAAGTTGTGTCCAGAATTTTGTTCAGTACTGTATATACTTCTTCTTCTTCTTCTTCTTCTTTATCTTCTATATCTTCTTCTTCTATATCTTCTTCTATATCTTCTTCTTCTTCTTCTATATTGTCTTCTTCTTTTTCTTCTTCTTCATCTTCTTCTTCTTCATCTTCTAATCTTCATCTTCTTCTTCTTCTTCATCTTCTTCATCTTCTTCTTCATCTTCTTCATCTTCTTCTTCTTCTTCTTCACCTTCTTCATCTTCTTCATCTTCTTCTTCTTCTTCTTCATCTTCTTCTTCATCCTCTTCTTCTTCTTCTTCATCTTCTTCATCTTCTTCTTCTTCATCTTCTTCATCTTCTTCATCTTCTTCATCATCTTCTTCTTCATCTTCTTCATCTTCTTCATCATCTTCTTCTTCATCTTCTTCATCTTCTTCATCTTCTTCTTCTTCATCTTCTTCATCTTCTTCATCTTCTTCTTCTTCATCTTCTTCTTCTTCATCATCTTCTTCTTCATCTTCTTCTTCATCTTCTTCTTCATCTTCTTCTTCATCTTCATCTTCATCTTCATCTTCATCTTCTTCTTCTTCTTCATCTTCTTCATCTTCTTCATCTTCTTCTTCTTCTTCTCCTTCTCCTTTTTCTATATCGTCTTCTTCTTCTTCACTTATTTCTCTTTCCATTTTTTTTTTAAAGAAATGCAGCTATTTTTGAGCGTAACAAATAGCTGGTGGGCGCACGCATGTTGGAAGCGCCATTGTATGTGCTCCCTGGCAGTGGAAACACACAGACAGCAGGAGGTAAATTCAGCAGCAGGAGAAGGAGGATGAGTGTGTGGCAGCAGGCAGTCAATGAGGCAGGCAGCGTGACATAATAGCCCTGGTACCTAGCGGTGATACCAGGGCTGTAAATAAACACAACAGGAGGTCCCAGACAGCGGTCGTGCAGCCCACATCGTGTCCAATACACAACTGGGACAACACAGTTTTCAACCCGGGCACCTCAGAAAAATTAAACCTTTTTTTTTTAATGGTTTTTTGGTTTTGGTTTTACAACCAATTACACAGATATAGCTATTATTTGACGTAATAGCTGGTGGCATAGTGGCAGCAGAAGGTAATTCTGTGTACCCTGGCAGTGGGAAACACAGACAGACAGCAGCAGCAGCAGGAGGAGGAATGGAGGAGGAGCAGTGTGAGTGTGGCAGCAGGTAGGCAGCGTGACATAATAGCCCTGGTACCTAGCGGTGATACCAGGGCTGTAAATAAACACAACAGGAGGTCCCAGACAGCGGTCGTGCAGCCCACATCGTGTCCAATACACAACTGGGACAACACAGTTTTCAACCCGGGCACCTCAGAAAAATTAAACCTTTTTTTTTTTTTAATGGTTTTTTGGTTTTGGTTTTACAACCAATTACACAGATATAGCTATTGTTTGACGTAATAGCTGGTGGCAGAGTGGCAGCAGAAGGTAATTCTGTGTACCCTGGCAGTGGGAAACACAGACAGACAGCAGCAGCAGCAGGAGGAGGAATGGAGGAGGAGCAGTGTGAGTGTGGCAGCAGGTAGGCAGCGTGACATAATAGCCCTGGTACCTAGCGGTGATACCAGGGCTGTAAATAAACACAACAGGAGGTCCCAGACAGCGGTCGTGCAGCCCACATCGTGTCCAATACACAACTGGGACAACACAGTTTTCAACCCGGGCACCTCAGAAAAATTAAACCTTTTTTTTTTTAATGGTTTTTTTAGTTTTGGTTTTACAACCAATATAGCTATTGTTTGACGTAATAGCTGGTGGCAGAGTGGCAGCAGAAGGTAATTCTGTGTACCCTGGCAGTGGGAAACACAGACAGACAGCAGAAGGGCAGTACACAGCAGCCCACTGTAGGTGTAAAATGTGTGGCTGCAGGCGACGTAATAGTCAAAGTGAACCAGGCTGGCTTAGTGAGCAGGAGCCAGGAGGTGGTAAAGGGTGGTAAGGCACATTAACGATGGTTCTAAGTTCCGGCAGCCAGTTCATGTCCCCCTCTCGCCGACAACAGGGGCCAGGAACTCGTCTTCCACCCACGCCTGGTTCATCTTGAGAAACGTCAGTCTGTCCACAGACTTGTGAGACAGACGTGAGCGTTTCTCGGTGACCACGCCACCAGCTGCACTGAAGCAGCGCTCGGACAGCACGCTGGAAGGGGGGCAGGACAGCACTTCCAGGGCGTACTGCGCCAGCTCGCTCCAGATCTCCAGGCGCTTGACCCAATACTCCATGGGATCAACAGGGGCATCGCTGTCAAGCCCGCTGTAGGACCCCATGTAGTCAGCCACCATGCAGGTCAGGCGCTGGCTGTGACCGGAGGAGGATGCTGCTGCATGCACCTCCTCTCTAGTCACTGCTGCCGGAGCCTCTACAGTCCTGTAGAGCTCGTGGCTGAGAGACAGCAGGTCTGTGGGGCGCTTGCTGCTGGATGCAGGCACCTGCTGCTGCCTCTGTGCTGGCTGCTGGACAGTGGGGGTGGAAGGCTGGGGGAAGGCTTCCTCCAAGCGCTCAACAAGGGCCTGCTGCAAGCTCCTTATTTGTTGCGCTGGGTCTCCTCCTGCAGGCGGCAGGAACTGGCTCAACTTCCCCTTGAGGCGTGGGTCCAACATCATGCTGATCCAGATGTCCTCCCTCTGCTTCATCTGGATCACCCTGGGGTCCCTGCGCAGGCACCTCAGCATGTGCGCTGCCATTGGGAAGAGGCGGGCCACGTCTGCTGGCACATCGACGGCAGTGCTGCTGTCCTCATCCTCCTCCTCTGCCTCGTCAGCCTCATCCTCTCTCCACCCCCGCACCAACTCAGCTGTACTGTGCTGCTCCCCCTCATCAGCAGCAAGGTCAGGGACCTCCACCAAGTCCTCCTCCTCCTCCCCCTCAGAGGTGGACTGTGCAGCTGCTTGCCGCTCCTGCTGGTCCAAGGCTGCCGCTCCCTGTTCCAGCAAAGCATCGAGGGCCCTGTTCAGCAGACAAACCAGGGGCACCCACTCGCAGACCATAGCATGGTCCCTGCTCACCATGTTAGTGGCCTGCAGAAAGGGAGCCAGCACTAAGCACACCTGCTGCATGTGCCTCCAGTCATCATCGGGGACGATGGACGGGATGTTGCTGGTCTTGTCCCTTCTCTGAGCGGCGGAAACAGTGGCCAGGGCAAGGTACTTCTTGACAGCGTGCTTCTGTTCAACCAGATGCTCCAACATCGCCAGGGTGGAGTTCCAGCGAGTCGGAACGTCAAGGATCAGCCGATGGCGTGGCAGTTCCAGCTCCTTTTGCACGTCTTCCAGGCTCGCACAGGCTGCAGCCGAGCGCCGGAAGTGACGCACAACGTTCCTTGCTGTTTCCAGCAGTTCGCCCATCCCCTGGTAGGTGCGCAAGAACTTTTGCACCACCAGGTTCAGCACGTGGGCAAGACAGGGGATGTGGGTCAGGTTTCCCCTGTCTATTGCGGCAACCAGATTGGCCCCATTGTCGGCCACCACCTCTCCGACTCTGAGGCCTCTGGGGGTCAGCCAAATCCTCTCCTGCTCCTGGAGTTTGGCCAACACATGGGTTGCCGTCAGCTTGGTCTTCCCAAGGCTGACCAAGTGCAGCAGCGCTTGGCAGTGGCGGGCCTTCACGCTGCTGCTGAGGCGGGGGGTTTGGCCAGGTGTGCCGGAGGATGGCAGAGGATCGGAGGAACCTGCTGCAGTTCCCCTGACCCTGCGGGGTGGCACCACCCACTGTGTTGCTGCTGCTGCTGTGCCCGCTGCTGCTCTCCCATCCTCACCCCCTTCCACCAAGCTGACCCAGTGGACAGTGAAGGACAGGTAGCGGCCTGTCCCGAAGCGGCTGCTCCAGGAGTCCATGGTGACGTGGACCCTTTCACCAACCGCGTGCTCCAGCCCTTGCTCCACATTGGCCATCACAAAGCGGTGCAGTGCAGGAATGGCCTTGCGGGAGAAAAAGTGTCTGCTGGGGAGCTGCCAGTCTGGGGCTGCGCAAGCAAGCAGCGCACGAATGTCGCTCCCCTCCTGCACGAGCGTGTACGGCAGGAGTTGGGAGCACATGGCCCGTGCCAGCAAGCCGTTCAGCTGCCGCATGCGACGGCTGCTGGGAGGCAGAGCCCTAACCACCCCCTGGAAGGACTCGCTCAAAAGGCTCTGGCGTGGCCTTTTGCTGGCACGGGAATCAGCAGACACAGCGGAGGAGGCCACTGAGGACTGGCTGCCAGAACAGGCCTCAGTGTCGGCGGGAGGAGTTGCAGAGGGGGGAGGAGCAGTGCGTTTCCGCACTCCTGCTGGTGCTGCTGGAGGAGCAGGAGGGCGGGTGGCTGCTGCTGCTGCTGCTGCTGCTGCTGAAGGCTGTGCAGTGATGGGTGTGGTGCCACTGCCAGCACCAGATGCCTTCAGCCTCTGGAACTCCTCATGCTGGTGGAAATGTTTCGCAGCAAGGTGGTTGATGAGCGAGCTGGTGCTGAACTTTAAGGGGTCTGCACCTCTGCTCAACTTCCGCTGACAGTGGTTGCAAGTGGCGTACTTGCTGTACACAGTGGGCATGGTGAAATATCGCCAGATTGGTGACAGAAACATCCCCCTACGGCATGGAAGCGCTGCTGCCTGTCTCCCTGTGGTGGTTGGGGGGGGGGGGGGCTTGGGTGCGGCTGGTGGTGGTACTGGCAGATGCTGCTGCTGCTGCTGCTGAGCCTGAGACACCAGCAGGCTGTGGGACCTGCCTACTGCTGCCAATGCTTGCAATGATGCGCCTCCTTGCAAGGCCCACAAGAGCATCCTCCTCCTCCTCCTCAGAGCTGCTGAGGACGACATCCCCTGGAGGTGGTGGCACCCAGTCTCTGTCTGTCACCGGGTCATCATCCACCTCCCCCTCCTGAAACATGTCCTGCTGGGATGATGACCCCCCAAACTCCTCTCCTGATGCATGGATGGGCTGCTTGACTGTCGCCACAGTCTTGCTGTCCAATCCCTCATCCCCCAAAGTGCCCATCAGCATCTCCTCCTCAAAATCGCCAACAACAGCAGACAATACCCTGATGGTGCCTGGGGTAAAAAGACTGCTGAGTGACAGGTCGGCGACTGACGGTGAACTGGCCTCCTCCCCAGGCCCTGCTGGGCGGCTGCTGCGAACAGGGGTGGTGGTGGTGGTGGTGGTGGTGGTGAGGGTGGAGGTCTCGGATGCAGAGCTGATGGCGGGCTGCTCATCCTCCGTCATCAGTTGCACCACAGTGTCTGCATGCTTTTCCTCAATGGGACGTTTCCGACACGGCTGGAGGAAAATCGGAGCAGGTGCTACACGCTGCTGCTGCTGTGTCTCTGCAGCGTGAGTTGCAGATGCTCCTGCTGGGCGGCGCCCAAGGCGTCCACGGCCAGTGGCTATGGGAGGAATGTTAGCCACTGACGCTGCTGCTGCTGCTGCGGAACTGTGCATGGTGGCGCGGCCGCGGCCTGCCACAATGCTGCTCCCTCTCCTCCTGATTCCCTTGCTGCCCTTCCCCTTGCCCAAACCGCGCTGGCTGCCACTTCCAGACATCTTCGATGTTTTGGGCGTATAGACAAAAGTTTTTTAAAAGGGCGGGTGAAAAGTGGGGTACTTTAATGGAGTGGGTTGGTGGGTGAGGTGACTGAGTGAGTGTCCCTAGTACAGTAAGTAAGTAGTAACAGTCAGGAAGTACAACTAGCAGTTACAATAATCAGTAGTAATCACAAGTAAATTTAGTGTGTGTACACTACAGACAGTGAGTCAGGGGCGTAGGGCCTGTGGTCGCAACGGTCGCCTCGGCGACCGGGCCCGGCTCCTGAAGAGGCGGGGGAGGGGCCCGGGGGGCCCATGTCCGTTTGGACTCGGAGATCCCTGCGTGCGTTATTGGGAGGGGGGAGCTGCAGCCGTGGGGAGGGCAGTCCGACCTCTCCCCGGGCCCCCCCCCTCCCCCTCAGATGCAGAGTGCGCAGCGCACGGAAGCGCTGTAGGCAGAACTCACCTGCCTGCGTTCCAAGCGCCGCTGGTCTCCTCCCGCTCTGCATAGATCTGCTGTTACACACTGCTTCCGGCTAAACAGGAAGCAGTGTGTAACAACATCTATACAGAGCGGGAGGAGACCAGCGGCGCAGGGACGGAGGTGAGTTCCGCCTACAGCGCTTCCGTGCGCTGCGCACTCTGCATCTGAGGAGGAGAGGAAGGGAGGGAGAGGGCAGCTAGCGACCTACCTACCTACCTAACCTACCCTGGGGGGCCAGCTACCTACCTAACCTATCCTGGGGGGCAGCTACCTACCTAACCTACCCTGGGGGGCCAGCTACCTACCTAACCTATCCTGGGGGGCCAGCTACCTACCTAACCTATCCTGGGGGGCCAGCTACCTACCTAACCTATCCTGGGGGGCCAGCTACCTACCTAACCTATCCTGGGGGGCCAGCTACCTACCTAACCTATCCTGGGGGGCCAGCTACCTACCTAACCTATCCTGGGGGGCAGCTACCTACTCTAACCTATCCGGGGGGGCAGCTACCTACTCTAACCTATCCTGGGGGGCCAGCTACCTACCTAACCTATCCTGGGGGGCCAGCTACCTACCTAACCTATGATAAACAGGTAGATAAAAAGAGCGAGTGCACACCATTGCCTCAAAGCTTTGTCACAACTATACCAGCGGTGCAACATCCAGATGAAAAACAGCTTGTATCTATAGTAACGAAGAGAGGAAAAGAAATATCCAGGAGCTACTCGCCATGGTTTACTTCAATAAAAGTTCAACTTTTAATGCAATTCTTCCAATAAAAACTTTTTCCAAGGATAAAAGGCAAAAAAGACAGCAATACTTATCAGACCGGAGGTAGTACACAAGGTGCGGAGGCAGGTCACTGTACTACCTCCGGTCTGATAAGTATTGCTGTCTTTTTTGCCTTTTATCCTTGGAAAAAGTTTTTATTGGAAGAATTGCATTAAAAGTTGAACTTTTATTGAAGTAAACCATGGCGAGTAGCTCCTGGATATATCCTGGGGGGCAGCTACCTACCTAACCTATCCTGGGGGGCCAGCTACCTACCTAACCTATCCTGGGGGGCAGCTACCTACTCTAACCTATCCGGGGGGGCAGCTACCTACTCTAACCTATCCTGGGGGAAAGCTACCTAATCTATCCTGGGGGGCAGCTACCTAACCTATCCTGGGGGGCACCTACCTCATCTAACCTATACTGGGGGGCAGCTACCTAATCTAACCTATACTGGGGGGCACCTACCTATCTAACCTGGGGGCACTTAATTGTCTAACCTGTATTCGGGGCACCTAGCTAGCCTATACAGGTGGCAACTATACTGGCTACCTATATTGGAGGCACCTACCTAACTAACCTATACTGGGGGCACCTACCTATCTAACCTATGCTGGGGGCAACTATTCTGGCTACCTATATTAGAGGCACCCACCTAGCTAACCTGTACTGGCGGCGCCTGCCTATCTAACCTATACTGGGGGCAACTATACTGGCTACCTATGCTGGAGGCACCTACCTGGCTAACCTATACCGGGGGCAACTATACTGGCGTACCTATGCCTGGCTACCTATACTGGGGGGACCTATAGCTGGCTATAGGGATTCGGATATGTGTGTGCGTCGGGTGTTGCCGGGGGAGGGGGGCTGTTGTTGCCGTGGGGGGGGCCCACATCCAGATTCCGCATCGGGGCCCAGAGGTTTGTAGCTACGCCACTGCAGTGAGTGCACGCACACGCAAACACGCGCAGGAGCTAGCCTATGAACAGTGACTGAGTGAGTGTCCCTAGTACAGTAAGTAAGTAGTAACAGTCAGTAAGTACAACTAACTAATTACAATAATCAATCAGTTATCAGAAGGAAATAGAGTGTGTGTAGTGTGTGTACACAGACAGTGAGTGCACACACGCAGGAGCTAGTAGCCTATGAACAGTGACTGAGTGTCCTAGACTCCTAGTACAGTAAGAGTAAGTAGTAACAGTAAGTACAACTAACTAATTACAATAATCAATCAGTTATCAGAAGGAAATAGAGTGTGTGTAGTGTGTGTACACAGACAGTGAGTGCACACACGCAGGAGCTAGTAGCCTATGAACAGTGACTGAGTGTCCTAGACTCCTAGTACAGTAAGAGTAAGTAGTAACAGTAAGTACAACTAACTAATTACAATAATCAATCAGTTATCAGAAGGAAATAGAGTGTGTGTAGTGTGTACACAGACAGTGAGTGCACACACGCAGGAGCTAGTAGCCTATGAACAGTGACTGAGTGTCCTAGACTCCTAGTACAGTAAGAGTAAGTAGTAACAGTAAGTACAACTAACTAATTACAATAATCAATCAGTTATCAGAAGGAAATAGAGTGTGTGTAGTGTGTGTACACAGACAGTGAGTGCACACACGCAGGAGCTAGTAGCCTATGAACAGTGACTGAGTGTCCTAGACTCCTAGTACAGTAAGAGTAAGTAGTAACAGTAAGTACAACTAACTAATTACAATAATCAATCAGTTATCAGAAGGAAATAGAGTGTGTGTAGTGTGTGTACACACTACACAGACAGTGAGTGCACACACGCAGGAGCTAGTAGCCTATGAACAGTGACTGAGTGTCCTAGACTCCTAGTACAGTAAGTAGTAACAGTAAGTACAACTAACTAATTACAATAAGCAATCAGTTATCAGAAGGAAATAGAGTGTGTGTAGTGTGTACACACTACACAGACAGTGAGTGCACACACGCAGGAGCAGCTAGTAGCCTATGAACAGTGACAGTGAGTGTCCTAGTACAGTTACAGTATATAACTACAATACTAATACAATCAGTAGTAAAGTAGTAAAGTAGTAAAGGACAGCAGAAAAGCTGGTATAGATGAGAGAAATAAACAGAGGACAGGAGAGAACAGCTGCCCACACAGGCAGGCCCTGAGGCCTAAAGCTGTAAGCGTGCAGCAGCTGTCTGAGTCTCTCTCTATGTAACACAAAAGCTACTAACTAAAATACAATGTCTAACTAACTAACAACAATATAGGTGTGTATAGGAGGTGTATGTGAGCAAAAACGCTAGGTAAATGACCACAATAGAGCTCTTGCTAAGCCAAAGCACAAAGGAGCAACTCTCTCTCTGTACAAGTCTCAGGCAAGCACGGAGAAACCTAACATGGCGGCCGCTATTTATAGGGTAGGGGCTGGCCAGGGTCCCCCTCTGTGATTGACTGCCGTCAGAGGGCCTGGGAGCCCTCTGATTGGCTCTAAGGACATCAATCTGGGCTATGACGCTATTCGAGCTTGGTACCGAGCTCGAATAGCGCCGGTTTGCTCGAATAGCTCGAATAGTGAATGGGCTATTCGAGTGTACTCGAATAGCCCATTCGAATAGCTACAGCTATTCGGAGCTCGAATACCGAGCTCGAATAGCTGAAAAAGAGCTCGAATATTCGAGCTACTCGAATATTCGAGCTCTGCTGAGCACCACTGCTTTATACTCCTCATATTTTTTCTTCCCAAGCTTGCCCCTGTGAACCCAACCTGATAGCATGACTTGTAAATACACAAAGGTGCTGGTTATGGAAGAAATGTCAGCGGTAGGCTGCACTTTCGTGATAGTTTTCCCTGGGCCGTTCCAGCTTTGACCACTGGAAATATAAATGCTTATTTTTCTACTATAAGAACTCCTGCCACATTTTAACCAGTGAAATCAAATACAGCGATGGGAAAATTCCCACCTCTCATTCCGCACGTTAAGTTGACCTCTCGGTCCAGTCATCATTTTATAAAAAAAAACTATATTTTATTTGTTTCTGAGCAGCTGTTCTTTTACTAAGTGTTGCCTTCAGTTTTAGGCAATAGGGAATGTATGATTAATTCTGAAATGTTTTATATTTTTTTCAGCAATTTTGTTATTGAAACTTTATTGTTTTATAAAACAGTAATGAACGAATATAAAAACAAAAAACAATACAAGAAGCAAACTGAGACTTGAGCAAATCCAATAAGAGACTGGCAAATTAAGCACTGCACATCGCTGTGAGACGCATACTGTAAGTCTGACATAGTATTGTCATTATATATATTATTACAGTGTATTGTCATATATAAGGACCAAGTTAGGATGTGTGCATGAAATAGGGGTGCAAGGGAATATGGGTGATAAAATGATCATTAATATCTACCGATATTCTTTTGTTTTTAAAGTGTAAATTATCGTAATAAAATATCGTTATATATTAACGATATTTTACTACAACTTAACCTAATCCTTCTCTGACACAGGAACCCCCCCCCCCCTTCCTTCCTGATATTTAACCCCAAAGCCCCCCTTCCTCATGCCCAACCCTAAAACCCCCCTTTCTGACACCCAACCCTAAAACTCCCCTTCCTCACGCCCAACCCTAAAGCTCCCCTTTCTGACGCCTAACCTTAAAGAGACTCTGTAACAAAATGTTCATCCTTATTTCTTCTATCCTATAAGTTCCTATACCTGTTCTTATGTGCTCTGTCTAACTGCAGCCTTTTCTAGTTGCACAGTGGCTGTATTATCTTTGTTATATGATCTAATCTTCTCTCCTCTGTCGGCTCTGTCGGGTTCAGGCAGTCAGGCTGGAATGTGCTGTGCTGCTTGTGATTGGATATAAGCTATACACACCCTCTCCAGGCCCCCTGCACACTCTGTATGACTCACACACTGAGCTACTCTTTTGTTTGTAAACACTGCATACAAATGGCGATTACAAGCCAGGATTGCAGCAGGGAGTGGCAGAAACAGCACAGAGGGACCCAGGAGAACATAATTAATAGAATAGTATGCTTTTTAGAGTACAGATTCTTTTTAAGACCTTCCTTCCTGATGTCTAACCCTAAAACCCCCCTCCCTAACCTTATAGTATTGAAAATGATAACATTCAAAACAATAACTTTCAAAAATGTATAATTTATACATACTAAACATTAAAAATTCTATTTTTTAAAACAATAAAACATTTCAAAAACTATAACGTTATAATTTTAAAAACGATAACTATCATGCACCCAATTTTCTGCTTTGGGCGCCTTATAGCCAATATTTGCATTAGCGTAAATATTCATGCATACCCTCTTTTCCCTTGGAAACTTTTTTCCTTGGAAAGTTCTTTTCAAATTTAAATTTTCAAAGATTTGAGATTTTCTCAAAAAGTATAAGGTTTTTTTTGGAAAAAAATAAAGGTCCCCTTGTTCCCACTGTTCTACTTAACATATCCTGCAAATTTGGTGTGTATATCATGTAAGCGGGCTTTGCTATTAACCGCTAGAGGCGGCGGGTTTTGGCAGGCTTTTAATCACGAATACTTTTTTCATTTGAAACTTTAAAATCGATTTTCTCAAAAACTATAAGGTCTTTTTAAAAAAAAATGTTTTAAGTTGTAGCCACTAATCACCTTCATAATCCATGCAATTTTGGTGATTGTAACATGTTATGGGGGCTTTGCAATTAATGTTAAAGTCAAATCACGGCCGTGATCACGGATTCTACATGTACTCACGGCTAAAATCCAAGTCGAATTCGGAGCTCCAATCTGGATCACGGCGTATCCGGATTTCGATTCTGCAGTAGCCGAATTTACTCGAATTCGTGATCAGGAGTATCCGAGCAACATTGGCTGTCAGATTTGTGATAGATCGTTCCTGGTTGCTAAGGGTTACTGCACTTTGCACACTGCTGTGTGATCTATTGAATAAGCTCGTGCACGTCCTAGGGCACATGTTTCCAAGACCGTAGCCTACGTGGACTGTTCGAGCTGCTAAGCCCTCTGTATTTTGACAGATTGAATAACACAAACACATTTGTGTGTGTTTATTCTGCGAACGCTGGGACAGAAAACGTTGTTACCATTTGCATTTTAAGTTGATTATTTTGCTAAGAGAAAAAGTTAGCAGAGTGTCGGCTTCCCTAGAATACTTTCTGTTCCCCTCTCGACAACACTTGAGCTGCAATGAAAGGCGCATTCATGGCCACAGAGCAAGGTTTGGTTTGAGCTGGATGTGGTCCTATGTACATACTCATCCTCAGGAACGGGATTCTTGAAAACCCGTTGTCTTCACCGGGACTTTCAAGTCTGTGACGAGCGTGCTGACGTCGGTGAGGGTGAACATGCCGGGAAGACAGCTGCGGGTCTGACGGACCTAAATCAATGCAGCCACTCTATAAATCTCACAGTTTGCTGACGTTTCCCCCAATGACGACCAACGTGTGGAAACTGCTTTTTATACCATTCAAGAAGAAGGAGAAAAATGAAAACGTTTGCTTGAAGTATGACTATCTTGCTCTGCACCTGTCTCTGCCAAGGCATCCTTAAAGGGACCCTGAGAGGTGTCATTAAAAAAACTGGAGGTACCTGGGGCTTCCTCCAGCCCACTTTAGCCTGTGAGGTTCCCCGGCATCCTCTTGTCCCCCTCTGCAGTCCCGCTGTCGCAATGGGTACGAGCATGCGCGACTTCACCCACCAAAGTCGGCGCATTCCCGGAGCCACCAGACAGGCCACAGAGGGGGCCAGGAGGATGTCGGGGGACCTCGCGGGCTACGGTTGGCTGGAGGAAGCCCCAGGTAAGTCCAGTTTTCTTTTTTATTACACCACTCAAGGTCCCTTTATTTTGATTCAATTTGAGCATTCCTATCCAACTTCCGATTGAACGGAAGTTTCGATTAGAATATTCGATTTACCAGTACCACAAACATTTTTGAGATTGCCGCAATTTCAGCATAAAAGATCATAAACTTCGGTTGGTTAGAAAAATCGAGAGAAAAATGTGAATTTTTTAATAAACACGTAACGTATGACCAGAATTTATGCTTTAACATGATATTCGTGCATTTTTTATTCTGTCGTCAAGCAACATGCTTATATAATAGATAGTATTATAGAAATTATATATATATATTATATATATATATATATATATATATATATATATATATATATATATATATACTGTATATATATATTAATACAGAGGGTGCTGCAGCACACAACTCACCAGATCGGGGACACTTTGGCGCAGTTGGTGAGCTTAAACGCGTTAAAGCGTAACCAAGAGCCCCTGTCACTGCTTTCCTGTTGTGTGCTGCAGCACCCTCTGTATTTATATATTTCTTACTGTGACTCCCACGAGGTTCACGAGAAAACTGCGTATGCGCCATTTGAGTCACAAATGCAAATTTCATTGCAAACACCAAAAAATCTTTTTTTTCTTTTCCCCTCCTCCTCCCCGGCTCTGCCTGCAATCACTGATAGTTTTAATTACAGAACCTTTCGCTTAGATGTGAAAAAGCTTCACAAGAGTTACTGGAAGGTTTATGGCTCCATCCATCAGAGATTAGCTTGACAAAACCTCATAAAACTAAGTCTAATTGCCTGAACAGCATTATTGATCGAATATAGGATCGAGGATGAAATTGTACCGTGTATTCCCCTCATAAGAAAGACAAGCGGGCTCCAGCTTTGACACCTTCGTCCAGACAGAGATGCAAAAGGGACAGATCTTATCAAGGTCCCCTGGAAGCAGCTGACCTACTGTGACCCAAGAATCCCCAATATTCATATTTTCTTCACATTTTCTCCATAATTCATGGCATAGCAAGTTCCTATGCCCATCAAGTTGTGGGATTCCGCATGGCGCTGGTTCTGAGAGGTTTCCGGACCAATTGGACTTCCAGAACTGGAGTATGACTGGTTCAAAGTAACCCTTTAATGCTACAGGGGTCCCACCCTTCCTGTTTGATATCACTGTTCTTGATAAATTCTGACCGACCTAAAAATGTCACTAGATTTAAAGAGAGTCTGAAGCCAATTTAAAAATGTCTTTTTACCTTTTATTTATGTTAGGTATGTTTGCCCCTGTTAAAACGCTGCTATCCCGCAGCAGAACGAGGGTTTTTTACCCCCGCAAAACCCCTGGGGCACATTGCGGGGAGCACTTCCGTGAGAGGCAGAGATTTTGGCTGCAGCTCTAGCTCTACACGTGACTACCAGCGCGGATCGCCGCCTCTCCCCGCCCCTCTCAGTCTTCTTTCACTGAGAGAGGCGGGGAGAGATGGAGATACGCGCTGATTGATGCGCATGGAGGCAGAGCTGCAGCCGAAAGCTCTGCCTCCCGGGGCAGCAAAATATACGACCAAGAAAGTCGTGGATTTTGCACAGGGGATTTGGGGGGTAAAAAATCCTCGTTCTGAAGCGGGATAGCGGCATTTTAACAGGGGCAAACATGCCTAACATAAATAAAAGGTAAAAAGACTTTTTTTAAGTGGCTTCAGAGTCTCTTTAACATAACCTGTACGGTTTTGGAGATAGAGCACATATCATAGTTTAGGTATATTTTTTGTCTCCATTAGAAGAGGCCGGTTCATCTCAGGTTCCAAGAGGTGTGTGGTCTCCGCCCTGACTCCTCCTTGTTGAGTCAGGAGTATAACCTGGCAGATCTCAGAAACTCTGGGTCCTACATCAAAAATCTGATGTCGAATTACCATCAATCGCCAGCCAGCTGGACACTGGCAAATCACTTGGATTATTTCTCACAAAGGCCTCTGGCCGCATGGCAATCGCCATCTTAGACTTTTCGCCAGGGAGTCTTTCGATTACTGCCTGGACTACCAATGATGGTGTTTGAACTGTATTTGAAGACATTGAATTTCCTTTTCATCTCTACTCATTTCGATCAACCCAATCTGTTGGTTAAAGTATACTGTGTGTATGTAGTTTTAGAATAAAGCTAACAGTTTTATCGTTCAGTCTTGTGCCTGTTCTGGTCGTCTGATTGTTGCTACAAAGAATCTGCCCTCTGACGAGTCCTGCTACCGCATTGTTTTAGTATGTTCCTTATAAATTGTTGTTTTGCTAGCTAGGTTTGCAAATAACCATTTCTTCCTTCTAGGAATAGCTAGTACCCGATTTCCTGCGCAAAATCGATAATTTTAGTTTATCGATTGTACATACAATCGAGATTGCATCATATATGGACCCAGTAACCCTTCTTTAACTCTCTCAAGACCGTAGTGTTTGGTGTTCACATTCAGCATAGCCAATTCGGAATACCCAAATATTCCTATCTGTAGCTGTTCAGCCCTGAACAAGCAGACAATGTCAGGAGGAGTTCACTGGCTGTGAGTCACGTTTCTTCCTTATTAGAAAGATAAACAGTGGTGGTATTATGCCAGCATCCCGACTCCCGAGTTTCTCTCTGAATACATCCCAAAATTGTATTTGCTTTAGATGCAGCTGCTTGGCATTAAATACAATCATCTAACTAGCATCCTTTAAATATCTTAACATGTCGTCTTGATTTATCAGGTTGCAGGCAAGTTGAAGTGAAGCATGGCCTGTGAGAAGGGAGTATTGCAATAGGTTAGGTAAGCCTATGCATATCACCCAAAGAACAGTTAGGCAGCTTGCTCCCCAAAAAGATTTAGCCAGGCAGCAGATTGTCTCCTGGATAAAAACTAGTATCTGTATGGAGAACACCAAGGGTGCTATGGAGCAGTGCCTCCGGTAAGAGGTGCCCATGGCACATGTTATACCTGCACCCCTGTAAATACGCCTCTGCACCCCACAGATTAAGCACCACACACCCACAATTGCCATGAAAAAAGTCAATAATGGATTACCTGAAAAAAGCACACTCCCCAACTACACTGCCCATGCAGAGCCTGCACTTGAAGCGTGGTTTCCCCTTTACAGACTATGCCTTGAACATGTGCCTGAACTATAGTTACCTTTCCCAGCTCAGCTGGCAGTCCTCCCAACTCCTCTGCAGCTTGGTCACTAGCGCTCCAGGATCACAGTCATGTGACCACAGTGAAGCTTTGAAGTCTTGCGGGGAGTGCAAAGCCGCAAGGGAGATGCAAGGACTTCTGCTGGAGCCAGGAAAGGTAACTATAGCTTCCAATGCGTACTCTGTAAAGGGGGGCCACCCATATAAGCCGAATCCATAGTAGCTCATGAGAATAAGATAACCTCACGCTTTTTACCCATTTTTGGGGGGTATAAAAATGTCGGCTTATCTGCAAGTATATAAAATAACCATTCCAGTGCTGGATGTGCAAACTCCCAGAATCAGCACCATGGAGAGCAGATGCTTTGGGCCCGCTTTTTTGTAAATATATCACAAAAATGTGAAAACACACAGGCCCTTATTCAATACAACTTTCTTCTAAGTTTTCTCACAGGAGTTCTTAAAGAGACACTAAAGCGGAAAAAAAAATTATGATGATTTGTATGTGTAGTACAGCTAAGAAATAAAACATTATGAGCAGAGACATAAGTCTAATATTGTTTTCAGTAAAGGAAGAGTTAAAGGGGAACTTCAGCCTAAACAAACATACTGTTATTAAGTTACATTAGTTATGTTAATTAGAATAGATAGGTAATATAATCTTTTACCCACCCTGTTTTAAAAGAACAGGCAAATGTTTGTGATTCATGGGTGCTGCCATCTTTGTCATGGGGCAGCCATCTTTTTGGTTGAAAAGAGGTGACAGGGAGCAGGAGACACAGTTCTAACTGTCCTGTGTCCTGATAACCCCTCCCAGCTGCAGGCACTAGGCTTCAAATGTCAAATTCAAAATTAAAAAAAAAATAAAATTGCACCAAAACAGCAGAACGAGAACAACAACATCAGAAATCCCATCATGCTTTGCACAGCATAAGGGGAAAACTGCTCGGGCAGTTTTCTTCTGTGCAGCTAAAAATGAGGCTTGTATAAGGGAAACAAAGCTCTGATGCTGTGAAAGGCCTTTTCAGTGCTGCTGAGTCGATTTTTAGTCTGGAGGTTCACTTTAAGAAACTCTGGTTGTTATCTATGCAAAAGAGCCATTGAGCTCCACGACTTTCAAATTCGCAGAGAGCTCTGTCTTCTGAAGCTCGTTATCTCAACTGTCAGTCATTGTATCTTCTTTTTCTTTGCAGAGGACAGGTCAATAATTCATTGGGCTGCTCTGTAAAATCATGTAGAATGCTGAGTAGTGTGTAAACTGCAAATATTAGAGAATGATGCAATGTTATAAAAAAAAACACTATATAACTGAAAATAAAAATATGAGAATATTTTATTTGCTACTAATGTTCTAGTAAATATCCGTACTACGGATGTGGCCCACTGCATTCATTTTCTGCTGAAATGTGGCCCACTGCGTTTATTTTCTGCTGAAATGTGGCCCACTGCGTTTATTTTCTGCTGAAATGTGACCCACTGCGTTTATTTTCTGCTGAAATGTTGCCCACATTGCTTTATTTTCTGCTGAAATGTTGCCCACATTGCTTTATTTTCTGCTGAAATGTGGCCCACATTGCGTTATTTTCTGCTGAAATGTTGCCCACAGCGTTTATTTTCTGCTGACATGTTGCCCACGTTGCGTTTATTTTCTGGTGTCAGGGGTAACTGTTGCTGCATTTATTATTTAATGGTCATAGTTGGCTATATTTGCTGCTTGGGGTTACGGCGGGTATACCAATAAATAGCATCACACAGTTTCTGCACACCCATGATGCGAATCCTCGTTTCACCACATCATGGCGGAAACACTGCTTTCTTATGCCTCACTGTTACATCATTACATTAGCTCCGCCCATACAATGTCATGGCCATGCCCAATTTTCGGCGCAGCGCGCACCCCCCCCCCCCCCCACATTCCTCCCCATTGGCACTCAGTGATAAATAAGTCGATGTTAGGTCGCAGTTTGGGCACTCGGCTTCTGAAAGGTTAGCCATCACTGACCTAGGCAGTTGCTTGGGGTGTAGTGGGTGTCAAGAGGCCCACCAGCCACCATCTATGACCTCTTTTCACTTCAGCTTACCAAAGAGACCACAAGGGGGCCCCAAATCTACTACCTTGCCTAGGGCCCCATTACATCCTAATCCATCTCTGCCCATAACAAGTGTAGTCACAAAAACACCTGATCTGAAGGATGGAACCTTATATTGGAGGGAGTGAAGAAGAAGTCCGGGCTCCCTTACAGCTCGGGGCCCCCTACAGTCGCAGGAGCTGCTCCCCTCTAGTTACGGCCCTGGATTAGGATCCTCTGTAGATTCTCGGCAGAAGGGGTCATTATAGGCTGCCTCTGCTGAGTGTATGTAGCTTTAGCGGAATTCCCTCTCCCTATTGTCCTCTTTCTGCAATCTACTTACACCAGTTTTTCTTGCAGGCTAAGCATGTTCTCCAGTCTACAATCATTCATGTGTACAGTTCATCCGACTGATTTCTTTACAATATACAATAAAAATGTAGGCTTTTATCACAGTGGGACGCTAGCCTGTAATATAAGTGATTTATAATAAACACAGGCGCCCTGCTCGCTACACCCAGGTCCCAGTATGACATGTAGATTTACTTTCGGCACTTTGTCATAGAGCAAGCGGGCGACACTGACTGCTCCAGTCCAATAAGCTGAAGCTGAACTTTTGGATTCTGCTGTTTATCGAGCCCCCAAAGTTACTGTTTCTGGTGAAAGCACCTACCAAATGGAGCCCGGACTAGCTTTGATGTCCACTTCTGAAAAGAATGCTGCACATTAATGGATTTCAGATCTTAGGAGAAGGCTGGGAATGAGAAAACCTTTTCACTGTAACACTCAGGTTTACAGCTGCTTTGAAATTAATATCAGAGATCTTGTAGGAAAAGAAAGGGGAAAAAAAGATATATCTCATAAAATTAAATATAAAAGATTATTTTCAGATGTCTGGGTTCAACAACAGTATACAGTGCATGTTTTTCTGGAGCACAGTTGTACCTTATTTTTCTCTACTGTTGAATTAAAAAAAGTGGTATGATTTCTTTTTTTCCTTTATGTTGGATGTATTTTGTTCTGTAGAGTTTTTGCACCACCTTCTGACCTCATTTGGTAAATGTGAGATATATGTCTACGTAAGAATCTCAGTGGTGGGCATCGAAATTTGCAATTACGCATCATAATCGTAATGCCAAATTTCCTGGGTCCTCGGTTTAATTCCCAGCAGGGCCGGTTTTAGCAACAATGGGGCCCCAGGGCAAAATAAACCTGGGGGCCCCCCAACAGATACCCCGGAACAAAAATTGGCAATAAGGGACCCTTTTTGCAGCTGGTATAGTCAGGGTGTGAAGCCCCAATCGGTCAAAACTCCACATTCTGACTACCCCAGCCTGCATGGGGGACAAGGGGGTAAAAGGTTTCAGGATTGGGGACC
Organism: Hyperolius riggenbachi; assembly: GCF_040937935.1. NCBI lineage: Eukaryota > Metazoa > Chordata > Amphibia > Anura > Hyperoliidae > Hyperolius > Hyperolius riggenbachi. Next base: position 633,726,313 of record NC_090646.1, read on the forward strand.
CCACATCATTTTTTAAAAATTTTTTTCCCACACTCTAAACATAAAAAAAATAAATTGGGAAAATAGGAAAAAATGCCAGGGATCTTCATACAGCCATATTGCGGCTGTATAGCGATCCCTGGCCAAAGCGCTGCGGCTGCATATGGACCCCCTGGAAACCCCGTCAGGAAATGTATTGCTCTTTCTTTTGACACATGTAAAATTACACTACCGTTAGGTTTGCTACTAAAAGTGACATTTACCGCATTTAAAAGTATACTTTTTTCCTTTCAAAATTTTAAATCAATTTTCTCTTTTTTTTTAAAATAAAATTTCCTCTTATTCCCAATGATCTCCTTAACATATACTGCAAATTTAGGGTTTCTAGCATTTAAGGTGGATTTGCTATTAACATTTCCTCTGAAACTTTAAAATCGATTTTCTCAAAAACGATAAGGTCTTTTTGATAAACTGGGGGCTCCTACAGGCTCTGTGGCCCTGGGGCAATTGCCTCCTTTGCCTCTATGGTAGCGCCGGGCCTGATTCCCAGCCAGGGCACTTTCTGCACTGAGTTTGTATGCTCTCCCCGTGTCTGCGTGTACTGCTGTACGATTTAAAAATGCAGAAAAATCACAAAATACAGTAAAAAAAGAAAAAAGAAAAACGCAAGAAAATGTGATGCTATTTAAATACATTAGGGGGGCAACAAACACCCAACACACCTGAATTTTTTTATGCCTTTCCACATTTATGTCCTTTTTCTGTGCCCCAAGAAAAGACACAGGATGCACATGGGTGAGGCAATGATGTCAATGGATGGGAGTCAAAGTTCTCTGAAGAATGACAAGAGACAAAATATTTCCTTTTACAGTAAAGTGTACCTGAGATGAAATACATCTCAAGTTTTATACTTACCCGCGTTTCCTTGAAAATAAGACACTGTCTTATATCAATTTTTGCACCAAAAGATGTGCTAGGGCTTATTTTCAGGGGATGTCTTATATTTCTATGAACAGTTCCTGTGCTGTGTGTCCTCCTGCCTTCCCCATTGTGCCGCCTCTTCCTCTGCTGTATCCACCTCTTGTGTGCCCCTGTGTCCCCTTTGTACCTTTAGTGTCCTCCTGGTGTCCCCCTCTGTACCTGTGTCCTCCTCTGTCCCCCATGTCCTCCTGCATCCTCCACTGTCCCCCGTGTCCTCTGATGTCCCCGTGCATCATCTTCTTTTCCCCTAGCTCCATGCCGCTGTGTCCCTGATCTCCAGCCTATAAGGAAGAAGTATGGTAACGTGTGTTTCTACTGGAGCCGATGGTCTCGCAGGTGGGACCATAGCTCCAGTATTGGGCCAATCACTGCACCCGCTGATAAGCAGCTAGTGCAGTGATTGGCCCAATTATGGAGTCATGGTCCTATCTGAAAGACCATCAGTTCCAGTAGAAACACAAGTTGCTATACATTCTTTTTACTGTCTCTTGTGCTTATATTTTGAGCATGCTTAAAATTCCTGCTAGGTCTTATTTTCAGTAGATGTCTTAAATTCAGGGAAATAAGGTACCTGGGGCTTCCTCCAGCCCCCTTGAGGCTGCTACGTCCCTTGCCGTCTCCCTGGGCTGCTCTTGTCCCCGCAGGATGGCCCGGTACTGTCGCTAAGTCACGCTTCATCACGCATGCACAGCCAGGCCGTGTGCGTGTCCCCATCGTGCTCCTATGGCCTAGGGCGCTCTGCACTTAAACAGTGACTACTGTGCAGGCGCAGAACTCTACTGCCCATGTGAGTGTGGTGAGGATTGGAAGTGCATACCCCGCACGCGCATACACGACAAAGCGGGACTTGGTGACAGTGCCAAGCCGTCCTAGCGCAAACTGATTACTGTGCCGCCTAGTGGAGGATACAGGCGGCCTGTGAAAATGGCGAGGGACCCATCAGCCTGAAACGGGCTGGAGGAAGCCCCAGGTATGCATATTTTTAAAGAGACACTGAAGCAAAAAAAAATTATGATATAATGAATTGGTTGTGTAGTACGCATAATTACTAGAACATTAGTAGAAATATTTGTAGAAATGCACTTGCTGTCCAAATTAAATAGTGACGTGCCCTGGCTGTAGGAACACCACTCCTGAAGCAAGAAGAAAGTCAGCCGGCACCGTCAAATATAATGCTCTTTTGGAAACTTATTGTAGCTCTGTCATCTTTACAGCATGACGTTTCGGAGTTGCAACTCCTTTTTCAAATGCATGACAGGTTTGACAAAACGTATACAAACATAGCTCTTTTTATACCCACCAACCCTTCAATTCAGCCAATGGGCTTGTTCCAGCTTCACCACCAATCACAATCTCCGCTACTATACGGACCTGATGGGAAACTGTTTGCTTATATGGTGAGCCAATCACCTGTGTAGGAAGACATCACGTGATCGGAGGGGGAAGGAGAGCCGGGAGAGGGCGCTTCTGCACGTCATTGCGAAACACGCCCCCCCCCGCCGCCCGTCATGCCCTCGTCTCCGCCTACAGGTACTCGGACCTGATGGGAGACAGGGCTCGGATGCATCTCCACTGGCGTATTGCAATACGCCAGTGGAGATGCATCCGAGCCCTGTCTCCCATCAGGTCCGAGTACCTGTAGGCGGAGACGAGGGCATGACGGGCGGCGGGGGGGGGCGTGTTCCGCAATGACAAACGGAAGCGTCCACTCCCGGCTCTCCTTCCCCCTCCGATCACGTGATGTCTTCCTACACAGGTGATTGGCTCACCATATAAGCAACCAGTTTCCCATCAGGTCCGTATAGTAGCGGAGATTGTGATTGGTGGTGCAGCTGGAACAAGCCTATTGGCTGAATGGAAGGGTTGGTGGGTATAAAAAGAGCTATGTTTGTATACGTTTTGTCAAACCTGTCATGCATTTGAAAAAGGAGTTGCAACTCCGAAACGTCATGCTGTAAAGATGACAGAGCTACAATAAATTTCTAATAGAACATTAGTAGCAAAGAAAATATTCTCATATTTTTATTTTCAGTTATATAGTGTTTTTTTTATAACATTGCATCATTCTCTAATATTTGCAGTTTACACACTACTCACCATTCTAAATGATTTTATGGAGCATTGAACTGTCCTCTAGAGAGAAAAAGAAAATACAATGACTGACAGTTGAGATAACAAGCTTCAAAAGAGAGAGCCTTTGAAAGTCCTGGAGCTCAATGGCTCTTTTGTATAGATAACAACTGGAGTTTCTTAACTCTTCCTGTACTGGAAACAATATTAGACTCATTTCTCTATATGAAAATGCATATTAGCAATGAAAATGGTGGGTTAGATAACACAGGAAGTATCCTGGATGTTCTATACTTTAACATCTTCTTTGGAACTAAAGAGAATGACGGAGAGAGCTAGGATAGCCCCTGGCGGTAACATTTTTTCCCATCATAAATGTAGTTTTCCTGTGTGCCCACTTACTCACGTCACATAATGATGAAAGTTTGTAACATCTTTCAAAGGTCTTAACTGAGATTTTCCATCTGTGATTTACAGAGAATTGGAAAACGTCCAGGGAGTGTTCTGCTTCACGAGAAGTGTTTTTTATTTATAGAACTGTTTTCAAAAATGTAACTTATTTACCCGGACATCATAAACTAAAATAACTCGTGAAAATGTGATTCAGACATTCTGGAAAAAAACAAAGGAAATTAAATGTTTGATGGGCCAAAACAACACAATTTTTAGATAATAAGATGTAAATACCTGTATTTTTCATCATAGAAAACGGATTATAAGACGCAACAAGGTTTAAATGGCAAAAATCAGGGAATATATATATATATATATATATATATATATATATATATATATATATATATATATATATATATATATATATATATATATACTAAGGACTCTTTCACACAAAAAATTGCAAAACGCGATCGCAAATTGCAAATTGTGATTTTCACTATCATGGGCTCAATCGAAACGCAGGAAAAATGCAGTACAAACTACGTTACCTTTTTTAGAAAATCGGAAATGTATTTGGTATGTATGCACTCTCATGATTCCAATTTCGAGTTTACTGTACTTGTGTTTTGAAAATCACAAGCCTTATCAAGATCAAAATGGAATGGAGCTGGTGTGAAAGGGCCCTAAACTTGGGATGGAGGATGGAATCGCACACCACTAACGAGGTGCTGAACCAATATTATAATCCACGAAAAATTCCAAAGGGTCCGCACACTCTTAAACACCAAGTCCTGTTTATTCAAACACGTGACACAACCATTCCAAGAACCAACGAGTCGTTTCCATTCTGTACTGTTACCTTGACAAAGGGGACCCCTTGGGGCCCCGAAACGACTCTTTGGTTCTTGGAATGGTTGTGTCACGTGTTTGAATAAACAGGACTTGGTGTTTAACCACTTCACCACTGAGGGGTTTTACCCCCTGAGCACCAGAGCAATTTTCACCTTTCAGCGCTCCTTCCATTCATTCGTCTTTAACTTTATCATTACTTATCGCAATGAAATGAACTATATCTTGTTTTTTCCGCCACCAATTAGGCTTTCTTTAGGTGGGACATTATGCCAAGAATTATTTTTTTCTAAATGTGTTTTAATGGGAAAATAGGAAAAATGTGGGGAAAAAAATTATTATTTTTCAGTTTTCGGCCATTATAGTTTTTAAATAATGCATGCTACTGTAATTAAAACCCATGAAATTTATTTGCCCTTTTGTCCCGGTTATAAAACCATTTAAATTATGTCCCTATCACAATGTTTGGCGCCAATATTTTATTTGGAAATAAAGGTGCATTTTTTTCAGTTCTGCGTCCATCCCTAATTACAAGCCCATAGTTTATAAAGTAACCGTGTTATACCCTCTTGACATAAATATTTAAAAAGTTCAGTCCCTAAGGTAACTATTTATGTATTTTTTTTAATTGTAAATTTTTGAATTTTTTTTTAATTACAAAAAAAAAAAAATGGGGAGTGTGGGAGGTAATGAGTTAATTTTTTGTGTAAAAGTCATTTATTTGTATGTGAAAAATGTGTAGGGTGTAGTTTACTATTTGGCCACAAGATGGCCACAGTAACTTTTTGTTTTAATGCGACCTCCAAGCTTCCTTCCGGAAGCTTGGAGGAAGTATAAGGAGGCTGGACACGTGAGTTTTTTTTCACAATGATCGTGCTGCCCATCGGAGAGCAGCGGATCATTGCGGGGCTTAGATCAACGAACGGGAATGGATTTTCCCGTTCATTGATCTCCAGGCGAGCGGGGCGGCGGCGTGTTTACTAGCGGCGGGCGGCGTGTTTACGAGCGGGAGCGCGGACAGCGTCGGGAACGCGGAAAGTACGGTATTCTCCGTCCCTGGGGGTTAAAGGATGGAAAAAGGGACGGAGAAATCCGTACGGGCGGGGGTAAACTGGTTAAGAGTGTGTGGACCCTCTGGAATCTTTCATGTTCCAGGAGCGTCTTGTAGATGTTCTCCCCAACTATTGTGCCCCACTTGTACCTCTTGTGTCCTCTATGTGTCCCTTTCTGTCCCCCAAGTGTCCCGTTCTTTTCCCCATGTTTCCCCTTCTGTCCCCTAAGTGTCCTCCATTTGTTCCCTTCTGTCTCGTGTGTCCCCTTCTGTCTCCTGCGTGTTCCTTTCTGTCCCTTGTGTGTGCTCCCCTGCCTCCCCCCCGTGTGCTCCTCTGGCCCCCCATGTGTGTCCTCCGCACCTCCTTCTCTCATCCTCCGCTTCCCATGTATCGTCTTGTTTCTTCCACATAAATTCCTTTCTGCAGGAGAACAGAGGTGCCAAAAGGATAAAAGGAATCTAAATGAGCTTAAAAAAACACATTCTTGGTAAATAGAGGAGGTAGTGGTGGACTTACCTCCTCCAAGTAGACCAGCCTTTCTCAACCTTTTTACTTTGGAGGAACACTGTAAATAACTTTTGGATCTCAAGGAACCCCTGCAAATAATTTTTTAGTCTTGAGGAACCCCTACATTTATTTTTCAGGAGGCATGGTCTTTAAATAGGTTAGGCTGCTAATTTCACTATCTCCTATTACACTGCCACTCATGATACTGTCTCCTGATCCCCCAATTTAGTGCTTCTTGTTACAGTACCACCTATTATAGTGTGCTCTATTATACTTCCCCCACGATGGGGTAAAATGCCAAGGAACCCCTGCAGAGTCCTCCAGGAACCCTGAGGTTCCAGGGAACCCTGGTTGAGAAAGCCTGAAGTAGACACACAACGACTAAAAGACAGTCAATATATTATATTTTATTTATGAACTCCAAATATGCAACGCGTTTCGCAGGTTTGATCCCGCTTCATCAGGCAACCACTACCTCCTCTATTTACTCTATTTTTTTTAAGCTCATTTAGCTTCCTTTTATCCTCTGTTCTCCTGCATAATATTGAGTCCACCCTGGGTGGAGGGTTGAACCCCCTTTTTCTCATCTACAGAGAGCGACTTCTTATTCCTGAGTGGGGTCAGGAAAATCTCCCCACCTGCTTCTACAGTGGTTGCCTAATGGTAACCCTGGTTTGTGAGTATGAATATTTACTCTATCTAGTAACCATTTACCAGTATATTACACTATTGGGGCTCTTGAAGTTCCTTGTTTTTATAAATTCCTTTCTGTCCCTCAACCTGGGAGCCGACAGTATCTGTCTGAATCTGGGAGCCAACAGTGATCAGAAATCTCTCCCTCACTCTTCCGCCTAGTGCCGATCACGTGCAATGACGCGATCAGGAAAAGCCTAGGGGAAGAGTGAGGGGGAGGAGATGCAGCTGATTGTTGTGGGCACCCTAGGATCAGGGGAAAGACACAGTCAGCAGGAGAAGTAGAAAGGTGACACGTGACTCAGAGGGCAGCTGTGGCACCTCTGACCTAATGGTCTTGCTGCCTTATATATGCTGTCCATCATGCAAAAGTCCAGTTCTTCTGCCGTCAATTTAACTGTAACTTTCTGGACAACCACAAGGTCTTTCTGAACGTTTTATTTTTTTCTTATTTCCAGGGGTCTTGGGAGTTATTGTTCCACCCCTGCAAATGAGGAGGAAAGAGGGACAGAGGGATTTGGTTCCCAAAGAGGGACTGTCCCTCTGAAAAAAGGGGCACTTTGTCCATGTAGCTGGGGAATTAGGTTATTCCAGTCACTGTGTCCATTTATACCTTGTGTGCCCGTAGGCCAAGTACGCATTCCATGTGCAGCCCCCTCTTCCATGTGTATTATCCATGTACTGCAGCTCCTCCCATTCCAGCTGCAGCCCCCTCTTCCATGTGTAACATCCATGTACAGCAGCCCCTCCCATTCCATGTGCAGCCTCCTCTTCCATGTGTATTATCCATGTACTGCAGCTCCTCTCCCATTCCATGTGCAGCCCCCTCTTCCATGTGTATCATCTATGTACTGCAGCGCCCCTCCCATTCCATGTGCAGCCCCCTCTTCCATGTGCATCATCCATGTACTGCAGCGCCTCTCCCATTCCATGTGCAGCCCCTTCTTCCATGTGTATCATTCATGTACAGCAGCTCCCGTCCCATTCCATGTGCAGCCCCCTCTTCCATGTATATCATCCATATATAGCAGCCCCTCCCATTCCATGTGCAGCCCCCTCTTCCATGTGTATCATCCATGTACTGCAGCCCCTCCCATTCCATGTGCAGCCCCCTCTTCCATGTATATCATCCATATATAGCAGCCCCTCCCATTCCATGTGCAGCCCCCTCTTCCATGTGTATCATCCATGTACTGCAGCCCCTCCCATTCCATGTGCAGCTCCTTCTTTCATGTGTATCATCAATGTATTACAGCCCCTCCCATTCCATGTGCAGCCCACTCTTCCATGTGTATCATCCATGTACAGCAGCCCCTCCCATTCCATGGGCAGCCCCCTCTTCTATGTATACCATCCATGTACAGCAGCCCCCTTCCATTCCATGTGCAGCCCCCTCTTCCATGTGCATCATCCATGTACAGCAGCGCCCCTCCCATTCCATGTGCAGTCCCTCTTCCCTGTGTATCATCCATGTACAGCAGCCCCCTCCCATTCCATGTGCAGCCCCCTCTTCCATGTGCATCATCCATGTACAGCAGCGCCCCTCCCATTCCATGTGCAGTCCCTCTTCCCTGTGTATCATCCATGTACAGCGGCCCCTCGCATTCCATGTGCAGCCCCCTCTTCCATGTGTGTCATCCATGTACTGCAGTGCCTCCCATTCCATGTGCAGCCCCCTCTTCCATGTGTATCATCCATGTACAGCAGCCCCTCCCATTCCATGTGCAGAAAAACAGAAATAATGCGCTCGCTCTGTATAAAAATGAGTGGAAATCACCAAACAGGCTTAATCCACTAAGATGTTCCTTTAAATCAATACTGTCATGTGCAGCAACACAGTCTCTGGGTTGTACCAGTAAATCATGCAATAAAAAAGTCTATTAGTTGCGCTCTTGACATGTGAAACTTGCTGCAAACAATGCCCCCTTTCAGAGGTCACTCACCAGATGATGTGGTCTAAACAGACCAATATGCGCCTCCGGGGTGTATGGCCCCCCGTCACCTCACTATCTCACCGCCTTCTATATGGTCCAGTGGAAAGTGGATCCTTAGGTCCTCTCCGGGATGGGGATCAGTGGCTTGCAACAAAAAAACACACAGGAAGACCAGCTTCCAATAGTGTGATACTGCGTTTATTAAAAAATTTAAAAACAAAGTCTATGCTCTGAGCATACGTGGGCTTGTAATACACAGGGGTTATGGGGGAAGGTACATCCCGTATGGCTGCCAAACCCTATGCCGCCCTGTGCAAACACCGTCCACTCTGCGGATGCAAAGTCCCCGCTATGCTGCTCTCCGTATGCGACTAGCGTCAGTGCATCCAACGTGGTTACGTCACTCCGTTAGCTCCGCCCTACGCGTTTCGTTGCGTAGCAACTCATCAGGGGCTTGTACGGAGTGACGTCTTGCCCAAATTTATTGCCTGTCGGGCTGCCAACGGGGAGGTAACTCCTCCTTTACATAGAAACAATATGCATTCTCGAGAGAATATATTAGGGGAAGCAAGGACATATGCTGCATTAATATTTATGAGGAGTGTCTCATCAAGAACCTTCAAAAGTTCACAAACTAGATAAACCTGTCAGAAAAAGTCTCCATTAATTATGTGTTGATTAATACGTGTCAGAGGAACATTTCAAAATATGTAATATAAAGATCTCATATACTAATGGGTCATGATATGGACAGAAGCAACTATTCTCATTACTATTTTTTGGCCCAACCCCCAATATACACACATCATGTGCTATACACCAGAGGAGGCCAAAGCATATGCGGACCAGATCAATATGTGCTGCAGAAGTGTGCGCATGGGCCGCTAATTAAAAAGATAGTGTATCAAGCCCAAATATGCCACACACTCCAACAGTACAGTCAAGAACACATTCCACCTCCACATGGAGTCATGAGTTATTCAAAAAACAATGTAGATCAATGTCTATATTCAAGCCCGCTGGTTCAAGGGTGTCCAATTCATATATGTTTTTGGTCTCCAGTTTGGATAATTCCCGGATCTTATTACTGCCTCGCCAAGAAGGCTGCAATTTTTCAAGACCCACCATTTTCATGTTATTCAGTTTACATAGGGGATTGCACAAAAAATGTCTTGGGACACTATGATTGGTGTGACCTTTCTCAATCTTATAGTAGTGTTCCCCCAGTCTTTCCTTGAGCTCTCTGCTGGTCCTACCTATATATTGTTTGCCACACCCACATATTAAACAATAAACTCCCCATCCCGGAGAGGACCTAAGGATCCATTTTCCACTGGACCATATAGAAGGCGGTGAGATCGTGAGGTGACGGGGGGCCATACACCCCGGAGGCGCATATTGGTCTGTTTAGACCACATCATCTGGTGAGTGACCTCTGAAAGGGGGGATTGTTTGCAGCAAGTTTCACATGTCAAGAGCGCAACTAATAGACTTTTTTATTCCATTCCATGTGCAGCTCCCTCTTCCATGTGTATCATCCATGTATTCAGGCCCTCTATTTTCATGAACAGCTCCCTTGAGCATCATTTTCCCTTTTTCATGTTTTGCTCCCTACATTCAGCCTCTTCTTTCATTTGTAGCAACCCCTCTTTCATGCCCAGGAGGCCATTGGTCTGCAGCTGCCCCAAGGTCCAGGCCTTTGTGGCCTTTCCAGAAATCTGGCCCTGACTGTGGCCCTTGTACTTTAGCACCTTTGTGAGAATTACGAGCTGGATGTTCTACAAAACTCCTGCATGCGAGTTCACTAATGCTGTCAGCACATGTGACATGTCACATTCCCATGTCTTTTTGTTAGTACATGTTGCACTGGAGCCCGAGGTCTTATCACATTTATTTCCTGGCAGGAGGAAGACAGAAAAACACTCCATGCCAAGGCCAGCTACAGAGAAACTCGGAAATACCACTACTTGTTGCTGTAGGTATCAAAATAGGAAGTAAACATTACACAGAAAAAAAAAAGTGCTGAGAATGACTTCGTGTTACCTCACAGCAAATGCAAATATCCAGCATAGCTAAAAAAGCCTTATCCCTAATTGCATGAGCTGTGTATGTTGAAGGAATCAATGGCAAAGATTATTTCAACATACTTACTTACTTTTTGTTTATATAAAACACTGTCGTTCCGTAGTGTTCCTGTTGGAAGTGGGAAGTAGGGATTCGGAAATCGGAGAATGAACATTGGAAAACAGAATTCCGCGGAAATTCGATTTAGCCCAATCACAGAACTCGAAAGCACTGGACCAATCAGAGGATGCAGAATTTTAATTTTAGACCAATCACGGCACTGATTTTCCGATGTTTGGCTTTCTCTGATGCAGAAATAGACTAATAAAATATGCCTCGGAAATCGGAAAAACGGAAATCGGAAAATTAGAATTTCCACGGATCTTGCCTATCACTGCATCAGAAAAAGTGTAGAAAATGAGTAACAAGGGCTCATGCTCCCTCTAGCTGAATAGCTGCAGCTAGCTCACACAAGAAGAGGAGTCCTAGGGAGCTTATTCTCCAGAAACAGTTCAGTCTTGCAAATATTGCCGTGTACAAAACAGTGCATGGCAAAATTAGTAAGTACAGCGAGTAACGCTATTAGCACCTCTGTTCTCGCTAGGTTAGTTTCCGCGTCCGCTTTACCTGTTTTGATCGCCGCCACCGCTGATTGCCACTGCTTGGTCCCTCCTACACAGCCTGGTGGCCAGCAGAAGCATGGGGATCTCCATTGGGCTGCAAAAGACCAATGGGAATCCTCAGCAACACAAAGACTTCTCATTGGTTCATGGTGGACCAATGAAAATTCTTCCTGTTGCTAGGGAGAATTAGCGTAATGCAGCCTATAGAGATCCCCATGCTCCTGCTGACCTCCGGGCTAAATATAGGCGGACCCAGCGGCAGCGGGACAGGTGAGCGGCAATGGATATGGCTGGACATGACAGACACAGTACACAAGATCGCTTTGATCTTGTGTCCTGCGTCGATCACGTCTGCCTGTACCTTCCCACCGTACCAGCCAAGCAGACGCGGAGCGGACGGTATCAATTGTTGTAAGCGGCTTAGCAGAAGCACGTCCGTTTCAGTTTTGCATCCACTATAGTGTGAACCAGCCCTTATAGCATAACTTGTGATACTTGCTGGCAGACGTGAGGGTAGTATTGCCATACAATGTCTGTGCCTGGCAATATTACCGCTGTTACGTGCATCAGGCCCATTGAAACTTGAGTTTACAGCCATCTTTGGAAACATACCTGTCTGCAAAATTAAATGGAAAAATAACAAACTATTAAAAAAAAAAAAGTTTGATTTTTTTTAAAAAAAAGCAAACCTGTGTTTTATGTGTGTGTGTGTGTGTGTGTGTGTGTGTATATATATATATATATATATATATATATATATATATATATATATATATACCAAGGGATGAGCAGCACAAACCGAATTTTATGCAATACTATGCAAAGCATGCACGCAGCACTGGAGGTCCCCAGACTCCATAAGAAATATATATATACAGAGGGGCTGCAGCACTCAACAGGAAATCAGTGACAGGGGCTCTTGGTTATGCTTTAACGCGCTTAAGCTCACCAACTGCGCCAAAGACTCCCCAACAGCGCCACCAGATTGGGGACACTTTGGTGCAGTTGGTGAGCTTAAGCGCGTTAAAGCGTAACCAAGAGCCCCTGTCACTGTTTTCCTGTTGTGTGCTGCAGCCCCTCTGTATATACATATATATATATCCTATGGCCCACTTTTGCCACACTGTCCATGGACATGCATGTATACAATGCTCCTTCTTAGCTTCAAATCTGTAATTAAATTCTGTTTTACTTAAAACACAAGTTCCGCTGCACAACTGATGCTGTGCAGAACTCCAGATCACTCCTACTAATCCTCACAGAATAGCATGTACTAAACGCCTTCTCGCTGGATCTGAAACCGAGGACACAATTGCAGGCGCCTCCGCACATCGCAACAGATTTGCAAAAGGAAAAGTTTTAGAAGTGAATTAAATCAATAAAAGCATTTTGATTGTGGCAACTCAAGAAATTCAGAAAAACCGAGCAGACTCTGTGAAGGACTGTTCGCTCTGCTAGAGCGGATGTCGGTGGATGAGAACCGTTTCTCATGAACGCTCGCTGTCTGATGTGTTTTTTCCTCGCTGTCTGCTATGTTGAGTTTTTGTTTTGCTTGCCTGAAGGTCATCAGTTTATGATCACTATAAATCCCATAAATAGAATTCTTGTTTTGTTTTTCTTCTTGTTTTTTTGTCAATAAGAAGATAAGACATCTCGTCCATGAGAGAGCCTCTGTCAGCAGTTCTTCTACGATGGGCTCATATAAATCATTGTTTACTTGTAAACCCCGTCTGCCGTGGATGTTCCATAAAACCATTAATAACATTTAAACAGACAACAGCTAAATAAACATAATTCGAAGGGAATATGAAGCGGACTGTATTGCCTCAAATTTCCGGAGTTGACAGCCCTGAAGTTTTTCCCAGGATATAATTTAATAACTTTCTAAAAATGTCCATTACATTGTGTTATGACTGTGAGGCAATGAACCAAGTCATGCGGGGTTTTTTTTAGATCAAAGCTGTCCAATCTATTTGCTTAAAGGAAACACGAGGTGAAAATAAACTGGGGAGGTAAACATTTGTATCTATCCTCCTTCTCCTAAAAATTCCCTTTTTTGATGTCCGACAACTTTATTTCAATTTTAAATCTACTTTTTAAGTATTTAATTTTTCATTGTCTCTGCTCAATGCCACATTGATTGTGTAACGATCGGTGTAGCAACACAGACGTCTGATTATGTGAAATCTGCAGAATCACCAATAATACAGACGCGATACCTGATTATGTGGTGATCTGCAGTATCACCAATAATACACGTATAGCTGGCAAAATACAAGGTATGTGTAGTGCTTGGTGCAACAATAGACTGGGCCTTACCAGAGGAGCTGGTAGGCACTAAAGAAACTCAGTAACAATAAGTTTAGCAAGACCTCACCAGAGGAGCTTGTGGGTACTTATTAGAACACAGTACGATAAGTTAGCAAGACCTCACCAGAGGAGCTGGTGGGTACTGATCAGGGCTGTATTTAGGGTTTGGGCTCCCCTAGGCACCCCAAACCTATGGCACCCCCCAGGAGAATGCTGAAAAATGGGCGTGGCCACAGAATGCAGTGGGCGTGTCCATAACACAGTGGGTGTGGCCAATTAAAATATCCTAGTAAGAGTGCAGCCCAAAGTCAGTGGGGCCATGGTTTCTCCCTGGGCATGAGTAAAGTGACCTTAAAAAAGCAAGTAGGAAATGCCCCCCCCCCCAACCCCCCCCCCCCCCACACACACACACACACATACACACATTAGCCAGTGTTCTCTCGCACAAAATAGTGGTAGGTATTAGAGTGTGAGCTCCCCGGAGAAAAGTCAGTAACATGACTGTTCTCTGCAAAGTGCTGCAGAAGATGCCAGTGCTATATAAATACATAATAATATGGTAGGACATTAGACTATGGGAGATAAGCTCCTCAGAGGATAGTCAGTGACATGACTACGTACTCCGTGAAGTACTGCTGAAGATGTAAGTACAATATAGTACAGTAGTATGGCAGCATGGTGGCGTAGTGGTTAGCACTCTCGCCTTGCAGTGCTGGGTTCCTGGTTCGAATCCTAGCCAGGTCAACATCTGCAAGGAGTTTGTATGTTCTCACTTTGTGTGGGTTTCCTTAAGACACTCTGGTTTCCTCCCACATCCCAACAACATACGATACAGATAAGTATAATGTTAATTGGCTTCCCCTAAAAATTGGCCCTAGACTACGATACATACATAGACATATGACTATGGTAGGGATTAGATTGTGAGCCCCTCTGTGGGACAGTTATGTGACAAAACAATACATACTCTGTACAGCGCTGCGTAATATGTTGGCGCTATATAAATAATTAGTATAAGTACAGTAGCCAGGTCTAGAGGTGTCCAAATGTAGACATACTATAGGTGTCCCCAGTATAGATATCCAGGTCTATAGGTATCCCCAGTTTAGGTAGTAGTCAGGGGCGTAAATAGAAATCACTGGGCCCCCCTGCGAGAATTTGGATGGGCCCCCCCCCCCCCCCCATAGGTGCCAAATAATCATAATGGGGCAGCATTTCACCATAAAATAATCGCAATGTGGGCAGCATTTCAGCAGAGAATAATCACGAGTGCAACATTTCAGCAAAGAATAATCGCAATGTGGGCAACATTTCAGCAGAAAATAATCGCAATGAGTGCAACATTTCAGCAAAGAATAATCGCAATGTGGGCAACATTTCACCAGAAAAAAATCGCAATGTGGGCAACATTTCACCAGAAAATAATCACAATGTGGGCAACATTTCAGCAGAAAATAATCGCAATGAGTGCAACATTTCAGCAAAGAATAATCGCAATGTGGGCAACATTTCACCAGAAAATAATCGCAATGTGGGCAACATTTCACCAGAAAATAATCGCAATGAGTGCAACATTTCAGCAGAGAATAATTGCAATGTGGGCAACATTTCACCAGAAAATAATCACAATGTGGGCAGCATTTTTAGCAGTAAATCACACAGTGGGCAGCATAATACCAGTGGGCTGGCTGAGTACCTGGCTGGGTGAGCGGGTAGTGGGCTGGCTGAGTAATTAATTGCAGTATTTGTATAGCGCCTTCCTCCTGTCGGACTCAAAGCACTTGCGAAGCAGCCACTAGAGCGCACTCAGAAGGCAGTAGCAGTGTTAAGGAGACTTGCCCAAGAAACTCCTTACTGAATAGGTGCTAGCTTACTGAACAGGCAGAGCCGAGATTTGAACCCAGGTCTCCTGTGTCAGAGGCAGAGCCCTTAACCATTGCACTATCCAGCCACTGCCTGGCTAAGCGAGCGGGCAGTGGGCTGGGTACCTTGCTGGGCGAGCGGGCAGCCTGGGTGGCTGGGCGAGCAGGCAGTGGATTGGCTGGGCGAGCGGGCAGTGGACTGGCTTGGTACCTGGCTGGGCGAGCGGGCAGTGGGCTGGCTGGGCAAGCGGGCAGTGAGCTGGCTGGGTACCTGGCTGGGCATGCAGGAAGTGGGCTGGCTGGGTACCTGGCTGGGCATGCGGGCAGTGGGCTGGCTGGGTACCTGGCTGGGCATGCAAGCTGGCTGGGTACCTGGCTGGGCATGCGGGCTGGCTGGGTACCTGGCTGGGCATGCGGGCTGGCTGGGTACCTGGCTGGGCATGCGGGCTGGCTGGGTACCTGGCTGCCTGTGACCCTGGGCTGGGGTAGCTAGTAGGTAGCTGGTGGCCTGGTGCCTGGGCAGCTGGGGCCTGCGACCCTGGGCTGGGGTAGCTGGTGGCCTGCTGTGCTGCCTGGGGCCTGCTGCCGGTGACCCTGGGCTGGGGGTAGCTGGTGGTAGCCTGCTGCCTGGGCGGCTGGGGCCTGCGACCCTGGGCTGGGGTAGCTGGTGGTGGCTTCTGTGCTGCCTGTGACCCTGGGCTGGGGTAGCTGGTGGTGGCCTGCTGCCTGGGGCCTGCGACCCTGGCCTGGGGTAGCTGGTGGTGGCCTGCTGCCTGGGCTGGGCGGCTGGGGCCTGCGAGTGACCCTGGGCTGGGGACTGGGGTAGCTGTTGGTGGCTTGCTGTGGGCGGCTGGGGTCTGTGACCCTGGGCTGGGTTAGCTGATGGTGGCCTCCTGTGCTGTCTGGGCGGCTGGGGCCTGTGACCCTGGGCTAGCTGGTGGTGGCCTGCTGTGCTGTCTGGGCGGCTGGGGCCTGCTGCCTGTGACCCTGGGCTGGGGGTAGCTGGTGGTGGCCTGCTGCCTGGGCGGCTGGGTCCTGCGACCCTGGCTGGGCTGGGGTAGCTGGTGGCCTGCTGTGCTGCCTGGGGCCTGCTGCCTGTGACCCTGGGCTAGCTGGTGGTGGCCTGCTGTGCTGCCTGTGACCCTGGGCTGGGTAGCTGCTGGTGGCCTACTGTGCTGTCTGGGCGGCTGGGGCCTGCTGCCTGTGACCCTGCCTGGGCTAGCTGGTGGTGGCCTGCTGTGCTGTCTGGGCGGCTGGGGCCTACTGCCTGTGACCCTGCCTGGGCTAGCTGGTGGTGGCCTGCTGTGCTGTCTGGGCGGCTGGGGCCTGCTGCCTGTGACCCTGGGCTGGGGGTAGCTGGTGGTGGCCTGCTGCCTGGGCGGCTGGGGCCTGCTGCCTGTGACCCTGGGCTGGGTGAGGGTGCTTGCTGGGTACCTGTCTGCCTGGGTGAGTGGGCAGGCCGCCACCGATAACTAGCTGGCTGGGCTGGGTAGCTGTGGCTGGGCTGCAGCGGATGCTTCACATGGCTCCCGAGTCCCGACCCGACCACCTCATGTGTTGCTGTCCTCCAGCGTGATGTAAAATGGCGGCGAGGGAGGAGGAGGAGGAGTCACTTTTCCTGGGCTCGGCTAGTCCAAGTGCATTCAAATGGGGGGGGCGGAGCATAGGAGGCCAATGTATTCACGCTGCCTCAGAGTCTGAGTCAGACTCAATGTCAAGCCACGCCCCCCTCCCGTACGTGCAAGTGGCTCCCTCTGCTCTGGCTGGCTCATCGCTGTGCGAGGAGAGTCAGTCAGAGTGCTGCGCACAGAGAGAGACCAGAGACGAAACCATTGTGGATGGTGGCGGCGGAAGGGAGCGCTTGCAAACTTCCAGGAACTGCTGGCTGATGCAGAGGCGCTCCCCCCCAAATAAAAAATGTAATAATTTAAAAAAAAATGTCAGAAGGGGGAAAAAAAATAAAAAAAAATTATTGTTTGAAACAGTGGCTAACAAATTGTAAAACAGAGTTCCAAGCAGCACAAATATTGTGACAAAAACAGTAAACATTAGGAGGATGACCCTGCCCTTGCGAGCTTACAATCTAATGGGTAGTGGGGGACACATTAGGTAAGGGGGTGGAGGATGGATGAGGCAGTGACCCTTTGCCTCTGATTACATTGTGTCAAATAAGTAAATAAGGGCTATAGAATGTTATAAGCTTGTCTGAAAAGGTGTGTTTTAAGAGTGCATTTGAAGATGCCCAGGTTTGGAGCATGACGTACAGGCTGTGGAAGAGAGTTCCAGATAAGAGATGATGCTCGTGTAAAGTCTTGGATGCGAGCATGAGAGGAGGTGATCAGCTTAGAGGCCAGGAGAATTTCTTGGGAGGAGAGAAGGTTGCGGGAGGGACAATATCTTGAGATTAGTGATGAGATGTATGGAGGGCACAACTCGTGGAGGGCTTTGTATGTTAGAGTCAGGAGTTTGAACTGGATCCTCTGGGTAATAGGTAACCAGTGGAGAGAACGGCATAGTTAGGCTGCATCGGAAGAGCGTGTGGAGAGGTGAATGAGGCGGACTGCTGAATTTAGAAGGGATTGGAGAGGTGCTAGCCTTTTTTGTGGTAGCCCACAGAGCAGGGTGTTGCAGTAGTCTAGGCGGGAGATGATTAAGGCATGAACAAGCATCTTGGTGGCCTCTTGTGTGAGGAAGGGACGGATACGGAAAATATATTTTTGAGCTGGAAATAGCAGGTGGTGGTTAATGAGGCAATGTGAGGTTTAAAGGAGAGCTCTGAGTCGAGTATAACCCCCAAGCAGCAGGCCTTAGTGGTTGAGGTTATTGGGGTGTTGTCTACCGTTATGGTTGCAATTGGTGGAGGTGTAGATAGCGATGGTGGAAAAATCACAATTTCCGTTTTACTCATGTTAAATTTGAGGAAGCGGGAGGACATTAATGCAGAAACGGCACGTAGACAGTCGGGGACTCTAGATAGTAGTGATGCCAGATCAGGAGCTGAGAGATAGATTTGGGTGTCATCCGCACAGAGGTGATCCTGGAAGCCAAAAGAGTTAATTAGTTGTCCCAGGCCACGGGTGTAGACTGAGAAAAGAAGTGGTCCAAGAACAGAGCCTTGAGGAACACCAACAGACAGTGGGCGTGGGGAGGAATTGGTGTTAGAGAAGGACACAGTGTAAGAGCGTCCAGAGAGGTAAGAGGAGATCCAGGAATGTGCTCGTCCCTTGATTCCTAAAGATGACAGTGTCTGCAGAAGCAGAGCATGATCAACCGTGTCAAAGGCAGAGGAAAGGTCAAGGAGTATTAGAATGGAGAACTGGCCTTTGGATTTAGCTACCAGTAGGTCATTAGCAACTTTCGTGAGGACAGTTTCAGTGGAATGGTGTTTGCGGAATCCAGATTGAAAGGGGTCAAGTAAGGAATTAGTAGAGAGAAAGAAAGACAATTCTGAATGGATGTGACGTTTTAGCAGTTTAGAAGCAAAGGGGAGGAGTGAGACAGGCTGGTAATTGGATAGAGAAGCTGGATCAAGAGAGGGTTTTTTGATAAATGGTGTGATAATAGCTTGTTTGAATAAGGAAGGAAAAGTGCCAGTGGAGATATAAAGATTGAATAGAGTTGTTAGAGCGGGATTAAGGGAGGAGGAAAGCTGGGGGATTAGATGGGAGGGAATGGGGTCCAAGGCACAGGTAGTGAGATGAGCTTTGGAGAGTAGTGAGGAAAGACACTGTTCAGTGAGTGTGGTAAAAGATATTAGAGTGGGAGAGTGGTCTTGTGGATCGGGGGGAAGGCAGTTAGTAGTGGGCAAGGATGCAGGCGGACAGAAGGAATCTATAGGTGATGGTTGAGCTGTTAAAAGTGGTTGCGTGTTGAAGCTATTACGTATTGCATCAATCTTGCTTGTAAAGTATGATGCAAAGTTGCCAGCTGACAGACATGTGGTGGGGGGAGGAGGTGGGGGACGAAGTAGGGAGTTAAAGGTGTTGAACAATTGTTTTGGGTTGTGGGACTGTGAGGAAATGAGCGAGGAGAAATAAGACTGCTTAGCAGAGGTGAGGGCATCCCTGAGCTCCTGCATAGTTTGTTTGTAGTGGTGGAAGTCCTCTATAGCAGTGCTCTTTCTCCAGCACCTTTCTGCCACCCTGGAGCGCCTTTTCAGCTGTTTGATTTGTTCAGTGAGCTAGGGCTGCCTGTTAGTTTGGCGGGGGCGGGTGGTGGTGAGTGGGGCAGCTGAATTCATGGCAGAGGAGACTACACTAAATAAGTAACTGGATGCTGCCTCTGGGTCAGTGTAGGATGACAGAGTACTTAGAGGTTGCAAGGCTTCAGTCAGGGTATTCAGATCCAGGTTGCGGTAGTTCCTGCGCATGACCGGATGGTGTAGTGTTGGAGGAGTTGATGGTAGAGAAGAATTGATTGAGAAGGTAAGAAGGTTGTGGTCTGAGAGGGGAAGTGGAGTGTTATGGAAGCTTGAAATAGAGCAGAGGCGGGTAAAGACAAGGTCGAGAGTGTGGCCGTCTTTGTGGGTGGATGTGGAGGACCATTGGGCGAGGCGCTAGCACATAAGTATTCGCAAGCGCAGACGAGTTGCGAGTGAGCAGAGACGGCTTAAGAAGCAGAGGACACCTCCAAACCGCGCCCACTCCAATCAGCCAATCCTGAGCGGCGAACATCCGCTCTGACGTCAGCCAACCAGAGGGTCAGCTGACGCGCCTCCTCCCAGCATAAAGGTCCTGTCTACGCGCGCGGCCGCGCGATACAAGAACCTTATGTGCAAATGACAATTCCGTCCTCGGCGTGCTAGACGCCGAGGGAACGGAAAAAGACTCTGAATAGGGAACCGAAGCGGCTGCGGAGACACCCTGCGTGCTCGCAGCCGCATATGTTACAGATTCTTAATGAACGTAGTAGCAATCGCACCATGCCTCCTAAATCCATAACAAGTGTGGCTACCATGACTTCTTCACCCATAACAAGTTTGGCCATCATCACTTCTTTACCCTAACAAGTGTGACTACCATGGGCCTGATGCAATTGTCAGACTCGCCAGCGTTAAACGCTGGTGAGTCTGATAATCAGGCGACGATAACATCGCCTGATCCAATTGCATTTAGCCCTAGGCAGGGTGTAAAAAAAACTCACTTGGGCAATATTATCACCCAGCAAGTTCCTTACACCCTATCCTATTCCATTTTGCATGCCTCCAGGAAGTGATGCTTCCCGGCAGACATGAGCGTTAGCTTAGACCTGCAAAGAGCAGGTCTAAACATCAACAAAAATCGACAACACAACCATTCACCCTACCTCCCAGGCCTGCTGTCTGGGTGTCACCTTGGGCTCTGACCTCTCCTTCATCCCACACATCCAAAACATCACCAGAGCCTGCAATTTCCACCTCCGTAATATCTCCAAGATCCGCCCCTTCTTAACCCCGGACACGACCAAACTGCTCATCCATGCCCTCATCATCTCCCGCCTTGATTACTGTAACTCCCTCCTTTCTGGCCTCCCCCTGAAACGCACTGCCCCCCTTCAATCAGTGATGACCGCGGCTGCAAGACTCATCCATTCTTTGCACCGCTCCGCATCCACATCTCCCCTTTGTGAATCGCTGCACTGGCTCCCTATCCGTTTCAGGATAAGTTTCAAGATTCTATGCCTGGCGTATAAATCTGTGCACAAAACCTGCCCTACCTACATCTCGGAGCTTGTTCACAGGTATACACCAGGTCGCCCCCTCCGATCCTCCAACGACCTTCGCCTCACCACCCCACGCATTTCACACTCCCATGCCCGCCTGCAGGATTTCTCAAGAGCTGCCCCCACCCTCTTGAATGCCCTTCCACCACCCATCAGACTTGCTCCCTCTTTCAACTCTTTCAACACATTCAAGCAAGCCTTCAAAACCCACCCTTTATGATGGCCTACCCACCTCCTACCACACAGTAACTCTCTAATGAGTATTTAACAGCCCCACCTAGTGTTTCCACCACACCCTTTAGATTGTAAGCCTCTGGCAGGGTCCTCTACTCCCTAGTGTAATCTACAGGATTGTGTGCTCCTGTCCTATGACAGCCTGTACTTGTATTACTGGGCCTACCTAACCAGCCCATATCACACGATCATGTATTTTGAACAATTTGCATGTTTAATTTTGTTCTATCCTGTATAACCTTGTTATGTCTGTCATCCTTGTATCATTGTATATATTGTCCAGCGCTGCGTAATATGTTGGCGCTTTATAAATACAATAAATTATAATAATAATAATAAACATGCTAACGCACGTCATCGCCGCTGCATCTGGGGGTCTCTTTTAATAAGGAGACCCCCAGAGCTTCCCGCCGGCCGCCACTCATCTCTGCAACCCCACAGTAGCTGCGAAGATACATTGAAGCAATTTCTTTCCCGCCGCTCAACACCCGCCGCAAGTCACCAACATGTAATTACAGTGTATGAGTCACTGTAATTACTCTCGCTATAGCAGAGTTCCGGCAAAGCATCTTTGCATCTGCCGCCGGGGCTCCCCATTGGTTCACTGTCTGGACCAATGAAAATGGCTCAGACAGTGAACCAATGGGGAGCCCCGACAGCAGATTCAAAGATGCTTTGCCAGGACTCTAGGATAGAGAGGTAATTACAGTGACTCATACACTGTAATTACATGTTGGTGACTTGCGGCTAGATGCGGCGGGTGTTCAGTGGCAGGATGGAAATTGATTCTTAGTACCTGCGCAGCTACTGGGGGGCTTCAGAGATGAGCGGTGGGTGTGCGCATGTGTGAGGAGCGAGGACGTGGTGCTAAAGGACAGCACCACAGGATAAAGTCTTGCTCCCCATCGCCCGTCACACGGGAGCATCGCTCAGGCTTTCGCCTGAGTAATGCTCCCTAACGACCGGCCATCGCACAAGTGAAACTGGCAATAGGATTTGCTGCCGGTAATCCTTGTGCGCAAGGTGATAAGTAGCTCACATCTTGCAAGCTACTTATCACCTTGAATAGCATCAGGCCCCTATGAGTCTTCTACCGGTAACGTGTGATCACCATGACTTCTTCACCCGTAACAAGTGTGGCTACAATGATGAGTCTTCTACCTATACCATGTGTGGCCAACATGACTCTTCCACCCATAACAAATCTGTCCACCATGAAGCTTCCACCCAAAACAAGTGGGGCTACAACAGGACCTGATAGTCTAGTCACTGGACTCTAGTGGTAGGTCTTCCTCGTACGGGGCCCGTCATCGCCGTGGGGAATTCAAGTAGGGAATAATCTGTGCACATATTATTTACACTGAAGCTAACGCCCTCCTTTGCTGTACCTGTTTTGAATGCAAGTTGTGTAATTTTGTTAATATTCTGGAGCTCTGCACGTCTTTGCAGGTAGCTAATGTGGGTACAGCCTCTGTCTGGAAGCGTTGCCAATGTCTCCTGCTGTACAAAATTATTGTAAGTATACTTTTTGGCTAGCTGCATTCTTGTGCTTCAATCTGCATTCAAATTCTTAGATTAGGAATTAGGACATAATTTGCATCTGATTTGCATTCAAGGCATGTATTTAGCCCCTGTGGGGCTCTGCATGTCTCTGTTGGTTTTCATTTCAGTTGCAGCCTTGAGCGCTGTCACTTGAATGTCTGTTTGAAGAAATGTGTATACCATTTATGACTAACAACACTAGGAAAAAATTATGTTTTTACTGTTAGACTAGCGGTAGGTCTTCCCCGTGAGGGCCCGTCATCGCTGTGGGGAAGTCTAGTAGGGAATAATCTGTGCACATATTATTTATACAAAAGCTAACGCCCTCCTTTGCTGTACCTGTTTTGAATGCAAGTTGCGTAATTTTGACCATTTTCTGGAGCTCTGCACATCTTTGCCGGTAGCCAATTCAAATAAATCACGAGGCGGCACACCACTGGCTGCAAAGATGCGTGTATTATGAAACAGAAGCACTACATGTTACGGAAAATCCTTCATCAGGTTAGGCACCTGATGAAGGATTTTCCGTAACATGTAGTGCTTCTGTTTCATAATACACGCATCTTTGCAGCCAGTGGTGTGCCGCCTCGTGATTTATTTGTGGGTTACCAGGAGACCGTGTGAGCAATCCGGTCGAGGCTTGGCACCGGCAAATTCCAGGACAGCTAATACCTGGCACTGCTACCATGGAACTCTATTATTGGTTTAGCCAACTCAAATACAGCCTCTGTCTGGAAGCACTGCCAATGTCTCCTGCTGTACAACAGGACCTGCTCTGGAGAAGATACGCTGTGTTGGAAGGAGGGAGGGTAAGATGTTGGCACCCTCCACAGCCCTTAGTCCCCCTGTGGCTGCATGGGCTGCTACCCCTCTAACTAGGTCTCTGTGCTCAATGCAATACAAGACAATGCATCATTGGGCTCATTTCACTAAAGGGTGCTAAGTGTTAGCACGGCAGTGAAAAGCTGCTTTGCACATGCAAACTACTTAGCACCCAAGTTTGCATGTGCAAACTACTTAGCACCCAAGTTTGCATGTGCAAACTACTTAGCACCCAAGTTTGCATGTGCAAAACCTTAACACTCGGGTTAGCACATGCAAAGCCTTAACACTCGAGTTAGCACATGCAAAGCCTTAACACTCGAGTTAGCACATGCAAAGCCTTAACACTCGAGTTAGCACATGCAAAGCCTTTACACTCGAGTTATCACGTGCAAAGCCTTCACACTCGAGTTTGCATGTGCAAAGCCTTTACACGTGATAACTGAATTATCACGCTTTAGTGAATTGAGCCCATTGATTGTGCCATTAAAGAACTGGCATTTCTGATAATTCCTCAATCCAGAGTTTGATCAACTATTAATTGGAAGGATCGTAATTTTCAATAGATGTACATCTCGCACCATCTACCCACCTTTAGGGTCTACACCACTCTACAGCTCTTCTAATTCTAAGCTTTTGACTTGTGGCCCTCTGAGACAACATTTTCATGACAGGTCTGGCAAGTACAATAGCATAATGAGAAATGCATTGGCTTAAACGCCCTGTAGAACCCAAAGTCTATCAACGCATGATGGAATCCAGCGGTGACAAGAGGAGAAGAAACAGCGCCTTACCGTCAGGAAGTCTAGTCTTGTTCCATCTCTATCCCATTATAGTTTACATTCGGAATCTCCCCTTCAGAAATCCCAAGAACATTTCATTTCCTGCTCCAGGCTGGCTCGGGTTTGCTGCATAATAATACGTCATTGTGGAAATTACTATTAATCACCGTACGGCATCGGACAGACGGCCTGTCTTTAAGCTTCCAGCACAATGTATCGGCAATGAGAACCAAATGTCAACTTTCCCCTTCAAACAATGGCCCATTCAGGAATCCAAATTACATGTAATTATTGACAGCTCAGTATTTACAGTAACTCGTGACTGATAGAATACCAGGCGCGTAATGGCACCAGGAAGCTGTCAGCTGCCGTCTGTTCCTCGTACCGATTTCTGTTATGTTGTACTTCTCCATTGGAATTTCCTCAAATCTGCTTAATATGACCATCCTTGATGAGTTTGTGGGAAAAATTGCCTCATGTCTACACTAAGTCATCCTTGCACTGGTGTGTGTAATAGTGAGGCTCTCTCTGTGTTGTCATAACGATAGCTGAGGAACACTTGTATTTTTACCTATAGACAAATCCACCAACTTATCTATTCAGAACACTGTAGAGGCTAGAGTGGCTGCAAAGTTTTTTCTGTCCAGTGCAAGTTTTTTCTGTCCAGTGCATCCTTTGAGATGTGCATGCTTACTAGAGGGAGCTCTTCTGTGTATCATTATACAGGTATGCACATCTAAAGGGATACAGAAAATCATTTTTTAATGTCTCATTTTCCAGAGGCGCTAGGCTGAGACATAGACACTTGTTACTGTATGCTCCATCTCTTGTTGCCTGATGAAGCGGGGCCACACCTGCGAAACGTGTTGTCATGACCCTTTGGCATGTATATAAATAAAAATGTTCTTGTAGAGATGGCCCAAACGGTTCGACCGCGAAATTATTTGCGCGACTTCGGTGGTTCGCATTTGCGAATGAATGCAAAGTTTATGGCGGTTTGACCCGCCCCCTATACTACATCATTAGGGTCAACTTTGACCCTATACATCACAGTCAGCAGGCACGGGGTAGCCAATCAGGCTACACTCCCTCCTGGAGCTCCACCCCCCCCCTTATAAAATGCAGGCAGCATCAGCCATTTCACTCACTCGTGTGGCTGCAGTAATTAGAGAAGGGAGAGGTGCTGCAGAGACATTAGGGAAAGCTTAGTTAGGCTACATTTAGACTTGTTAGGTTGCTCTTTCTTGCTGATACTTATTGCTAAAAAGCACTCCTCATTCTCAACAGCTCTTTTAAGAGCTAATGTTGTTCTTGTGATCTATTGTGTGTGTGTGTGTGTGTGTGTGTGTGTGTGTGTGTGTGTGTGTGTGTGTGTGTGTGTGTGTGTGTGTGTGTCCCACAGATACTTGTGTTGCATATACAGCCCTGTCAGTCAGTCTTAGCTGCTTGACCTTGGCCCCTTGGTAATTCCTACTGTGCCACTGCCAGGCCCAGCACATTCAGTGACTACCTGTGTGTGTGACAGGTGCACATTTGTAATACCCATCACTGCATATACCTACCTGTTGTTCAGTGCACCCACCTACCTACGTGAGCGCACGCAGTGTGATATTTAAAAGCACCGGTCACTGTACCTACTAATGGTACGTGTGTGTGTGTGTGTGTGTGTGTGTGTGTGTGTGTGTGTGTGTGTGTGTGTGTGTGACAGCTGCACATTTGTAATACCTATCACTGCATATACCTACCTGTTGTTCAGTGCACCCACCTACCTACGTGAGCGCACGCAGTGTGATATTTAATACCACCAGTCACTGTACCTGTTCACGGTACCTGTGTGTGTGTGTGACAGCTGCACCTTTGTAATACCAATCACTGCATACCCACCTGTTGTTGTTCAGTGCACCTACCTACCTACCGACGTAAGCGCACGCAGTGTTATATACCACCAGTCACTGCACCTGTTCATGGTACCTGTGTGTTATTATTATGGCTCTGTACAAATTAACAAGCTGACACATCATTGCATTCCAGTGGTTCTGGAGGTGTGTTTAGCTTCTAAGGGCAACAATGGTTAATTTGCATATATTCAGCAGTGATGCACTGGGAGACATCTCAAGCTCACTCCAACCTGAATTATCGCAAATTCTTTCTGTTCTAAGAAAGCAAACTTTTGTTTTCCGTACGTGTGTGTGTGTGTGTGTGTGTGTGTGTGTGTGTGTGTGTGTGTGTGTGTGTGTGTGTGTGTGTGACAGCTGCACATTTGTAATACTAGTCACTGCATACCTGTTCACTGCACCTGTGTGAGCCCACGCTGTTTTATATACCAGTCCGTGCATACCTGTTAACTGCACCTGTGTAACCGCACATTGTTGTACCAGCAGTCACTGCAACCTGTTCACTGCACCTGTGTAACCGTACATTGTATTAGCCAAGTCAGTACATACCTTTCACTTCATCCCCCCCAATATGGACAAAACAAGAGGCAGAGCCAGAGGCAGGCCACGTGGCAGGTCTGTTCGAGGTCGCGCTGTCGTGATTTCGTGCGGACCTCGACCAAAGTACAGTGTTCAGAAGAAGGCACGTGCCATCAACCCCCAATATTGTCAGGATGTAGTTGACTATGTAACACAGAACACCTTATCTTCCTCAGCTTCCGCACGGAAGCGTGACATATCTTCCTCCTCCTGCTCTGATTCTGGCACCCCACTTAACACTCAGTTGACCGCCACCACCAAAGTGCCATCACCCCAGGGCTCAGTGGTGTGGAAATTTCCCCACACCGAGCATCTCTGCCTGCATGCCGTGTGACTGCCTGCCCCAAGACTAAGTCGGTCCCCACACAGCATCCCTGCCTGCAGGCTGCTTGACTACCTTCTCCGCCACCACCAACAGGGTCCAGGACTCCAGGTAGATTCCTGAATTTTTAAGGCTGCTGCTAGCAGCGGCCACTATAATCATTTTTCTGGTGCGTGTACATGCCTGCCTAATTTTTCTGGCTGCACTGCAGCTGCAACAACAAAACAAAAGGCATGTACATGTGTCAATTCCCCTTCGTGATCTTTACCTTGCCACGGTGAAGGGGCTTGCGTATCACAATGAAGCAATGACCGACGGCTATATGAGTGTCTCGGGGGGCACATCCAAGATAATAAGGTCGCTGCTTCATTGTGGACAGACCAAATTTGATCAGCTGGACAGTCACTGTTGTTCTGTCATTGAGCTACCTCAGCCCGGCGACCATATGGGCTTGAAAACCGTCATGGCCTGCACTCTCGCCATGGTGCGCACCAGTCCAGCACGGCCGTCACAACACAAACAGCTGTGTGCGGTGCATTACACAGTGAGTTTGGTCTGTCAACGTAAAGCAGTACACTAATTACACTACCTGATTGATGTATACACATGCAAGATGTTTTAAAGCACTTTAGGCCTCCAATTTAGCATGCAATTTGATTTCTGCCCTTAAAACGCTGCTGTGCGTCAAATCCAGATTTTCCCCTGGACTTTTGGCGTCTATACCACTCCTCTATGCAAAAACTCAGATGTTAGACCCCTTGAAACATCTTTTCCATCACTTTTCTGGCCAGCATAAATGTTTCTAGTTTTCAAAGTTCGCCTCCCTATTGAAGTCTATTGCGGTTCGCAAAAGTTCGCACGAACCGAACTTTTGCGGGAGTTCGCGTTCGAGGTTCGCAAACCGAAAATCAGAGGTTCGAGCCATCTCTATTTGCTTGTTGATATAATAGCAACCTGTTTCTGTGTCTGCTTGGAGATGATAAGTCCACCACTGCCTCCTCCATTTTTATTAATTTTAGCTACTGTATATTCCTGCATATAAGACTACTTTTTAACCCTTGAAAATCTTCTGAAAAGTTGGGGGTAGTCTTATACGCCGGGTGTCATTGATGCCGGGTGATATGCCCTATCCTGTTACCGCCTCTCAGATCTCCCTGCTGGGGGAGCGCAATCTATTCTTCCATACCGCTCTGATAAACAGGTAGATAAGGAGAGCTGACCAGGAGAGTTGACCAATGCAACAAGTCAATTAACTATATACTGTTATATACTGGGTAACACATACAGTACAGCACCAGTATCTGTTCATACACAGCACCAGTACATGCTTTTTTTATTTTTATTTTAATTTGGTGTGCATTGGAAGAGGGGTAGTCTTATACAGCGAGTATACCCCAAACTCTATATTTTAACTGGAAAAGTTGGGGGGTCGTCTTATACGCCGGAATATACGGTACTTTTATTCTTTTGGTGCCTCTGTTCATTTCCACATTGTTCGAGTCCACCCATGGTTGAAGGGTGTTAACCCCTTGTTTCCAGATCTACAGAGAGCGACTTCTTAATCCTGAGTGGGGACAGGTCTAATGTCCCCACCTGCATTTACAGTGGTTGCCTTAGTGGTAGCCCATATTTGTGAGTATTACTTTACATACTTGCCTCTCATCACCCACATCAATCCAGTACATACTGCACTATATTGGGCTCTCTGTGTTCTCTCTCGTTTTCTCCTTGCATTTTCCTGCTCTGTCCTACTCGAGTCTCGCCCGCCCACTAGCAAATCGGATCAAATGGGGTGAGAAGTGGGACTGTGTGGCTGTTCCTATTGGCTATCTGCTACATCTGTCAACTTTTACTGCATGTAGATTGTAAGTTGCTGGCTGGTCAGAGTTGAAGATAATAAATATCGAACACTTTTACTTGAATTTTACTTTTCTTGTCTTAGGTAGCAGTCTATCTATCTGTCTGTCTATCTATCTGTCTTTCTATCTGTCTATTGATCTACCTATTTATCTATCTATCTATCCCCTCATTGACATCTCCTCTGACCCCAATTCTCCACCACATAAATGCTTGGTGGCAGGCTTGGCAACCAATGCTGCTGTGTTTATAGTTTACTCAGTAAACTATACTAACTAATTAACTAACCAGTAAACTTTACTGGTTAAGGGCTCCGCCTCTGACACAGGAGACGTGGGTTTGGATCTCAGCTTTGTCTGTTCAGTAAGCAGCAACTATTCAGTGAGGAGGCCATGGGCAAGACTCCCTAACACTGCTACTGCCTAGAGCACGCCCTAGTGGCTGCAGCTCTGGAGCTTTGAGTCCTCCAGGAGAAAAGTGTCAGGTAAATGTTCTGTGTCTTGTCTATCCCAATCTTTCTTTCTTTCTTTCTTTCTTTCTTTCTTTCTTTCTTTCTTTCTTTCTTTCTTTCTTTCTTTCTTTCTTTCTTTCTTTCTTTCTTTCTTTCTTTCTTTCTTTCCTTCTCTCTCCCTCTCATGCTTCTGATCTGGGTAATTCTCGACAGTTCCACGTTTAGAAATAATTAATGGGCAGACTCTCCAAGTCAGTCCTGCTGGATTCCAGTGATGGGTGATGGACATGATAATTACCAGCATCTGCAGAACACTGAGATTTTTGCTTTCCGACATCCCTCTGATTATTCCATCTGGTTTCTGAAGAAACAACATTATATTTTTTTCCTTTTTACAGGACGTTATGAGACCTGTCAGTGAGCACATTGCAGCGTTAAAGGTACTTGAGATGGCTGAAAGAAAAAAAAAATATAAATACCTGGGGCTTCCTCCAGGGACCTTCAGACTAATCGTTCCCTCGCCGCTCTTTTCCGCCACCTGAGCCCTCCACAATTTGGCCTGGTAATTGGTCCAGTCGGCGCAAGCGCAGTAGTGCAAGTGCGACCAGGGTGATGGTACCCTGATAATGCAGCAATGGTAGTGCAAATGAGACAAGATTGGTGGTACCCTGATAGCACAGGGATGGTAGTATAAATGTAACAACGTTGGTGGTGCCCTTATAATGCAGGAATGATAGTAAAATTGTGACAAGGTTGGCACCCTGATAAAGCAGCAGTGGTAGTGTGAATGTGACAAGGTTGATGATACCCTGATAATGCAGCAATAGTAGTGCAAATCTGACAAGGTGGTGGTACCCTGATAATGCAGGGATGGTACTAAAACTGTGACAAGGTTGGTGGTACCCTAATAATGCAGCAATGGTAGTGTGAATGTGACAAGGTTGGTGACCTGATAATGCAGCAATGGTTGTGTGAATGTGACAAGGTTGGTGGCAAGCTGATAATGCAGGAATGGTAGTGTGAATGTGACAAGGTTGGTGGCCAGCTGATAATGCAGGGATGGTAGTGTGAATGTGACAAGGTTGGTGACCTGATAATGCAGCAATGGTTGTGTGAATGTGACAAGGTTGGTGGCAAGCTGATAATGCAGGAATGGTAGTGTGAATGTGACAAGGTTGGTGGCCAGCTGATAATGCAGGGATGGTAGTGTGAATGTGACAAGGTTGGTGGAACCCTGATAATGCAGCAATGGTAGTGTGAATGTGACAAGGTTGGTGGTATCCTGATAATGCAGCGGTGGTAGTGTGAATGTTACAAGGTTGTTGGTACCCTGATAATGCAGCAGTGGTAGTGTGAATGTTACCAGGTTGGTGGTGCCCTCATATTGCAGCAATGGTAGTGTGAATGTGACAAGGTTGGTGGTACCCTGATAATGCAGCAATGGTAGTGTGAATGTGACAAGGTTGGTGGTACCCTGATAATGCAGCAGTGGTAGTGTGAATGTGACGAGGTTGGTGGTGCCCTGATAATGCAGCAATGGTAGTGTGAATGTGACAAGGTTGGTACCCTGATAATGCAGCAATGGTAGTGTGAATGTGACAAGGTTAGTAGTGCCCTGATAATGCAGCAATGGTAATGTGAATGTGAAAAGGTTGGTGGTGCCCTGATAATGCAGCAATGGTAGTGTGAATGTGACAAGGTTGGTAGTGCCCTGATAAAGCAGCAATGGTAGTGTGAATGTGACAAGGTTGGTGGTGCCCTGATAATGCAGCAATGGTAGTGTGAATGTGACAAGGTTGGTGGTGCCCTGATAAAGCAGCAATGGTAGTGTGAATGTGACAAGGTTGGTGGTGCTCTGATAATGCAGCAATGGTAGTGTGAATGTGACGAGGTTTGTGGTACCCTGATAATGCAGCAATGGTAGTGTGAATGTTACAAGGTTGGTGGTGCCCTGATAATGCAGCAATGGTAGTGTGAATGTGACAAGGTTGGTGGTACCCTGATAATGCAGCAATGGTAGTGTGAATGTCACAAGGTTGGTGGTGCCCTGATAATGCAGCAATGGTAGTGTAAATGTGACAAGGTTGGAGGTACCCTGATAATGCAGCAATGGTAGTGTGAATGTGACGAGGTTGGTGGTACCCTGATAAAGCAGCAATGGTAGTGTGAATGTTACAAGGTTGGTGGTACCCTGATAATGCAGCAATGGTAGTATGAATGTGACAAGGTTGGTAGTGCCCTGATAATGCAGCAATGGTAGTATGAATGTGACAAGGTTGGTAGTGCCCTGATAATGCAGCAATGGTAGTATGAATGTGACAAGATTGGTGGTGCCCTGATAATGCAGGGATGGTAGTGTGAATGTGACAAGGTTGGTGGTACCCTGATAATGCAGCAATGGTTGTGTGAATGTGACGAGGCTGGTGGTGCCCTAATAATGCAGCAATGGTAGTGTGAATGTGACAAGGTTGGTGGTGCCCTGATAATGCAGCAATGGTAGTGTGAACGTGACGAGGTTGGTGGTGCCCTGATAATGCAGCAATGGTAGTGTGAATGTGACAAGGTTGGTGGTGCCCTGATAATGCAGCAATGGTAGTGTGAATGTGACGAGGTTGGTGGTGCCCTGATAATGCAGAAATGGTAGTGGGAATGTGACAAGGTTGGTGGTGCCCTGATAATGCAGCAATGGTAGTATGAATGTGAGAAGATTGGTGGTGCCCTGATAATGCAGGGATGGTAGTGTGAATGTGACAAGGTTGGTGGTACCCTGATAATGCAGCAATGGTAGTGTGAATGTGACGAGGCTGGTGGTGCCCTGATAATGCAGCAATGGTAGTGTGAATGTGACAAGGTTGGTGGTGCCCTGATAATGCAGCAATGGTAGTGTGAATGTGACGAGGTTGGTGGTGCTCTGATAATGCAGCAATGGTAGTATGAATGTGACAAGGTTGGTAGTGCCCTGATAATGCAGCAATGGTAGTGTGAATGTGACAAGGTTGGTAGTGCCCTGATAATGCAGCAATGGTAGTGTGAACGTGATGAGGTTGGTGGTGCCCTGATAATGCAGCAATGGTAGTGGGAATGTGACAAGGTTGGTGGTGCCCTGATAATGCAGCAATGGTAGTATGAATGTGACAAGATTGGTGGTGCCCTGATAATGCAGGGATGGTAGTGTGAATGTGACAAGGTTGGTGGTGCCCTGATAATGCAGCAATGGTAGTGTGAATATGACAAGGTTGGTGGTGCCCTGATAATGCAGCAGTGGTAGTGTGAATGTGACGAGGTTGGTGGTGCCCTGATAATGCAGCAATGGTAGTGTGAATGTGACGAGGTTGGTGGTGCCCTGATAATGCAGCAATGGTAGTGTGAATGTGACAAGGTTGGTGGTGCCCTGATAATGCAGCAATGGTAGTATGAATGTGACAAGGTTGGTGGTGCCCTGATAATGCAGCAATGGTAGTGTGAATGTGACGAGGTTGGTGGTGCCCTGATAATGCAGCAATGGTAGTGTGAATGTGACAAGTTTGGTGGTGCCCTGATAATGCAGCAATGGTAGTGTGAATGTGACGAGGTTGGTGGTGCCCTGATAATGCAGCAATGGTAGTGTGAATGTGACAAGGTTGGTGGTACCCTGATAATGCATCAATGTTAGTGTGAATGTGACAAGGTTGGTGGTACCCTGATAATGCAGCAATGGTAGTGTGAATGTGATAAGTTTGGTGGTGCCCTGATAATGCAGCAATGGTAGTGTGAATGTGACGAGGTTGGTGGTGCCCTGATAATGCAGCAATGGTAGTGTGAATGTGACAAGGTTGGTGGTGCCCTGATAATGCAGCAATGGTAGTATGAATGTGACAAGGTTGGTGGTGCCCTGATAATGCAGCAATGGTAGTGTGAATGTGACGAGGTTGGTGGTGCCCTGATAATGCAGAAATGGTAGTGGGAATGTGACAAGGTTGGTGGTGCCCTGATAATGCAGCAATGGTAGTATGAATGTGACAAGATTGGTGGTGCCCTGATAATGCAGGGATGGTAGTGTGAATGTGTTAGACTTGGAGGTGTATTCTCCACAGTCAGCATGCAACACATAAGCTGACGTGAAGGAGGTACACACACCAGCACAAGGAATCAGGATATCCCCAGCTTAGTGGAGGAGAGGACTGACTCCAATAGGAGATTGTGGTGCACAGAGCCGGTGCAGATCCGAAAAGCCACAAACAATACTTTCGTGATAACGTCTTAGCGCAAAGTAGCGCTGAGCGCATAAACCAGGACTGAGGAGATCAGGACAGGTAGACAGAATGAACGCTTGCTTAACTAGCCACTACTTAGTGACAGCAAGCGTCCACAACAAGACAGACTGGAATGAGGCAGCCAATGCGTTGCAGCGATGGCGTGCCTCACAAAGACAGGACAGGATAGTCAGGAAATAGGAGGATCAAGATAGATGAACGTAACACAGACAAATATACAATAAGTATGTTTTCCTAGCGTATTACAATTACAGCTATCAATGAAACTATTTGTAACGTCTGACTAACATATGTATATATCGGCAATGAACCGATATATGACATAAGCAGGAACACTGACTAGGACTGGAGCAATACAGGGAACAGGACTCAGAAGGATTCGCTATCTCTTCGCAGAGATGAACACAATCCACAAACAGAACCAGGAGCAGGATACTAACTCAGCACGGGTGATCACGATACGCGCAACCACCAAAACGTGCTGGAAAGCTGACTAACCGAACACAGGATATAAACAGTTCGTGTACGTATATATCAGCGACACTGATGTATCAACGTAACACAAATACAAGGAAAATAACAAAACGTGCAAGTATGCGTATATATTGGCGATGAACCAATATATGACACAAGACAAGCAGAGTAACAACTTCTAGAACAAGAGCAGAACTAGGAGGACTCGCTGACCCCTTCGCAGGAGTCAGCGCAGTCCACACGGACTAGGAACGAGGTGGGGCACGAGCAGAGTAACAGACAGAATCTGAGACTATGGTAGCCCATGGAGCATTGCAGGAAGCAGTTCTTTATACTGAGGTCATCCAATGGGAGCAGACATGCAGATTCCAACACAAGTGAATGGTAATTAATCACAGGCTGACAGCAGGAAAAGGCAGACAATGATATGCAGCCTGCAGGAAAGGGATTGCCACTCCATTGCAGCAGACAATGTTTGTTTTCACAAAAGCATATTAAACTGTCATTAACTTCAGAGCGACTGCAGATGGAATCAGCAACCAGTTTAAGTGCAAACCAAACTATGCAAGCAAATGCATGTAATGACATCAGAACTGCTTGGGTTGCAATACCACTGCAACCAGCAGTAAACGCTGCAGAAGCGATCGTAACAGAATGTGACAAGGTTGGTGGTACCCTGATAATGCAGCAATGGTAGTGTGAATGTGACGAGGCTGGTGGTGCCCTGATAATGCAGCAATGGTAGTGTGAATGTGACGAGGTTGGTGGTGCCCTGATAATGCAGCAATGGTAGTGTGAATGTGACAAGGTTGGTGGTGCCCTGATAATGCAGCAATGGTAGTGTGATTGTGACAAGGTTGGTAGTGCCCTGATAATGCAGCAATGGGAGTGTGAAGGTGACAAGGTTGGTGGTGCCCTGATAATGCAGCAATGGTAGTGTGAATGTGACGAGGTTGGTGGTGCCCTGATAACGCAGCAATGGTAGTGTGAATGTGACGAGGTTGGTGGTGCCCTGATTATGCAACAATGGTAGTGTGAATGTGACAAGGTTGGTGGTACCCTAATAATGCAGCAGTGGTAGTGTGAATGTTACAAGGCTGGTGGTACCCTGATAATGCAGCAATGGTAGTGTGAATGTGACGAGGTTGGTGGTGCCCTGATAATGCAGCAATGGTAGTGTGAATGTGACAAGGTTGGTGGTACCCTAATAATGCAGCAGTGGTAGTGTGAATGTTACAAGGTTGGTGGTACCCTGATAATGCAGCAATGGTAGTGTGAATGTGACAAGGTTAGTGGTACCCTGATAATGCAGCAATGGTAGTGTGAATGTGATGAGGTTGATGGTACCCTGATAATGCAACAATGGTAGTGTGATTGTGACGAGGTTGGTGGTACCCTAATAATGCAGCAATGGTAGTGTGAAGGTGACAAGGTTGGTGGTACCCTGATAATGCAGCAATGGTAGTGTGAAGGTGACAAGGTTGGTGGTGCCCTGATAAAGCAGCAGTGGTAGTGTGAATGTGACAAGGTTGGTGGTACCCTGATAATGCAGCAAGGGTAGTGTGA
Source organism: Hyperolius riggenbachi (assembly GCF_040937935.1). Taxonomy (NCBI): domain Eukaryota; kingdom Metazoa; phylum Chordata; class Amphibia; order Anura; family Hyperoliidae; genus Hyperolius; species Hyperolius riggenbachi. Next base: position 633,762,113 of record NC_090646.1, read on the forward strand.
ATGTTACAAGGTTGGTGGTACCCTGATAATGCAGCAGTGGTAGTGTGAATGTGACGAGGTTGTTTGAACCCTGATAAAGCAGCAATGGTAGTGTGAATGTGACGAGGTTGGTGGTACCCTGATAATGCAACAATGGTAGTGTGAATGTGACGAGGTTGGTGGTACCCTAATAATGCAGCAATGGTAGTGTGAAGGTGACAAGGTTGGTGGTACCCTGATAATGCAGCAATGGTAGTGTGAAGGTGACAAGGTTGGTGGTACCCTGATAAAGCAGCAGTGGTAGTGTGAATGTGACAAGGTTGGTGGTACCCTGATAATGCAGCAATGGTAGTGTGAATGTGACAAGGTTGGTGGTACCCTGATAATGCAGCAGTGGTAGTGTGAATGTGACGAGGTTGGTGGAACCCTGATAATGCAGCAGTGGTAGTGTGAATGTGACGAGGTTGGTGGTGCCCTAATAATGCAACAATGGTAGTGTGAATGTTACAAGGTTGGTGGTACCCTGATAATGCAGCAGTGGTAGTGTGAATGTGACGAGGTTGGTGGAACCCTGATAATGCAGTAGTGGTAGTGTGAATGTGACGAGGTTGGTGGTACCCTAGTAATGCAGCAATGGTAGTGTGAATGTGACGAGGTTGGTGGTACCCTGATAATGCAGCAGTGGTAGTGTGAATGTGACGAGGTTGGTGGAACCCTGATAATGCAGTAGTGGTAGTGTGAATGTGACGAGGTTGGTGAAACCCTGATAATGCAGCAGTGGTAGTGTGAATGTGACGAGGTTGGTGGAACCCTGATAATGCAGCAATGGTAGTGTGAATGTGACAAGGTTGGTGGTACCCTGATAATGCAGCAGTGGTAGTGTGAATGTGACGAGGTTGGTGGAACCCTGATAATGCAGTAGTGGTAGTGTGAATGTGACGAGGTTGGTGGTACCCTAGTAATGCAGCAATGGTAGTGTGAATGTGACGAGGTTGGTGGTACCCTGATAATGCAGCAGTGGTAGTGTGAATGTGACGAGGTTGGTGGAACCCTGATAATGCAGCAGTGGTAGTGTGAATGTGACGAGGTTGGTGGTACCCTAATAATGCAGCAATAGTAGTGTGAATTTGACAATTGAAAAGAAATTGGGGCTGCAGAGATGCTCTGGTTTTAGAAGTTTGCCTACCAATGAAGTCAATGGAGCACTGATGCCTTTGCTACACCCATTGTATGTGCATACCTCCCAACTTTTTGCGATAAGAAAGAGGGACACACCCTTGCCACCACTCTAACCACACCCCCAGCACACCTCTTATCACGCATACCATAAAGATTTCCTAAGAAAAATGATGTTGTTTTATCATTCAAACCAAACTGGTCCTTTCCATCCTGCTTCATTTTCCTTTATAATTAACAACGGAATAAAAGAAATATATCAATTTAAAGGAAGGGAATAAAGTAAGCACATCTTTCAGTAGAAAAATACATAGAAAAATACATATGTTTATATAGATCTGTACATCAGTCCTGAAAGAGGGACAGGGTTCCCAAAGAGGGACTGTCCCTCCAAAAGAGGAACAGTTAAAGCGATTTAAAACTCTGACAAAATTTTCAACAAAAATGTGTTTTCCTACTTTTTATAACCCATACAATTATCATATTTGCTTTTGTGCACAAGTATTAATATTCATAGATATTATAACTTCCCAAAGTTCAGTTAATTTACTTTGAAAGCTGCTGGTGCATTTTATTTATAGCTGTTGTCATTCTGTTGTACATGCTGCCAGCAGTTATTTCTGATCTGTTTTTCACTTCAGCACTCATCAGCTGAAGTCCTGCACAGCCAGGGAGAGTTTACATAAATGTATCAAGTAAAGAATGTCTACACAAGATAAGCTTAACAGCAGTTCGGATGCGGGTTTTCCCTGCAGAAGAAAGAGTCAGCCCTGGGATGTAACCCTTTGAATGCTGTTTTACTAAAAAAAAAACATTGTGTTAGTATATTATATGCTGTATATAATCTTTTAGAGCAAAGAAAAAATTCTGGGTTATATTCCGCTTTAAGGGCTAAGGTATGGATTATTTGACAGTCTGTGGCAGTGCCGGATTTACCATAAGGCACTGTAGGCACATGCCTACAGGCACCTGATGATGAAAAGGTGGCTTACTGCCATCCCCAAGTGCCTCCCTCCCCTTTGCCTATGCAGAGTCTGAAGCAGAGTGTAAATGAAAAGTTACTCTCCTGGGTCTCAGCATTCCACTGACCAGATTTCCCTTCAGTCAGGGGCACCTCTAACTACCTAATACTTGGGGGCACCACTAGCTACTTAATACTGAGGGTTCTTCTGGCTACCTAATACTAAGGGGCACCTGTAGCTTTATATGACAGGCATGGGAAGTAAGGAAGAAGTGACAGCTGGGACAGCCAGCACACTTGTGGTGCGGTTCGGGGGGAGGTGGTTGTAGGTTCATGGAGGGTGGAGTGTAGGGTGCCAGGACATCTGTGCCTACAAACTCCTGTAATGTAAATCTGGGCCTGGCCTGTGGTAATGTGTGCTTTGTTGATTTAAACCTTTTTATATCTAAACTATATATGTACACAAACGACCTTCCTGGTTTGCCAAAACAACAAATTCATTAAGCTTGTCTTTGTGACAGCTCACGTTGTTTCCTTCTTGGCCGATCGTGTTTTATGTGTGTATACCAGAAAAGGTGTGGTTCCCTCCGGAGAATTTACCAACCAGTCTTCTATGCCAGATAATTAATCAATCTTTGTACTAATGTTCTGTGTCATGTTTTAAGGCATGTTGACTAATGCCCTGTTCCCACTTAGTTTAATTGTCTATGAATGTTTTATTTTTTATTTTTCTCTCCTTAATTGAAAACTGTATGCATTCTGTAGTAAAACAAGTATGGATCTGCCGTAAGTAAACTACCCTACGAATACTTATTTAGATTGTACAAAAGTTATTTTAACGCGGACCTGAACTCTTGCAGAGGACAGAAGTAAAATAGAGAGAAATCCACCCTGAATGTATTTAGAGAGGTTAGCCTGTCTAATTCCCCCTCATCTGTGATAAATCACAACTGTAATTTGATCTCTCAGCTGTGTCCACTCAGGGATCTCGACAGCCAAGGCAGAGCAGCTAATTTGTAAACACAGGATGTTAACCCTATGTCTGCTTCCATGAAAGCAGGAAGTAGATACACTGCAGATTTATTTCAGGATTTGTATCAGCTGTAACAAATAAATGTTCTTCTTTAACCCTCCTGGCGGTCTATTAAAAACCGCCAGGGGGCAGCAGAGCATTTTTTTTTTATTTTTTTTTAAAATCATGTAGTGAGCCCAGGGCTCGCTACATGATAGCCGCTGTGCTCAGCACGGGCTTACCGCCAGGGAGGTTAAAGGTTATTATGCTGTTGCATATTGTTTAGAGCAGAGAAGGAGTTCTGAGTTCAGGTCCGCTTTAAAGTGGAGCTGTCAGCCATACTATCTCAGAAAAATAAAACCCACATAAATAAGTAGATAAATACTTGCTCTACTTACATAACATATGTATTGCACTTTCCACATTTTGATTTTAGTGATTTTTCTATAGTGGAAAAAAAAAATATATATAAAATCCTTCTTAGGATTTTCCATTTTGTCTGTGTCTATCTTGAAGCCAATCCTAACATAATTTCCTCCCTTACTTTGTCTGTGTATCATTGCCCTCCCTCCTGCCAATCTTCAGACACTCCCACCCAGGTCTGCAGTAGAAAGTGCATTGAGAAATATTGGCCAATCAGAGAGGAACAGAGGTGAGGGAGGGGAATACAGGAGGGAAAGAGGCTTTAGCCAATCAGGCTGTTAAGTCTGAAGAAAAAAAAAAGAAACCCCAGCATGCCCTGCAACTTCCTTTGTGTGGCAGATGTACCAAATAAGAGCCAGGGAAACTGAGGAATCATGTTTTATGGAGAAGAAAAAGAAGAGTGATTTTTAACTTTTGGATTGCGTGTTTAGCATCCTTATTAGTTGTTTACCAGATAAAAATAAAGAATTGATTTTTTATTTTATGCCCAACAGTTACTCTTTAAGGTTTGTAAATGGCATGCCTCTGTTGCATTTGTGAAAGTCAGAGCAATCAGTCAAAGGGACACGAAACAACAAGGGTGTGCTTAAAAAAGTTGCAAGGAGAATGACATTGATATCAAGAGGGAACATTACTGCCCATCTACAGTTTGCTAATTACCACATGAGCATGACAGAAGTCTAGTAGAAGAATGTTTTGCGGACAAAAGACACAAAAACAGATTTTCTTTTCTTGAACAAATGGCATTACAGTATTTTTGTCAAAGAGCAAACACTGCATTCCAGTATAAGAACATTATTCCATCTGTGAAACATGGTGGTGGCAGGATCATGGCATAGGCCTACCCTACCTTTGGCCTAGGGTGACTTTCCATTATTGACGTTGTTATGAATTCTCAATTTTACCAGCAAATTCTGCATAAAGATGTTTGGCTATCCATCTGTGAGAAAGTGGGTCATGCGACATGACAAAAACCCAACACATACAAGCTGATCTTCAAAGGAATGGGTCAAGTTGCAACCTTAAAGAGACACTGAAGCAAAAAAAAAAAATATGATATAGTGAATTGGTTGTGTACTATGAATAATTACTAGAAGATTAGCAGCAAAGAAAATATTCTCATAATTTTATTTTCAGGTATATAGTGTTTTTTCTAACATTGCATCATTCTTTAATATGTGCACATTACACAACACTCAGCATTCAAAATGAGTCTTTCAGAGCAGTCTGTGCACTAATGACCTCTCCTCTAGCAGAGAAAAAGAAAACAGTTGAGATAATAAAATTCAGATAACAGCCCTCTCCATGACTAAACTTAGTCAGAGAGTTAATGGCTTGTTTGCATAGAGATAACAACTGGAGTTTCTTAACTCTTCCTGTACTGGAAACAATTAGACTGATGTATCTGATCTTAATGTTTTATTTCTTAGCTGTACTACACATACAAATCATAATATCATCATTTTTTTTTCGCTTTAGTGTATCTTTAATGTCAGAGGAATACTGTGGACAGAATATGAAGTGGACAGTTTATGTGAAAGAATCCCAAATAATCCCAAATATAGATAAATTCTGTGGAGTACCAATCAGGCCCAGACTCATATCACAGGAGCCTATAGGCACAGATGTCCTGGCGCCCTAGACTTCACCCTACATGAACCTACAAACCCCTCACCGAACAGCGCCACAAGTGTGCTGGCTGTCCCAGCTGTCACTTCTCCCTTACTTCCCTTGCCCATAGTTAGCTACAGGTGTCCCTTAGCATTAGGTAACCTGAGGTACCCTCAGTATTAAGTAGCTAGAGGTGCCCCCGAGTGAAGGGAGATCTGGTCAGTGGAATGCTGAGAGCTGGGTGACTACCTCTCATTTATGGTCCGCTAGGGACTCTGCATAGGGGAGGAGGAAGGGAGGCACTGGGGGAGCGGATTGAGCCGCCTTTCCATCATCAGGCACCTTAAACAGGAACTTCAGCCTAAACAAACATACTGTTATTTAAGTTACATTAAAAAAAACAAAAGTTTGCTTTCCTAAAACAGAAAGGATTTGCGATAATTCAGGTTGGAGTGAGCTCGAGATGTCTCCCAGAGCACCACTGCTGAATATATGCAAATTAACCATTGTACCCTTAGAAGCTAAACACACCTCCAGAACCGCTGGAATGCAATGATGTGTCAGCTTGTTAATTTGTACAGAGGCATAATAATCCAACATGCATACAGACTGTTTCGAATTTTTTTTTTTTTTTTAACCTCAGCATAGCCCAAACCCCTCCAACCCCAAAGGGAAGGCGAGCTGAACTTTAACCAGTAATTTTACATCATGAATAATCCTGATGTTTTACCAGAATCTTAGCATCATAGGTATTTTGCTTTTTATTAAAAACACAGAGTTTTAGAAACAAAATGAATTAAACATATGAAAACAGATCATACGCATTGTCTCAGCATTAGCATACCACTGAGAATCCTTCATGAAATACTCTCTCAATCTCTGATATAACCAACCTGGCATAGTTTTAAACTTCGCAGTTTCCTTGAAGTCCACCTTAAACACAATCTGCAAAACATCAGCCTTCATTTGTGCATATTCCTCAGCTGATAGTGAGTCATACCACTCATCCACAAGATTCACAAAATAATACAAGTCCCTTGCCGTTGGGTTTGAACCCCACCTATTCATATTTGGACGTCCCTCCACTTTCATCCCTTTTTTAAGCCCTGCTGGACAGTAACACATCAAATGCCCCACACTGTTGCAGTTTTCACATTTAGCATTCCTCTCATTCTCTCTGGATACAGCTTTCCTTAGAGGACCCAACGGACTCAAAGGTGGTGTATCATCCTGACTAGAGGCCCCCCCAACTTCTCCTGAATCCGGCAACCCTCTCAAAACCTCATAGGGACCCGGGGACAGCAGCACCTCAGGAGCACTCCCCTCGTCCAGCTTTAACTTTTTCGTCACTCTTACAGACTCACTGTGTTGTCTCTCCACTGTCTGCTTCCTCTGTGCAGGCGTAAGCTGACTCTTACCCACCTGCGTCCATCCACCTCCAGCATCACTGGTGTCCATCTCCTCCTCCTTCTCTTTTTCCAGCAGCGCCTCCAATCTCTCCACTTGCGACCCCCAATCTACCTCATCCATACTTTCCTCCTCACTCTCCTCCTCAGAGCTGTCACTCTCCGCCACTTTTTCTCCAGAACTCTGCAACCCCCCAGTCACAACCTTGCTGGAGGAACTACTGGTCCCATCACGCCCCTCCGATTCCTTCACCAGTGTTTTCCCTCCAGCAACAGCACCTCCTTTCTCCACAACAGTCACTCCACTGTCACCACCAGTCACCCCGCTCTTCACAGGCTCTTTGCGCACAGCAGAACCTTCCTTAGCGATCTTTGGGACCGGCGCATGGCCACACCCACTACTCTGCATAGCAGGCCCCTGACCATGCCCTCCAGCACCTCCGATCGCTTCCTTCTGCTTTCCTGCAGCCACAGACCCAGCCTCCTTCTTACCAGACTCCACCTTCTCCTTCATAGCAGACACACCTTCCTCCTTTCTCTCAACACTCACTCCACTCGGGACACTCACTGGCACTTGACCACGCCCCCCACCTTCTCCGCTCGGCTTTGCAGGGATTTCCATACTCCTCTGTACAGACTTCTTCACAGCGGAAACCTTCACCCCATCCGCACCAATCACCTCCCCAGTCACAGGTTTTTCCTCCCGCACAACCGCCACAGAATCACTCTGCAAGGTACTCGGCACTTGGCCACGCCCCCCGCCATCTCCAGTCTCCCCCGGCGCCATCCTATCCTTGCCGCTTGCAGAAAACAATTCAGCTTCCTCCACAATGCCACTCGCCCCTTCACAAGTCACATCACTCACCTCCCCAATCACATCACTCGCAACACCAGCAGTCACCCCACTCTCCACAGCACTATCACCCGACACAGGAGGCTCCGCAGCCAGCTCATCCACACCCACACTCTCATTAGCCACCGGCTCAGACACCTCCCTCTGCTCAGTAACTACAGTAGCAGCAGCAGCAGTTACAGTATGCTCACCCCACTTCCCAAACCAACTCCTCCCCTCCTTCGCAACAGCAGCATAGGAGAAGAGACTCCTCCCCCTATTCAGCGAGCAGTCCTTGGCTAGATGTTCAGCCGCCCCACAAAGATCACACATACGGGGGGCTGAACATTGATAAGCCTGGTGACCCCTATGCCTGCAGAACCTGCAGGTATCCTTGTTAGGGCAATGCTCCCTCATATGCCCGTACATATAGCAATAACGGCAGTACTTTGGCTGCCCCTGGTAGCTTATGGTGCACCTTTCACCTGCCACTGTAAAAGCCGCAGGGGGGTGTACAGTACCACCATAACCATCCGGATCTGGCTTCAACTTCACCTCAAACTTCAATTTACTGCGATACATGCCATACAAATTCTTCAGCTTCACAGTATTCACTATCTCACTACAATATTGCTTCAGGAAAGACCTAATAACATGAGTCTCCAAGTAAGGATTAAACAGGTGAACAGTCAAGTATTTAACCCTTGCATCAAACAGTAAATCCACATCAATCTTCTCCAATACAGGATATCGCCCCTCAGCCTTCACCATCTTCCAATTTTCAAAAACAGCCAGGCAGCGTTCCTCCGAAAAAAAGGAAATAACGTATTGGCCCATAGCCACAAAATCTTGCATCGCATAAATATCCATTACCTGGACACCAAGAATCTCCGTCACGACATCAACAGCCACCATTTTCATCCCAATCTCCTTCTGATGCTCCTTTTGGACCCGAATCCTCAGCGAATTCCTCAGCGGCTTTTTAAAGTCTGCCATTTTCACAGCACACCAGACCGCCTTCGCCTCTCTGATCTTCCTGGGGCCCCCAAGAGGAGACCCTACACTAAACCCCCTGACCAAAAACAAGCAAGTACCAACTCACTTGGTCCTAGCCAAAAGGCCGAGCGGCAATGCACAGCCTGATTCGGATTGTTTGATCCTCATCAGTGCATGGCATGGATGTAATTAAGTTACATTAGTTATGTTAATTAAAATAGACAGGTAATATATCTTACCAAACCTGTTTTAAAAGAACAGGCAAATGTTTGTGATTTAATGGAGGCAGCCATCTTTTTCATGGGGCAGCCATCTTTTTGGTTGAAAGAAGGTGACAGGGAGCATGAGACACAGTTCCAACTGTCCTGTGTCCTGATCATCCCTCCCAGCTGCACGCATTAGGCTTCAAATATCAAATTCAAAATTTAATTTAAAAAAATTGCACCAAAACAGCAGAACGAGAACAACAACATCAGAAATCCCATCATGCTTTGCACAGCATCAGGGGAAAAATGCCTGGGCAGTTTTCTTCTGTTCAGCTAAAAATGAGGCCTGGGTAAAAAAAAAACAAAGTTCTGATGCTGTGAAACGGTTAAAGAAACACCAAGCCTTTTCAGTGCTGCTGAGTAGATTTTTAGTCTGGAGGTTCACGTTAACCTCTACAGGACCGCGTTATGCCGATGGGCGTGGCCACGGCGGCATCCCCAGAATCGCCTAACGCCGATCGGCGTAAAGACCTGGGGCCAGCTAATGCAGGAGATCGATATGTTGGTGGGGTCTGATCGCTCCCCCATCTTTATTTTTGTTTACACAAATATTTTTATTATTGTTTTTTAATAAAACATGATGTCTCTTTAAATATTTTCCCTCCCTCGCTCCCTCCCTCCCTACAGTTGGCCAATCATGGCGATAGGCTGTCATAGGCTTCTGCCTGTGAGAGCCGATCGCTCTCTTGTCCCCCAGGGGGACAGCCGTGTCACACAGCTGTCCCCAGTACAGCACTGCTGCCGATCGCAGCGCTGTACATGTAAATAGACGGCGATCACGCCGTCTAACAGTCTCCCGAGCGGCCATTGCCGCACGGAGACTGAAGGCGGGGCAGAAGAGGAGCAGGAGATGCGTGCGCACGCATCTCCTGCTCCTCTCCTGCTCATCTCCTGCTCCTCTTCTGCCCCGCCTTCAGTCTCCGAGGCAATGGCCGCTCGGGAGACTGTTAGACGGCGAGATCGCCGTCTATTTACATGTACAGCACTGTGATCGGCAGCAGCGCTGTACTGGGGACAGCTGTGTGACACGGCTGTCCCCCTGGGGGACAAGAGAGTGATCGGCTCTCATAGGCAGAAGGCCTATAACAGCCTATCGCCATGATTGGCCAACTGTGGGGAGGGAGGGAGCGAGGGAGGGAAAATATTTCAAGAGACATCATTTTTTATTAAAACACAATTATAAAAAAAAATTGTGTAAACAAAAATAAACATGGGGGAGCGATCAGACCCCACCAACAGAGAGCTCTGTTGGTGGGGAGAAAAGGGGGAGGGGGGAAATCACGTATGTGCTGTGTTGTGCGGCCCTGCAGCTTGGCCTTAAAGCTGCAGTGGTCTATTTTACTAAAAATGGCCTGGTCACTAGGGGGGTTTAGCACTGCGGTCCTCAAGAGGTTAAGCACATGCCTAAATCTGGCCCTGGTACCAATCATTCATTCATGCAGGAAAAATGGGCACGGGGAAATTTGGGCGCCCGATTTCAGCTAGTAGAATATTGGTCAAATTTACAGATATTCTATGTTTTCAACGTGTAAATTACCATAGTAAAATATTGAAAAATAATACCGATACTTTACTACAACTTAACCTAACACTATTCTCACACAGAACCCTCCCTTAGGGCTCAGCCACACTATAAGCGCTTTTCTGAGCGCTTTGGGATTGATTAGCGCTTGCTGAGCGCTTTTTAAAAATCGCTCCAATTCACTTTCATTAAAATTGTGGTAAAAATTGCGTAAAAATTGCTGCAATCGAGTACGTGAAAAATCGCTGCGATTTTTCACCGTGATTTTAATGAAAAGTAAATGGGAGCGATTTTTAAAAAGCGCTCAGAAAAGCACTTATAGTGTGGCTGAGCCCTACTGATGCCTAACATTACCCACCCCCCACACCTAACCCTTATAAGAAAAACACACACACACACACACACATACACCTAACCTTAGCTGTTTCCCGGTGCACCTAACCTTAACCCACCCCCGCCACCAATCCACCGCAATTACGATAATGTTGGGGCACCGCCATAGATGCCACTATAAACTGTGTGAAATATGGGCGTCTGATAAATAGTGCCCAATTTTTACACTATAGCTGCAATTTATAATGTCACCTATGGCGGCGCCCACGTTTCTTCCGATAGCGGGCGCCCAAATTTACTGCTTCGATTTGAAGATCCTGATAAGACCCCTTCCCCACATTCATGTATTCAGATGCGATTTTTCTAATCTGATGTCACCGATACACAACATCAGGCCTACTAATGATGAGCAGACCAGGCCTCAGATGGGGACCTGGCTTTTCTAAATAATGGTTATTTTTACTGTAATCCCATAACATTTACACCCTCACTGAGGGAAACTTATCAAAATGTTACTCTGATAAATATCTTTAATAAAAAAAAGATTGTTCCGAAAAAAAAAAAAAAGCCTGGCTTGTTAGACACTTCTGGGAGAAGAGACATTCTGTTGGTCAGCTAAAGTGGTGTTGGCTAAAGGGTAAGAATCCACAGAACATATTCATTCAGAGAAAAGCTTATAATAGATTGATAAATTGGATAGTTTGTGTCCCGTAGGGCTGCGTGAGGAATTTAGCCGCAAATGAATTATTTGAGGAATTAATATCCAGTACACAAGGGGTTAACATTTTTGTAGCTTTGACAATTGGACCCACCCTTTTGTTTGGGGGGTGTATTTAAAGCGGATCCGAGATGAAAAACTAACTATAACAAGTAACTTGTCTATATATGTTACCTAAAGTTTAGATAGTTTACACAGCAAATCTTGCTGCAAACAGCTTTAATAGAATATGATTGATTATTACTGTGATACAATGACAGCAGCCATGTTCTTTGCAAACATTACACAGAGGCAGGCTTATCTGCATCTTGAGCAAAAAAACCTAATCCCCCCTCCTCCTCCCTCCTCCCCTCTGCCTCTGAAATCTCTGGCTAGTAATACCTCCCCCTCCTCCTGCCCAGACTGAGCTCCCATGAGCCCTTGCTACTGCCAAGGCTCTCTGAAAACCTGTGGGCGTGGCTTCTTTAGTTTATAGGGAATTAGAGTATTAAGACAAAAACAAAAAATTATTTGGCTTGAGGAATGACCTATAAACAATAGGAAAGGAACACAATTATGCAATGTGTAAAAGTTCATCTCGGATCCAGAGGAACTGTGGAGAAAATGACATAATGAATAAAAGTGCTTATTCATTTATAGATTATTTAGTCATTGTTGGTCATTGTAAAATCTTCCCTTACCCAGATATACATTCTGAAATGTATCTCTTGTGTTGACATCTTTAGTCCTGCCAGGTGTGCACCAGGTGTGTGAGGAATGTTCATTTGTGAGAGTTTTATTACTTGCTTGGCAGTTGGAAAAAGCAGTTATTTCCCACAATGCAACGAGGTTCACAGAAAAAACTGTCAGGACCATGGTCATGACATCACGCTGTGGGAGGGGTTTCACCAAGATATCAGCCATGTCCCTGATGATCTATTCGAGAAAAGGTAATGGTTTCTCATGGGCTACTTATTGGGATGAAGTTCAATTCTACTTAAAAGTTCCTCTTTAACCTCCTTGGAGTTACGCAGTTTCCATGACTGCGTCCGCGGGAGGATTTTTGCCCATAAAATGTTAATTATACCTTTCAGCTAGCACTGCGTTAGCTAAGTATGCCCCCCAAATGGCTCCGGTCCCCTCTGATGCCCGCGATCGCTTTCCGGTAATATTTACCCGTCCGTGATCCCGCGAGAGCCGCAGCTTCTCCAAGCAGCTTCACTGTCGCTATGGCGATGATCGGACATGACGTCATCGACGTCATGCGCAGTCCCGATTTTCCCCATAGTGAAGCGGGGACCTGATTGGGAGGCTGCGCCGTCGCGGGGTCCCTGGAGGGTATGTATTGCGGAGGTGATCAGCGGCACTCGCGGGATCGCGGACGGGTAAATATTACCAGCAGCGATCAGCGGCGATCAGAGGGGACCGGAGCCATTTGGGGGGCATACTTAGCTAGCGAAGTGCTAGCTGAAAGGTATAATTAACATTTTATGTGCAAAAATCCTCCCGGGGCCATGCGATCCCCTGCGGCGGCTAGCCCAACACTGTGTCGTGCTAACCGCCAGGGAGGTTAAGTAAACTCTCTATTTAGTTTAGCCCTTGAAAATGGCATCAGACAGAAACGTTGCACAGTTGTATTCTGTGAAGCCTGCAACAGAGAGTGTTTCCTTGTGCCGTTGATAACTTTCTGAAGAAGAGGTATAAAATGACAAATATTAGTACACTGACACCACGTAGGATTCTCCTTTATTGTAATGAGGAAAGCAAAACTAAAAGGACCACTGTCACGATAAATTGTAAAATTCATACAACACAAAAAATGTACATTTCTCCCAGAGTAAAATACACAATCAATTACCTTTTTCCTATTTCAAAGTGAGAAAGAAGATCCGGGCACCAGCTACAAAACTTGCAGTACAGTGACACCTTTATTGCATCCCCCACATCCCAATACACAAAGTGATAGCCTGACAGCCGTTTCGCAGGCAAAAAGGGCCACTTCGTCAGAGGCAAAATTATTAACCATAATACAGCAGAACAGACATTTAAATACATGTAGTCAAATGGAATAGGCTTACTGAGATAGCGTTTCCCAGCCCATTGCTGAGCGCACGCTGCAATTCAGCGCTGCCCCGAGCCGAGTTTCAGCGTGCGCTCAGCAGTGGGGCTGGAAGACGCTAGTGCGGTAAGCCTATCCAATTTGACTACATGTATTAAAAATGTCTGTTCTGCTGTATTATGGTTAAAGTGGTATCGTCACCATAAAAATCAAATTTCAACAGCAACTGGTCTGAGTGTATTAAGTGATAAAGATGCTAATCCTGCTTTAAAAACTTTCAAAACGTTTTCTGCTGTTATGATTTGGAGTTATCATATACCTTAGGAGCACTGGCTCTTTAGTAGTCGGTGCCAAAGAATTGCATGCTGGGGGTTCTTTTTATCTATAGTATATTCCTCCTCTTCCCTTTATTTCCCTGCCAGCTGCTTATCTGAAACCTGATCCCCTACTCACTTGTGTTTACAAGCAAGGCTGAGGTGACTCAGCGATTGGAGGAGACAAGAAAAAAAGTAAAGGGCAGAAATGACATCACGAGTTAGCCTTAACTGTGGGCAAAAGACATGGCTCCCACCAGGAACAGAATTCTTGTCATTTACTATATAACATTCACTGAAATCAAAACGTGGACAGTACAATACATGAGTTATGTAAGTAGATCAAGTATTTATCTACTTATATATGTGTTTTTTTCCCTGGAATAGTATGGCTGATCCTACTGCTTTAATAATTTTGACTCTGAAGAAGCGGGTCTTTTTGCCTGTAATAAAGGTGTCACTGTACTGCAAGTTTTGGAGCTGGTGCCCGGGTCTTTTTTCTCACTTTGAAATTGATGCATCTGCTTTCAGAAGGCACAGCTACAGTAACTGTACCTGCTACCCCCTAAGTCACTGTGCCGATATACTACCTTTCTCATACCTTTTTCCTATGTTGCTGTCATTTACAGTAGGTAGTAGAAAGCTGACACGTTTGACAAATTGACAGATAGGAGATTCTCAGTATATTTTTTCCAAAAGGACTGCCTGGAAAGGGTCTATACAAAGATGCCAGGTTTCCTACTCACCGCACACAATTTTTTCAGGTATACTAAGCGACCGTCATTCAGTAAGTGCTTTTGTAAATAAAAGAAAATACCTGAGCATCCCCCATGATGAGATGGATTAGTCCAAAACCTGTCAGTTCTGTCAGATTTTCACTACCTATCCGTAGGTGACAGAAACATAGGAAAAAAAGTAATTTATTGAGAATTTTATTCTGGGAAAAAACTTACTTTTTATATGAATGTACTTTAAATTTTACAATTTTTACGATAGTTGTCCTTTAATGTAAAAAAAAAAGATTCCATCTCTGAAGACTAATAAGGCTTTGCAGACCTTGGCCTGGGATACGCAGAGTCCTTGCGTGAGATATTAGCGAATGTACTTTTTTTAATGTTGCTATGCGACTAATTTTCCTCCGAACAACAAGCGCATTGCCTGCAAAGTGTGAGAAACAGGATGCAGCTTCTGTTGATACAAGTGTACGTAACATTCAATTGTTTTGGCCGTTTTCTTTGATGTCCTTCTGCTCCTCTCCGAAAAACACCAGCAGAGAGAAGAAACAAGGGCCGATGGGGAACGTCAGCAGAAATAAGAATTGTTTCCCTAAAAGAAGTAGAAAGGGCAAAGCTATTGAGTCAATGAATATAAAAGTTCAGACAATCGATAGGAATAGGTCACTACTATTAGCCGGGAGGCCGGATGTTCCACTCATTTCCTGCAGGGGGGGCTTGTGCGTGTTCTCACCTTCTTAAGAGGGAAATATATTTCCAGGGTTATGTAAAGAGGTTTATTAGTTTCCTTCCTGTTCTGCTAGACAGAGACTTGCAGCCTCAGTGGAATGACCAAGGGAAAGAAAAGATTCACACAGATATCTTTGACTTGTTGTGCCTGGAAATCTCAGTGCAAATACAAGTATTTTTTTTAAAGCAATACTGACACTTTTTTTCTTTAAAAGCTCTAAAACATTAAACATAGAAAAAAAAAACTTAAAAAGATAAGTCTAATGTAATTTGAAGGTACATCATTGGATCTAACTGATAACATTGCCAGTTGCAGGACAAATTATCAGATTGTCTTGTAACAAAATAACTTCTGTGTGAACAAAGTAGAGCAAGATCTCGGCCTCCCCCTGTCAGAGGCCCTCCGAGCTCCACTAGGATTGCTGACAAGGCACAGTATTGACCCGAAGAAGTGAGCATTGAGGCTCACGAAACGCGTTGTCTCATGTGGAGATAAAGCTATTTTTTTCTGAATATTATTACTTGAGACATCTGTCTTTAGGTAAACAATCTCTTACCTTCTCTTTTAAACTGATTTTAACCACTTCAGCCTACAGCTCATTGTGCCTCAACGACGCCAAAAGCCATTGTTACCTGTCAGTGCTCCTTCCATTCATTTGGCCATAACTTTATCCCTGTTTCTCACACATGAATGATCTATATTTTGTTTGTTTTTTTGCCACAAATTAGGTTTTTTGTGGGCAATACTTGTTTTCAGCAATTACTTAATTTTTTATGCATTTTATAGGCAAAAACAAGGAAAAAAAAGAAATAATACACTATTTCTGCAATTCCATCTTCTATAGTTTTATAATAAACAATGCTACTATTAAAAAAAATCCAAACTATTTTATTTGTCCATTAGTCCCAGCTATCACAACATTTAAATTAAGTTCCTAGTACAATGTATGGCGGCAATATAATATTTGGATGTAGAGGTGTATTTTCTTGTTGGGAGGGGGGGGGGTTGTGTCCGGTCAATTGCAAACCCTTATGTACTGAAATAACAGTATTATACCCTCATGACATGCATATTAGGAAAAAAAGTTGAGTCCCTAAGGCAACTATTAATATTCATTTATTTTTTTACTTTTTTTTTTACGTGGTTGGGACGGACGGACTTTGAAACATGGAGGAAAAACGTTTTAGCCATTTATTTAGGAAAGGGTTCTTTACAGTAAGAGTGATTAAGATGTGGAATGCATTGCCACAGGAAGTCGTTATGGCAAACTCTATACCTGCATTTAAAGGGGGCTTAGATGCTTTCCATGTGTTGAAAGACATCCATGGCTACAATTACTAGGTAATGCCTAATGATGTTGATCCAGGGATTCTATCTGATTGCCATCTGGAGTCGGGAGGGAATTTTTCCCTTTTGGGGCTAGTTGGACCATGCCTTGTAGGGGTTTTTTCGCCTTCCTCTGGATCAGCAGGGATATGTGAGGGAGCAGGCTGGAGTTGTACTTTGTACTGGATGAACTCGATGGACGTATGTCTTTTTTCAACCAAAATAACTATGTAACTATGTAACTATGTATTTTGTTTTAATTAAAAATGAGTGGTGTGTGCAATTTAACTTTCTGCCACTAGATGGCACTAGAAAAACTACCCTGGTTTATTAGGAAGTGTTTTTCTTTTTCTTTCCCCGTGTTTATAAATGGACATGGCCCCTGATCGGGGTCATGTCCATTCACTCCAGGCACTGCGATTGGTTCGGGAAACCCTCGGTTCCCTTCCCCAATCACCACTATGGAAATGCCAACAGGTAATACGGGGGGGAGGGGCGCTCTGACATGTGCGCACACCCGTGGCTATAACACTGGATGTGTATATGCATCCATTTAAACTTCAGAGGTGTCTATCTGGATTACTATAGTCATCCAGATAGATTGAAGTGGTTGAATATTTAATTAATTTTTGGGCGCCTCCTCCCAAATTGTTTTACCAGTGCTTTACTCCGAGAGATGAGACCTTTGGTCTCAGTTTTTAGAGAGAGTGATGCTCCTGTCTAGGGACCCTTCATCAACACTTTTCCTGCAACCTGAGTTTGTTAGGGTTAGGGTACCTCATTTTACTACATAATATTATCCATGTTAAAAAAAAACTTGCTATACTGTATAGGGCTCCTGCCCTTCTTGTATGTTTTTTTTCAAGGTCCACTTGATCCACCCCTTGCTAACAGAACAAAGTTCTGGCACTGTTGGCTTCTTGCAGAGCTCTTAAATAGAGAGGACACACCTGCTGCATGATGAGACCAGAGAGCCAGCACAGTACACCATCTTCAGACTGGCCAGAAAAACACAAGGACTGCTCCAGACAGGATAGAGCCACCTGCTGGTGGACAGTGGCGTCAATGCTGCCACCCACAGGAAAAAAAGAGGGCACTGGTGGCAAAGCTCCTACTCTTTGTAGATGCATTTTACATAGTGGGCAGCCCCAGCATCTGCTATTTTATTGGCTGCCTGAGGCGCCCCTTTCTAATGGTAATCGCTGCAAACAGAGAGGCTAAGGCAGGGGGGGGGGGTTGCGGTTTAGGATTAAGGTTAGCCACCATCTGGGTGGGTGTTAAAGTTAGGCCAACCAGGCTGGGTTAAGGCTAGGCACCCCAGGCGGGTTAAGATTAGCATAGGCATCACCAGGGCGGTCTTAGAGTAAAACATAACAGCAGGGGTGTGTTAGGGTTAGGCATTATTAGACAGAGGGTTGTGTATAAGACCTTATGTTAGGTCTTAACTAATTAGTAGACTAACTGAAAATTTACCGATATTCTACTAGCGGCTATATCCAGTTCCCTTTTTACCGGGTGCTCTTTTTACATGTATGCACGCAGGGCCGGTTTTCTCATGAAGCAAGGTGAAACATTTGCATCAGGCGCAGAGATTACAGGGGCAGCATGTCTGTACTGTGTTTACACTTACAGCATGCAGTCAGAGTAGGAGGAGAAGCAAGAGGAGAGCGAGGTGAAGAGGTCATCATTGGGGAAAAGCAGCTTGTTGTGCTGTGTGAGGAGTCTGACAGCGAGTGAGGAGAGGGGAGGCAGGAGAGCAGCAGTGTGTCATTTGACTTGCACAGCAGAAGGGAGGAGGTGGCACTGCTGTCCTGATTGAGGAGGAATGGGGAGGCTGAGGGTGAGCAGTTTGTTTGTCACAGACTCACAGCCAGCCAGTGTGCTATTGTGTTGAGCTGCAGCATGTCATGTGAGAACATTAAATGAAGCAGAGTACATTGAAAGGTGCTGTGTGCGATCATTCCAATTCATGAGGGGGGTGTGCGCATCCTCACAAGTTTGCCTCAGGCAGTCAAAAGTCTAGAACTGTCTAGAAGTCTAGAATTTATTTAACAATAACAATAATATTTATATAGCGCTTTTCTCCCTGGGGACTCAAAGCGCTGTGACCCTGCATTATGCAGTCTCAAAGGCTCGGGAAAAGAGGTGAGTTTTAAGCCTTTTTTTAAAGCTGTCCAGAGAAGGAGCCTCTCGTACTGATTGTGGAAGTGAGTTCCATAGAGTAGGGGCTGCGTAGGAAAAGGCCCGAGCACCAAATGTTAAGTGTATCCTGGGAATAACCAGCTTCATCTTGTTGGCAGAGCGGAGGGTGCGTGAAGGGGCATAAAGTTCCAATAGATCCGCTATGTATTTGGGTCCCATGTGGTGTAGAGCCTTGAATGTCAGCAGGCAGATCTTAAAATTGATTCTCCATTTTACTGGCAACCAGTGAAGAGTTTGCAGTACTGGGGTGATGTGTGAGCTGCGGGGGGCATTGGCTAGGAGTCTGGCTGCAGCATTCTGTACTAGCTGTAAGGGGCGCAGAGCCTTATCTGTAGATCCGATGAACAGGGCGTTGCAGTAGTCTAGGCGGGAGGATACAAATGCGTGAACCAGGGCAGGTAGGTCTTCAGCTGGGATAAGGTGTTTGATTTTCGCTATATTTGGAAATAAAATGAGTAAGACCATTGATGGTCCAAAGAGAAAATAAAAAAATAGACCTATCTACAATCTTGCTTGATTTGATTATCACTTTGCATGTTTCAAACAACAGCAAGGGAAGAAAAAGGTGAGAAGCTTCACTAACAGCCTCGCTTGATTTGCCTGGATGTATTGAAAGACCCGTGTTTCTTTTTGAGAAGTGTGCGTATACGCTTGGGACAGCCCATTGCTTTTCTAATGACATAAAGATGAATGTATCGTTGACCTCCTCTCAACACCTCACTTCAGTATTTATGTTAACATTCGTTTAACGGTACCATTGAGCGAGATCCGTCACGCCGCTCCCTCCTGGCCACAGAGGTCTCTGTCCACATCTGTTCCGCATTGTGGAGTTTCTGGATTCCGTACACCTATTCGCTCGCATTGCGTGTGCTGCTTTGAACTCTTCCTTCAGGAAAAGAAATGTTTCACGCTAACATCTTTTTGTTGTTGTCGTTGTTGCTTTTCTACTACTTGCAGAGATGAAACCCAAGGGGCGATGGTTATCTCATCGCAGCTATTTGTGTATCATGATCACTCCCTGTTTATAGTCTTAGCAATTCATTTATAAGATTGGAGGGAGCCAGAGAGGCCCCTGCTAAACAGTTGTTATGGCTTTTGTATGCTGTCTTCACGCACAAACGCAGCAGGGTTACTAAGACGTGGTTGTAGTTTGCCTCCACGCTGACCTATCTGTGGAACATGGGAATTACAGTGAAACCCAAAGCCTACAAATATATATTCCAAGTATAACCGAGGAAACATGTACTGGAGGGACTACTGGGGGTAGTGAACGGCTGCCCTCAGGGTTGTGAAAAGCCCATCTACTAACCTCACTTCCTTTGACACCTCTACGCTACCATCCATAGTAACTAGGGCTCCATGTAATTGGCTGAACATCCAGGGTCGGCGCTGCCATTAAGGCTAAGAGCTGCAGGGCCCCCCTGCACCACCAAAACTCCAGATGGTCTCAACGCAGACTCCTACAATATAAGGGCTGGCTGCACAGCATTGCAATGTTGCGAAGGGGATGCATAGGCCACAATTGTCCACACTACAGCCCCCACAATCCCTTGCATCGCCTACTGCTCATACCAGGTGAACACTTTGGTGGCCATCATTGGCTAGGAGCTGTCACCTGGTATGAGCAGTAGCCGATGCAAGGGATTGTGCAAGGGATTGTGGGGGCTGCAGTGCAGACGTGTGTGGCCTCCACATACCCTACACAGTGCTGCAAGTGGATCACAACTGCTATGGTGGGGGGCACCAGGTTACCTTCGCCCTGAGGCCCCCAAGCTGCTTAAACCGGCCCTGTGAACAGCTCAACAAACCAAGAAGTTCAGCTGTCTGTGCAAAAGACAAGACATCTCATCCATCAGAGCCCGCGATGATCCTTTCTCTTACTGCTCCCTTAGTGCTGGCTTCTGCTGATTGCGTCATTACACACGATTAGCACAAGGGAAACAGTGAGGGAGAAGATAGGTCTGCGATCGCCGCAGGCTCTGATGGATGAGGTGAGAGACACGTTGCTTATATCTATACATGGGGGAGCAGAGGCGGACACGGGGAGCAGAGGAGGACACGGGGACAAAACAGGGGTTCCCCCAAAATCAGGCATTAGTAGGTCGGGGACTCCCTGTATTTTGAATATAAGATGCAGTAAATTTTTCTCCCCATTTTTGGGGGAGAAAAAAATTGTGTCTTATATTCCAAAAAATACAGTATATGGTTCCTGGAAATGTGCCCTCTAGCCGTGAGGTGGTAGATGGTGTGATTGTTGGGGAGGGGCCTCATGGTTTGTATTTAAACCTCTGAGCTTAAGCCACGCCTCTGCATCTAACACAGTGGTGGACTAAGGGGGTGGTGGCAGGAACAGGCCACTCCGGGAGACATCATGGCAGGGGGTGACACCGGAGACCTTTTGCAGCCACTCAAATGCAGAGTATTGTGAGCAGAAGCAAGCCGTGCCGTTTACGCAGATGCTCCACCGCTGGAGCCCAGTGATGTCCGACCTCCAGTCACCATTCAGCTCTACCCCTAGTGCTGGCATCTCTTCCTGCATGCATGAAATCACATGATACAAGAAGACATGCTGTGTGCCAGGGGGAGAGCGGAGCGGTGACAGAGGGATGCATTGGTGTACTTCGGCGGTGGAGCAGGTGACATAACAGCATGGCTTGCTTCCGCTCGCAATACTCTGCAGTGATGTCACAGCCTAAGCTGATTAGCTATGCAGAGTTCTCCCCCAAGAGCATTCTGGGAGACCAGGTATACACTCACCTGAAGGATTATTAGGAACATGTGTTCAATTTCTCATTAATGCAGTTATCTAATCAACCAATCACATGGCAGTTGCTTCAATGCATTTAGGGGTGTGGTCCTGGTCAAGACAATCTCCTGAATTCCAAACTGAATGTCAGAATGGGAAAGAAAGGTGATTTAAGCAATTTTGAGTGTGGCATGGTTGTTGGTGCAAGATGGGCCGGTCTGAGCATTTCACAATCTGCTCAGTTACTGGGATTTTCACGCACAACCATTTCTAGGGTTTACAAAGAATGGTGTGAAAAAGGAAAAACATCCAGTATGTGGCAGTCCTGTGGGCAAAAATGTCTTGTTGATGCTAGAGGTCAGAGGAGAATGGGCCGACTGATTCAAGCTGATAGAAGAGCAACGTTGACTGAAATAACCACTCGTTACAACCAAGGTATGCAGCAAAGCATTTGTGAAGCCACAACACGCACAACCATGAGGCGGATGGGCTACAACAGCAGAAGACTCCACGGGGACCACTCATCTCCACTACAAATAGGAAAAAGAGGCTACAATTTGCACAAGCTCACGAAAATTGGACAGTTGAAGTCTGGAAAAATGTTGCCTGGTTTGATGAGTCTCGATAGAGTCAGAATTTGGCATAAACAGAATGAGAACATGCATCCATCATGCCTTGTTACCACTGTGCAGGCTGGTGGTGGTGGTGAGTGGGGCCGAACATCCGATTTTCGGTTCGCGAACCGGGTTCGCGAACTTCCGCGGAAGGTTCGGTTCGCGTAAAAGTTCGCGAACCGCAATAGACTTCAATGGGGATGCGAACTTTGAAAAAAAAAAAATTATGCTGGCCACAAAAGTGATGGAAAAGATGTTTCAAGGGGTCTAACACCTGGAGGGGGGCATGGCGGAGTGGGATCCATGCCAAAAGTCCCCGGGAAAAATCTGGATTTGACGCAAAGCAGCGTTTTAAGGGCAGAAATCACATTGAATGCTAAATGACAGGCCTAAAGTGCTTTAAAACATCTTGCATGTGTATACATCAATCAGGTAGTGTAATTAAGGTACTGCTTCACACTGACACACCAAACTCACCATGTAACACACCGCAAACAGCTGTTTGTGTAATGACGGCCGTGCTGGACTGGTGCGCACCATGGCGAGAGTGCAGGTTTTGGTGGCTTTACAGCCCATATGGTCGCCTGGCTGATGTAGGTGAATGACAGAACAGTGACTGTCCAGCTGATCAAATTTGGTCTGACCACAATGAGGCAACGACCTTATTATCGTGGGTGTGCCCCCCGAGACACTCATCTAGGCGCCGGTCATTGCTTCATTGTGATACGCAAGCCCCTTCACCACGGCAAGGTAATGATCACGAAGGGGAATGGGCGCATGTACATGCCTTTTCTTTTGTTGTTGCAGCTGCCCGCAGTGCAGCCAGAAAAATTAGGCAGTCATGTACACGCACCAGAAAAATTATTACAGCGGCCGCTGCTAGCAGCGGCCTAAAAAATTCAGCAATCCGCCTGGAGTCCCGGACCCTGTTGGTGGCGGAGAAGGTAGTCAAGCGGCCTGCAGGCAGACATGCTGTGTGGAGGGGCTGGGAGCGACTTAGTCTTCTTGGGGCAGGCCAGGCAGCCAGTCACACGGCGTGCAGGCAGAGATGCTGTGTGTGCGGGGACTGACTTAGTCTTGGGGCGGGCAGCAGCCCTCCGGGATCCATGCCTCATTCATTTTGATAAAGGTGAGGTACTTAACAGTTTTGTGACTTAGGCGACTTCTCTTCTCAGTGACAATGCCTCCAGCTGCGCTGAAGGTCCTTTCTGACAGGACGCTTGCGGCAGGGCAGGAGAGAAGTTGGATGGCAAATTGGGACAGCTCTGGCCACAGGTCAAGCCTGCGCACCCAGTAGTTCAAGGGTTCCTCATCGCTGTTCACAGCAGTGTCTACATCCACACTTAAGGCCAGGTAGTCGGCTACCTGCCGTTCCAGGCGTTGGTGGAGGGTGGATCCGGAAGGACTACGGCGAGGCGTTGGACTAAAGAACATCCGCATGTCCGACATCACCATGAGATCGCTGGAGCGTCCTGTCTTTGACTGCGTGGACACGGGAGGAGGATTAGTGGCAGTGGTACCTTGCTGGCGTTGTGCTGTCACATCACCCTTAAAGGCATTGTAAAGCATAGTTGACAGCTTGTTCTGCATGTGCTGCATCCTTTCCACCTTCAGGTGAGTTGGTAACAGGTCCGCCACTTTGTGCCTGTACCGAGGGTCTAGTAGTGTGGCCACCCAGTACAGCTCATTCCCCTTGAGGTTTTTTATACGGGGGTCCCTCAACAGGCAGGACAGCATAAAAGACGACATCTGCACAAAGTCGGATCCAGATGTACCATGCATCTCCTCTTGCTCTTCCTCAGTGACGTCACGTAAGTCAACCTCCTCCCCCAGCCGCGAACAATACCACGGGAAGGTTGAGCAGCACAAGCCCCCAGCGACGCCTGCTGCGTTTGTTCTCCTGCCGCCGTCCCCTCCTCCTCCTCCCCCAAAGAAACACCTTGCTCATCATCCTCTGAGTCTGACTCATCTTCTGCACACGACTTCTCTTCTTCCTCCTCCTCCCCCCTCTGTGCTGCCGCAGGTGTTGAGGAAACAGCTGGGTCTGATGAAAATTGGTCCCATGCCTGTTCCTGCTGTAACTGTTCCTGGTCACGCTCATTCGCAGCTTCATCAGCCACTCTACGCACAGCACGCTCCAAGAAGTAAGCGTAGGGAATTAAGTCGCTGATGGTGCCTTCACTGCGGCTCACCAGGTTGGTCACCTCCTCAAACGGCCGCATGAGCCTGCATGCATTTCTCATCAGTGTCCAGTTGTCGGGCCAGAACATCCCCATCTTCCCAGACTGTTTCATTCTACTGTAGTTGTAGAGGTACTGGGTGACGGCTTTCTTCTGTTCTAGCAGGCGGGAGAACATGAGCAGGGTCGAATTCCAGCGAGTCGGGCTATCGCAAATCAGGCGTCTCACCGGCAAGTTGTTTTTCCGCTGAATTTCCGCAAAGCGTGCCATGGCTGTGTAAGACCGCCTCAAATGCCCACAGAACTTCCTGGCATGCTTCAGGACATCCGCTAAGCCAGGGTACTTTGACACAAATCTTTGAACAACTAGATTCATGACATGTGCCATGCAGGGTATGTGTGTCAGCTTCCCCATATGCAAAGCGGCAAGCAGATTGCTGCCGTTGTCGCACACATCGTTGCCTATCTCCAGGTGGTGCGGGGTCAGCCACTCATCCACCTGTTTCTTAAGAGCAGCCAGGAGAGCTGCTCCAGTGTGACTCTCCGCTTTGAGGCAAGACATGTCTAAGATGGCGTGACACCGTCGTACCTGGCATGCAGCATAGGCCCTGCGGAGCTGGGGCTGTGTAGCTGGAGAGGAGAACTGCCACTCAGCCAAGGAGAAGGAGGACAGCGAAGAGCATGAGCAGGAGGAGAGGAGGTGGCAGGAGGCCTGCCTGCAAGCCGTGGAGGTGTCACAATTTGGTCCGCTGCGCCCTGCTTGCCATCGTTCACCAGGTTGACCCAATGGGCTGTGTACGTAATGTAGTGGCCCTGCCTGTGCTTGGCAGACCAGGCATCCGTGGTCAGGTGTACCCTTGACCCAACGCTCTTCGCAAGAGATGACACCACTTGCCTCTCAACTTCACGGTGCAGTTGGGGTATGGCCTTTCTCGAAAAATAAGTGCGGCCTGGCATCTTCCACTGCGGTGTCCCGATGGCCACAAATTTACGGAAGGCCTCAGAGTCCACCAGCCGGTATGGTAATAGCTGGCGAGCTAACAGTTCCGCCACGCCAGCTGTCAGACGCCGGGCAAGGGGGTGACTGGCCGAAATTGGCTTCTTCCGCTCAAACATTTCCTTCACAGACACCTGACTGCTGCTGTGGGCAGAGGAGCAGGAAGCGCTCAAGGGCAGAGGCGGAGTGGAGGAGGGTGCCTGTGAAGGTGCAAGGGAGAATGCGGCAGAAGCAGATGATGCACCTGAAGGAGGAAGAGGAGAAGGAGGGTGACTTTTCTTTTGTGTGCTGCTGCTGCTTTTGCTCAGGTGGCCATCCCATTTCTGTTTGTGCCTTTTCTCCAGGTGCCTTCGTAAGGCACTTGTCCCTACGTGAGTGTTGGCCTTTCCACGGCTCAATTTTTGTTGGCAGAGCGAACAGATGGCTTTGCTCCGATCTGAGGCACACACATTAAAAAATTTCCACACCGCTGAGCCACCCTGGGATGTGGGCACTATGGGGGCCTCAGCAGCTGATGCTGAAGGGCAAGTTGGCTGGCTGTACATAGGTGGCGATACATGGTGCCGGACACTGCCACCAGCTGTTTCTGACGAAGAGCTGCCCCAGCTTCTTTCAGCAACTTCTCTCCTCCTACTACTCTCTGACTCCCCCTCTGAACTGTCCCCCTCTTCATTTCCTCTATTGGGAACATACAGAGGATCCGTATCATCGTCATCATCGTAATCATCCTGCCCAGCTTCGCTTGCCTCAGAAAAATCCAATATACAGTGAAAGGTTCACTGAACAGAACAGGTATACAGTGGCAGGTTCACTGAACAGAACAGGTATGCAGTGGCGGGTTCACTGAACAGAACAGGTATACAGTGGCAGGTTCACTGAACAGAACAGGTATACAGTGGCGGGTTCACTGAACACAAAAGGTATGCAGTGGCGGGTTAACTGAACAGGTATACAGTGGCGGGTTCACTGAACAGAACAGGTATACAGTGGCAGGTTCACTGAACACAACAGGTATGCAGTGGCAGGTTCACTGAACAGAACAGGTATGTAGTGGTGGGTTCACAGAACAGGTATGCAGTGGCAGGTTCACAGAACAGGTATACAGTGGTGGGTTCACTGAACAGAACAGGTATACAGTGGCAGGTTCACAGAACAGAACAGGTATGCAGTGGCAGGTTCACTGAACAGGTATGCAGTGGTGGGTTCACTGAACAGGTATGCAGTGGTGGGTTCACTGAACAGGTATGCAGTGGCAGGTTCACTGAACAGGTATACAGTGGCGGGTTCACTGAACAGAACAGGTATGCAGTGGCAGGTTCACTGAACAAGTATACAGTGGCGGGTTCACTGAACAGAACAGGTATACAGTGGCAGGTTCACTGAACAGAACAGGTATACAGTGGCGGGTTCACTGAACAGAACAGGTATGCAGTGGCGGGTTCACTGAACAGTACAGGTATGCAGTGGCAGGTTCACTGAACAGGTATGCAGTGGTGGGTTCACTGAACAGGTATGCAGTGGTGGGTTCACTGAACAGGTATGCAGTGGTGGGTTCACAGAACAGGTATGCAGTGGCAGGTTCACTGAACAGGTATGCAGTGGTGGGTTCACTGAACAGGTATGCAGTGATGGGTTCACAGAACAGGTATGCAGTGGCAGGTTCACTGAACAGGTATGCAGTGGTGGGTTCACTGAACAGGTATGCAGTGGTGGGTTCACAGTACAGGTATGCAGTGGCGGTTCACAGAACAGGCATGCAGTGGTGGGTTCACTGAACAGGTATGCAGTGGTGGGTTCACTGAACAGGTATGCAGTGGTGGGTTCACAGAACAGGTATGCAGTGGCAGGTTCACTGAACAGGTATGCAGTGGTGGGTTCACTGAACAGGTATGCAGTGATGGGTTCACAGAACAGGTATGCAGTGGCAGGTTCACTGAACAGGTATGCAGTGGTGGGTTCACTGAACAGGTATGCAGTGGTGGGTTCACTGAACAGGTATGCAGTGGTGGGTTCACAGTACAGGTATGCAGTGGCGGTTCACAGAACAGGCATGCAGTGGTGGGTTCACTGAACAGGTATGCAGTGGTGGGTTCACAGTACAGGTATGCAGTGGTGGGTTCACAGAACAGGTATGCAGCCAGGAACAAGCTAAGCCTAACTAATCTTTCCCTATGAGAGACAGTCTGCAGCAGCTCGCCCTACTCTCACTAACGCAGGCACACGAGTGAGCTTAATGGCCGCCGCTGCCTGCCTTTTATTAGGGGGGGAGTGGCTCCAGGGGCTAGTGTAGCCTAATTGGCTACACTGGGCCTGCTGACTGTGATGTAGAGGGTCAAAGTTTCCCCTCATGGTGCATTATGGGGCGAACCGAACTTCCGCAAAACTTCGCCTGCGGGACGCGAACGCGAACCACTGAAGTTCGCATGGAACCGTTCGCAGGCGAACCGTTCGGCCCAACTCTAGTAATGGTGTGGGGGATGTTTTCTTGGCACAAATTAGGCCCCTTAGTGCCAATTGGGCATCGTTTAAATGCCACAGGTTACCTGAGCATTGTTTCTGACCATGTCCATCCCTTCATGACCACCATGTACCCATCCTCTGATGGCTACTTCCAGCAGGATAATGCACCATGTCACAAAGCTGAAATCATTTCAAACTGGTTTCTTGAACATTACAGTAAGTTCACTGTACTAAAATGGCCCCCACAGTCACCAGATCTCAACCCAATAGAGCATCTTTGGGATGTGATGGAACGGGGTGCTTCGTGCCCTGGATGTGCATCCCACAAATCTCCATCAACTGCAAGATGCTATCCTATCAATATGGGCCAACATTTCTAAGAATGCTTTCAGCACCTTGTTGAATCAATGCCACATAGAATTAAAGCAGTTCTGAAGGTGAAAGGGGGTCAAACACCGTATTAGTATGGTGTTCCTAATAATCCTTTAAGTGAATGTATTTTGTACAAGCTTTTCACAGAGCTGCACCTGACAGGACTAAAGATTTTGCCACCTATGATAAGTTTCAGAAGGTTAATCTTGCTGAGGAAAGAGTTTACAATGGGCAAACACTGATGAAACAATTTATAAATTAAATAAAAACCATAAGCAATGTTATACGTTTTGTTACTTTCACTACAGTTCCTCTTTAAGTTTTAATTTAAACAAAACATTAAAATCTCTATATAGTCCCTTTAAAGAGAAACTCCGACCAAGAATTGAACTTTATCCCAATCAGTAGCTGATACCCTCTTTTACATGAGAAATCTATTCCTTTTCACAAACAGACCATCAGGGGGCGCTGTATGGCTGATATTGTGGTGAAACCCCTCCCGCAAAGAAATTCTGAGTACATACTCTTAGCAGTTTCCTGTCTGTGAACCTTGCTGCATTGTGGGAAATAGCTGTTTACAGCTGTTTCCAACTTCCAAAAAAAGCATGCAGCAGCTACATCACCTGCCAGCAGTAAAAATGTCACCATGTAATAAATGTCAGAATGTAAATCAGGGATTTAAAAGATTTTACAATGGGCAAACACTGAATAAATCATTTATACATAATTATTGTAAAAATAAAGCACTTTTTTTATTACATTATTTTCAGTGGAGTTCCTCTTTAAGCCGTTAATGACTACCAATGCCTCAAACTACCCAAATGGCACAACTTAATTTGACAGAATAAAATCCAGAGACATCCGCCGGCTCTGTGACCAGCAGCCACTGGGACGTGTAATGTAAGACAAAGCACAGCATTTAACGAGGCGTGGAAAGAACGCCATGGACCTGTACTGGAGTCTCACAGGCGACTGCGGACACTTCAGCCGTGTCAGAGAACAGCGAATTCTCCATCCTGTCAGGAGGATATTTATTTAATAGCTGTCATTGCTTTGCATCAATCCCGTCGTGCTGCCTGTCAGTTCTTCAGTCCTGGAAGCACCTCTCGATCTTCCTATCGGAATGTGTGGAATATTTCCAGTCTCTCTCCGACTCCTCTAAGGAATCATCTCATCTTGAAGTTCAGACATTCGATATGACAATAATTTCCATTACCTCAATTCGAAAAATTCTTTGAAACAAAAGTAGGGTCCGTATGACCTTTGTTGTATAATCATATTTTCCATATTGACTTTGGGGGATTGAGCATATTTTTCATGCCATGTTTGACACACGTGCGAACGAGCAAGACCTGAGAGATTGAACTGTTTTGTGTTAAACCTTTTTTCCATTCATGATAGCTACAATCCCTAGATGTTTGCACTTTTCCGATGTTCAGTTACTATAATGTATTGCTTCTTACTGGTATGCTTGCACAAATTATGGTAATAAAGCTTAAAGTGAACTTAAACCAAGTAAAATTATTTTAAATAGATACGATTAATATCACATACTTAACTCGCCATAAGTTCCTCTCAGAAGCTCACCATTTTCTTCTAACAATGATTCCTTATCTGACAAGATTTTTTCAGAACTTAAATATATCAGTTAATGTCAGTTATATATCAGTTGGTGTCAGTTATAACAGAAAGGACAACTGATGTGCAAGGTAATGGCCTCAATTCACTAAGTAGTTTAGACTGGTCTACTGATGGTTTTTAGTCTACTGATGGTTTGGTACGTATAAATCAGTTGAATCAAAAGGGAATTCACTAATAACTACCAAATGTTTTAGACCAGTTTTTAGACCTGGTCTAAAACATTTGGCGATTAGGTCGGTAAAGCAGGGGAAATGATCAAAAGATGCAATTCGCAAACGAGTAGCTATGACTGACATCCTTCTCCTCTGATGAGCTCTCTTCTGGATACAATTAAACTCCTGCGTAATTCATTCAAAAGGTTCCATCCTCACATCTAAAATACCCCACAGAATTACTCTACCGACAGAAATCAGCTGGTTTAATCTCTGTCAGAAAAAGTGGGCGTGGTCACTCCTTGTTTGCCTTTGCATCTTTTGATCATTTCCCCTGCTTTACAGACCTAATAACCGAAAAAAAATTTAGACCAGGTCTAAAAACAGGTCTAAAACATTACACCAAACCATCAGTAGACTAAAAACCATCAGTAGACTAGTCTAAACTGCTTATTGAATTGAGGCCCATGTGTCCATGTTTCCCTATCGTTCAAGTAGGCAATGTTACCGTTTAACTGTGTGCTAACCCGGAAGCTGTTACAGCAGGGTCATTGCCATTTTTAAAATGGAGGAGGGAGAATTCCATCAATCAAGTGAACACAGGACGTAGGGGAAGGGGAAAGAGATTGAGGAGTAGACTACTTGGGAGGTAAGTATGACGTGTGTATGTTTATTTTGACTTTTAACTTTTGGTTCAGGTTTGCCTCAGATCAAGTAAAAGAAGATGTACCATTATGTCAAAAATCTGTTCAATAAAAACTGAATCTGTTTACAGATCTCATGAGTGATAATAAGGACTTGACTAATAATTGTGTTCTTATTTGTGGTCTGTAGATTTTTGAAATGTTTTTAACGGGAAGACTGTGGTTCTGTGCCCTTTATCTTGCCTTCCTCAGTGTACGTGGGAATGACTGTTGGTTCCCTTGAAATGTTTGTTCTGGTCCCAGGCATAGCTTCTATAGAGCTGATTTACAACTGAAACAAGCAAAATGTAAAACATGAGAGCCGCAGTTCTATTTCTCTCACAGGAAAAGGTTGTATTCCCCTAACTTCAGGTCCTCTTTACGCTAGAACACCTTTTCCTGTGAGAGAAATAAGCATACATGTAAACAAGGCGCCTGGAAAAAAGGGTGCAGGGGATTGCCGCTAGTGAAATATCACTAAACCTAGAGATATTCTACTACTGCATTTTGATAGTAAAATACTGGTAACATTTACTGATATTTTACTATGGCTAAACCTAACCCTTCTCTCACACTGAACCCTTCCCTGGTGGAGACTAAGCCTAAGACACCCCCCCCCCCCCCCCAGTGGTGCCTAATCTTATTTAAACAATTATTGAACACTTTCTGTATATCCAATAAACTTAATTTCACTTCTCAAATATCACTGTGTGTGTCTCCTATATTACATATTTAACTGAGATTTTTGTCGTAACAACTAACGATTTATACGGGAAAATCATGACGATTAACAAGGTTGCCCAAACTTTTGCCCCCCAGTATATATCATATAGGAGACACACACAGTGAAATTTGAGAAGTGAAATTAAGTTTATTGGATTTACAGAAAGTGTGCAATAATTGTTTAAATAAAATTAGGCAGATGCATAAATGTGGGCACTATTGTCATTTTATTGATTCCAAAACCTTTAGAACTAATGATTGGAACTCAAATTGGCTTGGCAAGCTCAGTGACCCCTGACCTACATACACAGGTGAATTCAATTATGAGAAAGAGTATTTAAGGGGGTCAGATCAAATGTAAGTTTCCTTCCTCTTTTAATTTTCTCTGAAAAGTAGCAACATGGGGGTCTCAAAACAACCCTCAAATGACCTGAAGACAAAGATTGTTCACCATCATGTTTTAGGAGAAGGATACAGAAAGCTGTCTCAGAGATTTCAGCTGTCCGTTTCCACAGTTCGGAACATATTGAGGAAATGGAAGACCACAGGTTCAGTTCAAGTTAAGGCTCGAAGTGGCAGACCAAAAATAGAAGCAACGAATGGTGAGAACAGTTAGAGTCAACCCACAGACCAGCACCAAAGACCTACAACATCATCTTGCTGCAGATGGAGTCAGTGTGCATTGTTCAACCATTTGGCACACTTTACACAAGGGAATGCTGTATGTGAGAGTGATGCAGAGGAAGCCTTTTCTCCGCCCACAGCACAAACAGGGCCACTTGAGGTATGCTAATGCACATTTGGACAAGCCAGATTCATTTTGGAATAATGTGCTGTGGACTGATGAAACTAAAATTGAGTAGTTTGGACATAACAAGGGGCGTTATGCATGGAGGAAAACCAACACAGCATTCCAAGAAAAACACCTGCCACCTACAGTAAAATATGGTGGTAATTACATCATGCTGTGGGTCTGTGTGGCCAGTGCAGGGCCAGGGACTGGGAATCTTGTCAAAGTTGAGGGACGCATGGATTCCACTCAGTGTCAGCAGATTCTGGAGACCAAAGTCCAGAAATCATTGACAAAGCTGAAGTTGCACCGGGGCTGGATCTTTCAACAAGACAACAACCCTAAACACTGCTCAGAATCCACTAAGGCATTCATGCAGAGGAACAGGTACAACATTCTGGAATGGTCATCTCAGTCCCCAGACCAGAATATAATTGAAAATCTGTAGTGCGAGTTAAAGAGAGCTGTCCATGCTCAGAAGCCATTAAACCTAAATGAATTAGAGATGTTTTGTAAAGTGGAATGGTCCAAAATACCTTCAAACAGAATCCAGACTCTCACTGGAACCTACAGGAAGCATTTAGAGGCTGTAGTTTCTGCAATAGGGGGATCTACTAAATATTGATTTAATTTCTTTTTTGTGGTGCCCAAATTTAAGCACCTGCCTAATTTTGTTTAAACAATTATTGCACACTTTCTGTAAATCCAATAACTTCATTTCACTTCTCAAATATCACTGTGTGTGTCTCCTATATGATATATTTAACTGACATTTTTTATTGTAACAACCAACGATTTATACAGGCAAATCATGACGATTAACAAGGTTGCCCAAACTTTCGCATCCCACTGTAGTTTGCATATTCAGTAGTGATACATTGTGGCTAACCACGGTTGCTCACTTAAAGTTGAATTATCGTAAATACCTTCTGTTTTAAAAAAGTAAATTACATTGAGCGAGGCCAAGAACGGAAAGAAAACACCTAATAGGAAGAAGGGATCGGAAAAAGGGAAGAAAGATTGGATTGATTGGTTGTAATTGATTTGAACTTATCAAAGTATGTTTTAATTGCACTTACTGTACTCAAGCCAATCTTGCTTTAATGAACATGTTCAAGAAACCAATTTGTTATTCCAGAGGAATAATTAAGCCTACAACTCCTTTTAGACCCTTTGGCTGAAATCCCCATATCGCTGTCACTTCCTGCTTTGGCTGAGGAGAATCCCAAAGGAGCCATTTTGTCCTTTTTAGGATCCAGTATGAAAATTACAGATTATCCTGCTCAAGGGCATCTTCTCCTCAGCGGAAATACGATACCTCAGCCTCACAATGTATAGACTGCAAATCAGAATTACACAGAGAAGAACTTCATTACAGAGGCGTGACAAATACTTTAAGGTAAATTGCTTGTTAGAGATTTCATCGGATGTCACCACACAGGTTACAGCATGGAAAAATATGTGAAACTTCCCACTCTCACGGTGAGAACGCGTTGCTCTAAATAAGACCCTGGCCACAAATACTCTAGGCCAGTGTTAAAATTACACAAACACCTGCATACATTTGGGGGGCAATGAGCCTGATTTATTAGTGGTGGAGAACCCATGCTTTGATTAAAGCATTCCACAGGATGGACTGTTGAAAGGTGGTTTGTGAAATCACAGCCATGTGATGTGACTGCAGTTATGTGAGCACCAGAGGCATAGCTGATGGTGTAATGGTTAAGGGCTCTGCCTCTGACACAGGAGACCAGGGTTCGAATCTCGGCTCTGCCTATTCATTAAGCCAGCACCTATTCAGTAGGAGACCTTTGGCAAGTCTCCCTTACACTGCTACTGCCAATAGAGCGCGCCCTAGTGGCTGCTGCTCTGCTCTGGCGCTTTGAGTCCGCAAGGAGAAAAGCGCAATATAAATGTTATTTGTCTTGTCTAGCTACGGCTTTCGGCGTCTGGGGAAAAACAAAAGTTTGCTTTCCTAAAACAGAAAGAATTTGCGATAATTCAGGTTGGAGTGAGCTCGAGATGTCTCCCAGGCACCACTGCTGAATAGGACCATTGTAGTCCCTTACACACCCCAATGAGTTCTGGGTCACCATGAGCTTGCTGGTTAGTCTGGGCGTCTGGGGACAAAGACAGCTTTTGCGCCCCTCTGGACAAAATGGGTATGGCCAGGCATCAGAATGTGGTCGTGGGTGGAGTCAAATGTACAAATGCTGTTTAGATAGCCAGATGTGCCCCCTTCCCCCAAACAGGTAGCCATATGTGCCCCCTTCACCCGTTTAGATAGAAAAATGTGCCCCCTTCACCCGTTCAGATAGCCAGATGTGCCCTCCTTTAAATAGCCAAATGTGCCCCCCTTTAGATAGCCAAATGTGCCCCCCTTTAGATAGCCAAATGTGCCCCGTTTTTTTCTGCTGCTGTTAGCGCTCCCGCACTCCTAAGGACAGGGAGGGAGAGAAGCAGGGGCACTTAGGGCAGACAGCGAGCCATCTCTTACACACGTGGTGGTGCAGTGACCATGCGGAGCGCCCTCACAGTGCTGCGCCCGGTGACATATGTCCCCCCTTGCCCCCCCCCCATAGCTACGTCTCTGATGCCCACCTGTAGTGAGAGGTTTATGGTAAAAAATCCAGAACAACCGAAGTTTGTTACACAAATTTATCCTTGCAGGTGTTTGCATACAAATGCAACTTTTAGCAACTCATGTTATGGTTTACTGTAAACCAGACGGGGTTGATAACTTAAATATATAGTCCATACATTTATAAAGTTTTCTTAACGGTAGCGCCAGTGTGGTGAGTCCATACCATATTAAACTGGCACTAGTCTAGTTTAGGGGACCCAGCAAGAAACTTCATATGGAAATTCTGCTAATGTGATAAGGCTGACAGCACAGTCTCCAACTGCTAGGTTTTAAATGGGTTCTAGTAAACTACACCCACACTATTCAGCAAATCACAATATTTCAAGTGTGTACATGACAGTCCACCGCTGGTCAGCTTGGCGCAGGGCAAGCAAATTGACGGCTCACCTTGCTGCTTCTGAAATTCCCGGCGGTGTAAAATCCTATTCCCCCTCTGAGTTATAGCAACATACGGCAACATATGGCAACATTTGGCGTTCATCAAATGTCTCCTATGACTTTTGTATAGCATGTGTAGCTAGTAGAGCATAGCTGTACTAAGAGGCATTCAGAGGTCACCAGAAGTGCCCACTTATCTCCCCATTCAAAACTCCTGTGTTCCAGTCCTAAAAGGGGAAACACAGCCTTAAGTGATATAACTATAAATGTAATTATTATAACACAATTCTGCAGAATTCCATCCAAATGACAGCACTAACCATTTTCTCTCATCTAATTAATCAAGCTGTATCCATTACTGCAAACAAAATGTTCCCTGAAACGCTGTGACTTTTACAATTTACCAATGTACGATATTATTAATGGAGAAAAAGAAAAAAAAACACTCCTCGAAGAGATGGTTATCGTATTATTGCTGGCATAAAGTTATTGAATTGTGTTTATTTTATTACGTGGTATTCCCAGTCATAGAGGGGGACTAAGCAGGAACAGCAAAACATAAACAGGACCCGAAAGAATAATAAGCTCTCAGGATATTAAGCTATTCACACAAAATCGTGTTTAAGCTGATACATCGGCCTCTAACAATTAGCTTTGTTCTTTGGCTTGCCGAGTGAACGGGGACTTTGTCTTGACAACGCGTTTTGTGTCTCCGTTGGTTTCATGTTCCAAGGTTCAGATAGGCTACCATGGCCTGATGTTTTAAATATCTTAGTATTCGGGACATTTGGCTTTGGGACCTCGGTAGCTAAACATTCCCACCATTCTTTACCGATACAACGCCGCAGTGTTGAACTTCTGGCATCCATGACACTTTTCCTCTTGTGCGTTTAGCGTGAGTACAGGACAACATTGACTCAGGTGACCTGCATGACCCACCAAGTCGATGAAGTACTGTACAAAGTTTATCAATGTTAAGCTATAAACCAAGGGGCCATGTGAAAGTGTCCAACTGTGTGAGACGTTTCCTATTCTCCTTTCTTCGCTTACTGGGTATATTAAATACAGGGACATAACTAGAGGGGAGCAGCCCCTGCAATTGCAGGGGGCCCCTGAGCAGTTTGGGGCCCCAACTACTAACCTTTCCTTTCATTAATACAGGGGACTATACTCATACCTCCCAACTTTTTGAGATGAGAAAGAGGGTCGCTTAAGCCACGCCCCTGCCACACCCCTGATCACACCCCATCACACCCCCTAGTCACGCATACCATAAAGATTTCATAAGAAAAATATGTTGTTTTATAATTCAAACCACACTGGTCCTTTCTATCCTGGTTCATTTTCCTTCAAATTCACATTTTAAAATTAGTAATGTATTAATTTAAATAATGGGAATAAAGATTAGAGTCAATCAAACACATTTTTTTAGTAGAGGAATATACACTCACCTAAAGGATTATTAGGAACACCTGTTCAATGTCTCATTAATGCAATTATCTAATCAACCAATCACACGGCAGTTGTTTCAATGCATTTAGGGGTGTGGTCCTGGTCAATACAATCTCCTGAACTCCAAACTGAATGTCAGAATGGAAAAGAAAGGCGATTTAAGCAATTTTGAGTGTAGCATGGTTGTTGATGCCAGATGGGCCGGTCTGAGTATTTCACAATCTGCTCAGTTACTGGGATTT
Source organism: Hyperolius riggenbachi (assembly GCF_040937935.1). Lineage (NCBI taxonomy): Eukaryota > Metazoa > Chordata > Amphibia > Anura > Hyperoliidae > Hyperolius > Hyperolius riggenbachi. Next base: position 633,798,765 of record NC_090646.1, read on the forward strand.
TCACGCACAACCATTTCTAGGGTTTACAAAGAATGGTGTGAAAAGGGAAAAACATTCAGTATACGGCAGTCCTCTGGGCAAAAATGTATTGTTGATGCTAGAGGTCAGAGGAGAATGGGTCGACTGATGTAAGCTGATAGAAGAGCAACGTTGACTGAAATAACCATTCGTCTTAACCGAGGTATGCAGCAAAGCATTTGTGAAGCCACAATACGCATAACCTTGAAGCGGATGGGCTACAACAGCAGAAGACCCCACCGGGTACCACTCATCTCCACTACAAATAGGAAAAAGAGGCTACAATTTGCACCAGCTCACCAAAATTGGACAGTTGAAGACTGGAAAAATGTTGCCTGGTCTGATGAGTCTCGATAGAGTCAGAATTAGGCGTAAACAGAATGAGAACATGCATCCATCATGCCTTGGTAGTTGTTACCACTGTGCAGGCTGGTGGTGGTGGTGTAATGGTGTGGGGGATGTTTTCTTGGCACACTTTAGGCCCCTTAGTGCCAATTGGGCATCATTTAAATGCCACCGGCTACCTGAGCATTGTTTCTGACCATGTCCATCCCTTCATGACCACCATGTACCCATCCTCTGATGGCTACTTCCAGCAGGATAATGCACCATGTCAAAAGCATGAATAATTTCAAATTGGTTTCTTGAACATGACAATGAGTTCACTGTACTAAAATGGCTCGCACAGTCACCAGATCTCAACCCAATAGAGCATCTTTGGGATGTGATGGAACGGGTGCTTCGTGCCCTGGATGTGCATCCCACAAATCTCCATCAACTGCAAGATGCTATCCTATCAATATAGGTCAACATTTCTAAGAATGCTTTCAGCACCTTGTTGAATCAATGCCGAATTAAGGCAGTTCTGAAGGTGACAGGGGGTCAAACACCGTATTCGTATGGTGTTCCTAATAATCCTTTAGGTGAGTGTATATATTTACATAGAAAGAGGGACAAAGTCCTGAAAGAGGGACAAATGGACAGAGGGACAGAGAGGGGCTGTCCCTCCAAAAGAGGGACAGTTGGGAGCTATGTATACTCCAGATCAGTGATGAGCAAAAATGCCAATATTCTTTTTGCATTCATTTTTGCAAAAATAATGTTAAATTCGTTTTTTGAGCGAAAATGCCATTGAAAATAAGTTTTTGTTACTTTTTTGTGATTTACACAAACTTTTGCAGTAAAATTATAGATTTTTCACGTCAAAAAATAATCTTTTTACTTCGTTTTTGTGGTAAAATTATCAATTTTTACTAGCAATTTTCGCTAAAAAAGTTTCTAAATCGAAAATGCTCTTTTGGATGCAAAAATGACTTGGTGAAAATGTGCAAGCAACACTGCTTCAGATCAGGTGCTTTTGTGGTTTTATGACCCTTGGGAGATGGGCCCCAAGGCTGTGAAGGGCACAGAGGAAAGGCAAAGGAACCTCAGGGGCCCCGTTACAGTTTCACTGAGAGGCCCCATGAATTGTAGTTTCGCCACTGGTTAAATAGAATATATCTGATATAAAAACAACAGATCTACATTCTCTTAAGGTGCCCATAAATCTGCTAACTTTGGCGGCCGATCGACCAACCAATTCGATTATTATTATTATTGAATATATACTATTGGATAGTTGTATTGGTAGATTTTCCTCCCTATGTACTTCTCTTCTGGGTCAAATTCGAGGTCTTTCCTTTTCACGGGTTCACTAAATAGGCCCTTGCTTATACTATAACTAAATATCAGTGGTAAATATGAAGCATGCCTCAACATGAGATGTTCCTATATTACTTGTGTAATATCCTGCTTGGTATTTGCTCCCCCTGGTGGATCGGTGGTTCCATCTAGTTGCAAAGTCCTTTGCCACTTCAAACTGCAGCATAATTATTCCTACGTGGGGAGGATGCGTCCTTTGGAACGCATGGTCCAGCCGTGGGACGCTGCGGTTTGTACACGTGACGTGCCCATGCGTATTTTTGTACGCATGGAGCTGCGTCATGCAGATGGAGCAGACTGATTGGCCGGAGGGATCATGTGAGCGCACCTGGAAGTGCTTTAAAAGGGAAGCGTTTGTTTGGCAGCCTGGAGCCCTGTTCCTCGCTGCTGAGATTTCAGATGGTCCAAGAAGATGCATGCTTAATGCAAAACAATTGTCGACCAAAGGGGTCTCTATGCTGGGTGTACCCGGAGAGGGTGATGTATTACTGATATTGGGCCTGATTCACAAAGCGGTGCTAACAGTTAGCACGCTAGTGAAAAGCCCTTTATCACGCCTAAACTCTATTTAGGCATGATAAGTTTAGGTGTGATAAGTTTAGGTGTGATAAGTTTAGGCATGATAAGTTTAGGTGTGATAAGTTTTTAGGCGTGATAAGTTTAAGCACCAACTGGGTTAGCACCGCAGTGCACAGCTGATCAAAAGTTTTGCGCTAGCAAAGTCTGGTGCACTTTGCATAGAGTTTAATGGCACTGCTTTGCGTGCGGGACTTTGCACGCTATCCACACTTTCTTTCTGCACTCAACTCCAGTGCAGAAGCTTCCTCTTCGTTTACGTCTCCAATGCTGCCCAAGTCCATAGCTGCCGGCCACAATGCAAACGTGCAGAGAGAGCAAGGTGGCTGCTGCACAGGCGGCTAGCAGCAGAGTACCACGGTCAGACGCTCACCTGATCTCCCTGCATTGCTGCATTTGCAAGCTTACAAATGCTGCACCAGTTTAGCCTGCTGCTTTGGTGCTCTTGCTCCTGTGGTGCCCTAGGCCATGGCCTAGGTGGCCTTGGCCTAAATCCGTCCCTGAATATATGGGCAGCGTCGACAAAGATGCAAAGCTCTCTTTAATCAGATTTGATTAGAGATAAATGTATCTGTCCATAATCTTCTGATGTATGGCTACCTTTAGCTGCCCCCAGAATATCCCACTGATCTCAGCAAAGTTCAGGAAGCTTTCTAGAGGGGGCTGGACAGTACTGGGTGTGGCAGGTAAAAGCGGTGATAAAAAAAAGTTCACAAGAATACAACCATGAGTTGAGTGGTGAAAATAGGATAAAGAGACTTTATTTCATGTCACATTTTACCAGATTATGTCTGCTTATTCAGATGTACAAGTCTACTAAAAAATTACAAAACACCCACATATGCTCAGATTCGTAAGTCCAAAATACTAGTTGAGTAATGATAGGAACCAAATGTAAACATCACAAACAGAACTCAGAGGCTTTTGAGCAGAGCAGATTGTCCAAATGATGATGCTATTATTGAAGAAAGGTTACTTGCTAGCAAGCTGCTCTTGTGTTGACAGATCACAGACAAACCATTCCAGCCCCCAGCATGTGTCTCGTGACTCTACAAGCAAGGGGAGGGGTACGAAGGAGGAGGGAGAGAAACACTGTGGGCCATATGCAATTCACTTTTTCACCTGAGTTTTCGCCTAGGAGCTAATGTTTCATCTTCAATTTAAAATATCTTTCCAGAACTTTTCAACTAAAAAAGTACCAAAAAGTAGGTGAGAAAGTACTATTGAAATTATTTTGAGTATTGTCTTGCTTGCTGGTGGCTTCAAATTTATTTTAATGACAAGTTTAACATTTTCACCTAGGAGAAAACTCTGGTGAAAAATTGAATTGCATATGGGCCCGTGTGTCTAATTCCTTAGCTTATTAGCTAAGCATTGCTGGAGACTAGAGCTTGTATTTTCAGACAGAAAGTTTTGATACAATCAGGATACAAGCTCTAGTTTATTGGCTGATTTAAAAGAAAAACAGTAAGCTTTCAACTTGTAAGCCCTGTGTAAAGGGCTACAATGGACCAAAAAGCCCTCTTACTAAAATGGTATGCAAAACAAAAACTTGCCTTCTTAAAACAGAAGGTATTTGCGATTATTCAGACTGGAGTGAGCATATGATGTCTCCAACGTTGCATCACTTCTGAATATGCAAATGCATACTTTGTTGTCCCTGTAAGCTAACACACTCCTAGGAGTTCAGGTTCACCATGAGCTTTCTGGGTATTCTGTAACTCTTAATGAATTGATAAAGCTGATGTTATGATTTGAGGCTGCAGGGCATCATCAAGCCGTTGTATTTCCTTCCAAAATTTGTCTCTCCTACACTGTGGTGGGTCTGGATGTTCTCTGTGGTAGACCTGTTACTTACTCCTTGGGAAAGCAACCGATGAAAAATAAGGTCGTTGGGCGATTCACAGTAGTTTTCCATTAAACTTTATGCGCTAAGTAGGATTAAAAAATCAGCTATTAAAAGCTTAGTTCTGGCCTCCAATGAAAACTCAGGATGTGTGGATGAAGCCAAGGGCCATTTGTTGATTGTCAGGAGAGCACAGAGCTGTCATCACCCTCAACCTTCAACAACCTCAACTTTTAACACATCTGAAGCTCTACAGATTCTCCCCACTAACCTCTCTCAGGAAGTCCCCAAATCCAAAGCCGCATGTTCCAGCACTTATAGAGAACCATTAAAGCGGACCCAAACCAAACATTTTTTTTTAATTCAAAATATTTAGTTGCACCTCTCTGACACATACAAAGATAAATAAACACTCCTTCAAGCCTATGAGCATTTCAGTGCATGCTTTTTCACCCTCCTCTTTCCATAACTAGGGTTATACAGGTGGCAGCCATTAGCAATTCCTCCTTTGCCGGACACCACCTACTCCACCAGTTTGCCGGATTCTGTCCCGGAAATATGAAAGGAAGGGAGGGGTTTCTCCAATAAATGTAAAACATTTTATACTTGTCATCATGCAGCTGAAAAAAGGCTGCTATTTATTATTATAATTTAGAAAATAGATTTTATTTCTGAAATCTTGTATTTTTAATTTGGGTCCACTTTAATAGAGGAAACTCTTTATTTTTTCCAACAGTTGAAATGGTTTCTTTGTAGCAAGGCTGGTAAACTTCCATTCCATCCTGGTTTAAATTAAGGAAAAATTAAAGAACGTTTTACTTTTCTTCAAGATACCGTATTTTTTGGCATATAAGACACTCCGGCATATAAGACGATCCGGTATATAAGAAGCACCTAGGTTTAGAGGGCAAAACTCAGGGAAAAAAATAACTAAACCTAGGTGTGTCTATGGTGCAGGAGCGTCTTATCGACCTTTTACCCCCCCTCCCTCTCTCACCCCCCCAAACTGCCTCTAAGCTACTCTATCTAAGCTACACTGCTCAGCTACACTACACCCTGCTGCCCCCACCAGTTACACTACACTACGCTACACTAATCCCTGCTGCCCCGCCAACTAAGCTACACAGCAATGCACTACACTACACTGCACTAAACTATGCTACAATTTAGTAACACTACACTACACTGCACTAAACTACACTAACACTACACTGCACTAAACTACACTACAATAACACTTTAATAGTATACCTGCTCCTCTCCCCCTGGCATGCCGGGGTCACGCATGACCAGTGGTGCTCAGCAGAGCTCGAATATTCGAGTAGCTCGAATATTCGAGCTCTTTTTCAGCTATTCGAGCTCGAATACCGAGCTCGAATAGCTGCAGCTATTCGAATGGGCTATTCTAGTTAATTCGAATAGCCCATTCACTATTCGCGCTATTCGAGCAAACAGCGCTATTCGAGCTCGAATACCGAGCTCGAATAGCGTCATAGCCCAGATTGATGTCCTTAGAGTCAATCAGAGGGCTCCCAGGCCATCTGACGGCAGCCAATCACAGAGGGGGACCCTGGCCAGCCCCTACCCTATAAATAGCGGCCGCCATGTTCCGTTTTTCCGTCCTTGCCTGACTTTGTACAGAGAGAGATCTGCTCCTTTGTGCTTTGGCTTAGCAAGAGCTTTATTGTGGTCAACTACCTAGCGTTTTTGCTCACATACACCTCCTATATACACCTATATTGTTGTTAGTTAGATAGACATTGTTTTTTAGTTAGTAGCTTGTGTGTTACATAGAGACAGACACAGCTGCTGCAGGCAAGCTTACACTGCTTTAGGCCTCAGGGCCTTGCCTGTGTGGGCAGCTGTCCTCCTGTCCTCTGTTAGTTTATTATACCAATGTTTCTGCTGTCCTTTACTACTGAGTGATTGTATTTTGTAGTAACTGTACTAGGACACTCACTGTCACTGTTTGTTCATAGCTCCTGCGTGTGTGCGTGCAGTACACACACTCTATTTCCTTCTGATTACTATTGATTATTGTAATTTCTAGTTGTACTTACTAACTACTTACTACTAGGGACACTCAGTCACTGTTCATAGGCTAGCTCCTGCGTGTGTGTGTGCGTGCACTGTCAGTACACACACTCTATTTCCTTCTGATTACTACTGATTATTGTAATTTCTAGTTGTACACTTACTTACTACTTACTACTAGGGACACTCAGTCACTGTTCATAGGCTAGCTCCTGCGTGTGTGTGTGCGTGTACTCAGTACACACACTCTATTTCCTTCTGATTACTATTGATTATTGTAATTTCTAGTTGTACACTTACTTACTACTACTTACTACTAGGGACACTCAGTCACTGTTCATAGGCTAGCTCCTGCGTGTGTGTGTGCGTGCATTCAGTACACACACACACTCTATTTCCTTCTACTTAATCTGATTACTACTGATTATTGTATTTGCTAGTTAGTGTACTAGGGGACACACTCACTGTTCACTGTTCACACGTATACTGATTACTGAATTATTGTATTTTGTATTAGTACTATACTAGTAATCACTTAGCGATCTAATCACTTAGTGATTAGTGTCACCTCACCCACCAACCCACTCCATTAAAGTACCCCACTTTTTCACCCGCCCTTTTAAAAAACTTTTTTGTTTACGCCCAAAACATCAAAGATGTCTGGAAGTGGCAGCCAGCACGGTTTGGGCAAGGGGAAGGGCAGCAAGGGAATCAGGAGGAGAGGGAGCAGCATTGTGGCAAACCGCGGCCGCGCCACCATGCACAGTTCCGCAGCAGCAGCTGCGTCAGTGGCTAACATTCCGCCTCTAGCCACTGGCCGTGGACGCCTTGGGCGCCGCCCAGCAGGAGTATCTGCAACTCACGCTGCAGAGACACAGCAGCAGCAGCAGCGTGTAGTACCTGCTCCTATTTTCCTCCAGCCGGGTCGGAAACGTCCCATTGAGGAAAAGGATGCAGTCACTGTGGTGCAACTGATGACGGAGGATGAGCAGCCCGCCATCAGCTCTGCATCCGAGGCCTCCACCCTCACCACCACCACCCCTTTTCGCAGCAGCCGCCCAGCAGGACCTGGGGAGGAGGCCAGTTCTCCGTCAGTCGCCGACCTGTCATTCAGCAGTCTTTTGACCCCAGGCATCATGAGTCAATTGTCTGCTGTTGTTGGCGATCTTGAGGAGGAGATGCTGATGGGCACTTTGGGGGAGGAGGGATTGGACAGCAAGACTGTGGCGACAGTCAAGCAGCCCATCCATGCATCAGGAGAGGAGTTTGGGGGGTCATCATCCCAGCAGGACATGTTTCAGGAGGGGGATGATGATGATGACACGGTGACAGACAAAGACTGGGTGCCACCAGCTCCAGGGGATGTCGTCATCAGCAGCTCTGAGGAGGAGGAGGAGGAGGATGCGCTTGTGGGCCTTGCAAGGAGGCGCATCATTGCAAGCATTGGCAGCAGTAGGCAGGTCCTACAGCCTGCTGGTGTCTCAGGCTCAGCAGCAGCAGCAGCAGCATCTGCCAGTACCACCACCAGCCGCACCCAAGCCCCCGCCCCAACCACCACAGGGAGACAGGCAGCAGCGGCTCCAGGCCGTAGGGGGTTGTTTTTGTCACCAATCTGGCGATTTTTCACCATGCTCACAGTGTACAGCAAGTACGCCACTTGCAACCACTGTCAGCGGAAGTTGAGCAGAGGTGCAGACCCCTTAAAGTTCAGCACCAGCTCGCTCATCAACCACCTTGCTGCGAAACATTTCCACCAGCATGAGGAGTTCCAGAGGCTGAAGGCATCTGGTGCTGGCAGTGGCACCACACCCATCACTGCACAGCAGCAGCAGCAGCAACAGCAGCCACCCGCCCTCCTGCTCCTCCAGCAGCACCAGCGGGAGTGCGGAAATGCACTGCTCCTCCCCCCTCTGCAACTCCTGCCGCCGACACTGAGGCATGTTCTGGCAGCCAGTCCTCAGTGGCCTCCTCTGCTGTGTCCGCTGATTCCCGTGCCACCAAAAGGCCACGCCAGAGCCTTTTGAGCGAGTCCTTCAGCTGAACGGCTTGCTGGCACGGGCCATGTGCTCCCAACTCCTGCCGTACATGCTCGTGCAGGAGGGGAGCGACATGCGTGCGCTGCTTGCTTGTGCAGCCCCAGACTGGCAGCTCCCCAGCAGACACTTTTTCGCCCGCAAGGCCATTCCTGCACTGCACCGCTTTGTGATGGCCAATGTGGAGCGAGGGCTGGAGCACGCAGTTGGTGAAAGGGTCCACGTCACCATGGACTCCTGGAGCAGCCGCTTCGGGACAGGCCGCTACCTGTCCTTCACTGTCCTCTGGGTCAGCTTGGTGGAAGGGGGTGAGGATGGGAGAGCAGCAGCGGGCACAGCAGCAGCAGCAACACAGTGGGTGGTGCCACCCCGCAGGGTCAGGGGAACTGCAGCAGGTTCCTCCGATCCTCTGCCATCCTCCGGCACACCTGGCCAAACCCCCCGCCTCAGCAGCAGCGTGAAGGCCCGCCACTGCCAAGCGCTGCTGCAAGCACTTGTCTGTTGCCATTGCCATGTGAACCACAACCAATTTCAGGTTCGACCACGGTCGCACTTGGCGAAATAAAATGATTCTGATTCTGATTCTGATGAGTTGGTCAGCCTTGGGAAGACCAAACTGACGGCAACCCATGTGTTGGCCAAACTCCAGGAGCAGGAGAGGATTTGGCTGACCCCCAGAGGCCTCAGAGTCGGAGAGGTGGTGGCCGACAATGGGGCCAATCTGGTTGCCGCAATTGACAGGGGAAACCTGACCCACATCCCCTGTCTTGCCCACGTGCTGAATCTGGTGGTGCAGAAGTTCTTGCGCACCTACCAGGGGATGGGCGAACTGCTGGAAACGGCAAGGAACGTTGTGCGTCACTTCCGGCGCTCGGCTGCAGCCTGTGCGAGCCTGGAAGACGTGCAAAAGGAGCCGGAGCTGACACGCCATCGGCTGATCCTTGACGTTCCAACTCGCTGGAACTCCACCCTGGCGATGTTGGAGCGTCTGGTTGAACAGAAGCACGCTGTCAACCAGTATCTTGCCCTGGCCACTGTTTCCGCCGCTCAGAGAAGGGACAAGACCAGCAACATCCCGTCCATCGTCCCCGATGATGACTGGAGGCACATGCAGCAGGTGTGCTTAGTGCTGGCTCCCTTTCTGCAGGCCACTAACATGGTGAGCAGGGACCATGCTATGGTCTGCGAGTGGGTGCCCCTGGTTTGTCTGCTGAACAGGGCCCTCGATGCTTTGCTGGAACAGGGAGCGGCAGCCTTGGACCAGCAGGAGCGGCAAGCAGCTGCACAGTCCACCTCTGAGGGGGAGGAGGAGGAGGACTTGGTGGAGGTCCCTGACCTTGCTGCTGATGAGGGGGATCAGCACAGCGCAGCTGAGTTGGTGCGGGGGTGGAAAGAGGATGAGGCGGCAGAGGAGGAGGATGAGGACAGCACTGCCGTCGATGTGCCAGCACACGTGGCCCGCCTCTTCCCAATGGCAGCGCACATGCTGACGTGCCTGCGCAAGGACCCCAGGGTGATCCAGATGAAGCAGAGGGAGGACATCTGGATCAGCATGATGTTGGACCCACGCCTCAAGGGGAAGTTGAGCCAGTTCCTGCCGCCTGTAGGAGGAGACCCAGCGCAACAAATAAGGAGCTTGCAGCAGGCCCTTGTTGAGCGCTTGGAGGAAGCCTTCCCCCAGCCTTCCACCCCCACTGTCCAGCCAGCACAGAGGCAGCAGCAGGTGCCTGCATCCAGCAGCAAGCGCCCCACAGACCTGCTGTCTCTCAGCAACGAGCTCTACAGGACTGTAGAGGCTCCGGCAGCAGTGACTAGAGAGGAGGTGCATGCAGCAGCATCCTCCTCCGGTCACAGCCAGCGCCTGACCCGCATGGTGGCTGACTACATGGGGTCCTACAGCGGGCTTGACAGTGATGCCCCTGTTGATCCCATGTAGTATTGGGTCAAGCGCCTGGAGATCTGGAGCGAGCTGGTGCAGTACGCCCTGGAAGTGCTGTCCTGCCCCCTTTCCAGCGTGCTGTCCGAGCGCTGCTTCAGTGCAGCTGGTGGCGTGGTCACCGAGAAACGCTCACGTCTGTCTCACAAGTCTGTGGACAGACTTACGTTTCTCAAGATGAACCAGGCGTGGGTGGAAGGCGAGTTCCTGGCCCCTGTTGTCGGCGAGAGGGGGACATGAACTGGCTGCCGGAAGAACCATCGTTAATGTGCCTTACCACCCTTTACCACCTCCTGGCTCCTGCTCACTAAGCCAGCCTGGTTCACTTTGACTATTACGTCGCCTGCAGCCACACATTTTACATCTACAGTGGGCTGCTGTGTACTGCCCTTCTGCTGTCTGTCTGTGTTTCCCACTGCCAGGGTACACAGATTTTACCTTCTGCTGCCACTCTGCCACCAGCTATTACGTCAAACAATAGCTATATCTGTGTAATTTGCTGTAAAAAAAAAAAAGTAAACCATAAAAAAAAAAAAAAGGTTTAATTTTTCTGAGGTGCCCGGGTTGAAAACTGTGTTGTCCCAGTTGTGTATTGGACACGATGTGGGCTGCACGACCGCTGTCTGGGACCTCCTGTTGTGTTTATTTACAGCCCTGGTATCAACGCTAGGTACCAGGGCTATTATGTCACGCTGCCTACCTACCTGCTGCCACACTCACACTACTCCTCCATTCCTCCTGCTGCTGCTGCTGCCTGTCTGTGTTTCCCACTGCCAAGGGTACACAGATTTTACCTTCTGCTGCCACTCTGCCACCAGCTATTACGTCAAACAATAGCTATATCTGTGTAATTTGCTGTAAAAAAAAAAAAAAGTAAACCATTAAAAAAAAAAAAAAAAGGTTTAATTTTTCTGAGGTGCCCGGGTTGAAAACTGTGTTGTCCCAGTTGTGTATTGGACACGATGTGGGCTGCACGACCGCTGTCTGGGACCTCCTGTTGTGTTTATTTACAGCCCTGGTATCAACGCTAGGTACCAGGGCTATTATGTCACGCTGCCTACCTACCTGCTGCCACACTCACACTACTCCTCCATTCCTCCTGCTGCTGCTGCTGCCTGTCTGTGTTTCCCACTGCCAGGGTACACAGATTTACCTTCTGCTGCCACTCTGCCACCAGCTATTACGTCAAACAATAGCTATATCTGTGTAATTTGCTATAAAAAAAAAGTAAACCACTTAAAAAAAAAAAAAGGTTTAATTTTTCTGAGGTGCCCGGGTTGAAAACTGTGTTGTCCCAGTTGTGTATTGGACACGATGTGGGCTGCACGACCGCTGTCTGGGACCTCCTGTTGTGTTTATTTACAGCCCTGGTATCAACGCTAGGTACCAGGGCTATTATGTCACGCTGCCTGCCTCATTGACTGCCTGCTGCCACACACTCATCCTCCTCCTCCTGCTGCTGAATTTACCTCCTGCTGTCTGTGTGTTTCCACTGCCAGGGAGCACATACAATGGCGCTTCCACCATGCGCCACCAGCTATTTGTTACGCTCAAAAATAGCTGCATTTCTTTAAAAAAACAAAAAATATATGTATACTTTTTATTAATACTTTGTGATATTATTTTTAGAGGTGTCCGGGTTGAAAACTGTGTTGTCCCAGTTGTGTATTGGACATGATGTGGGCTTCACGACCGCTGTCTGGAACCTCATGCTGTGTATTTACGGCCTGGTACCACCGCTAGGTACCACACAGCCTATTATGTCTCGCTGTCTGCCTCATTGACTGCCTGCTGCCACACAATCATCCTCCTCCTCCTGCTGCTGCTGCTGAATTTACCTCCTGCTGTCTGTGTGTTTCCACTGCCAGGGAGCACATACAATGGCGCTTCCAACATGCGTGCGCCACCAGCTATTTATTACGCTCAAAAATAGCTGCATTTCTTTGAAAAAAATTATATAAAAGAGAAATAAGTGAAGAAGAAGAAGACGATATAGAAGAAGAAGAAGATATAGAAAAAGAGGAAGAAGAAGGAGAAGAAGAAGAAGATATAGAAAAAGAAGAAGACGAAATAGAAAAATAATAAGAAGAAGAGGATATAGAAAAAGAAGATATAGAAAAAGAAGATATAGAAGAAGAAGATGAAGAAGAAGAAGATGAAGAAAAAGAAGATGAAAAAGAAGATGAAGAAGATGAAGATGAAGAAGATGATGAAGAAGAAGATGATGAAGAAGATGAAGATGAAGAAGAAGATGATGAAGAAGAAGATGATGAAGAAGATGAAGAAGATGAAGAAGAAGAAGATGAAGAAGAAGAAGAAGAAGAAGATGAAGATGAAGAAGAAGAAGAAGAAGAAGAAGAAGAAGAAGAAGAAGAAGAAGAAGAAGAAGAAGAAGAAGAAGAAGAAGAAGAAGAAGAAGAAGATATAGAAGAAGAAGATATAGAAGAAGAAGAAGAAGAAGATATAGAGGAAGAAGAAGAAGATATAGAAGAAGAAGAAGAAGAAGAAGATATAGAGGAAGAAGAAGAAGATATAGAAGAAGAAGATATAAAAGAAGATATAGAAGAAGAAGAAGAAGAAGATATAGAAGAAGAAGAAGAAGAAGATATAGAAGAAGATATAGAAGAAGATATAGAAGAAAAAGAAGAAGATAAAGAAGAAGATATAGAAGATGATAAAGAAGAAGAAGAAGAAGAAGAAGAAGAAGAATATACACTACTGAACAGAATTTTGGACACAACTTCTCTTCTCTTTCCACCTTTTTTTATTTTTAAAGGAACATCCCCACATAATCACTTGCTGTTGTTACTTGGAAAAAATGTTTGTTTCTTGCAAGATGTTTCTTGCATCATTCACCCTCAAAACAAGTGTTGGAAGCTATTTAAGGCCAATTCGAATAGTCAGCTCGAATAATGAGCTCGAATACCCACTCGAATAGTGAGCTCGAAGTCCGAGGTCGAATCGAATAGTAAAAAATATTCGACTCGAATATTCGACTGAATTCGAATAATTTACTATTCGAATTCGACCAAACTCGAATAATAAAAAGGGGTATCCGAGCATCACTGCGCATGACGTGTTCCACTAGCATTACAGTAATCAGCATAAGGAGAAGGGAGGACCTGGCAGAGCTGTGAGGGATGCAGAAGAGCAATGTGAGGAGAAGCAGGATCTGAGCCAAGGTGAGAGGAGCATGGTGCCAGGAGCAGGTAATATGGTTTCCCTGCACACTCTGCATCCAGTGGCGTAGCTAAGGAGCTGTGGGCAACAAGGCAAGTTTTATATTGGGGCCCCCCAAGCACTCTATACATAACAATCGATGCGGTGCATCAAAACCTTCCAATGGCAACTACAGTGTCAGAGGTGCAAGAAGGGGATGGGGAGCAGTTTGTTAATGATTACCACTATTCATGGTATCTATAGAAGTGATTATTATGAGCACAGGGCCAATAGAGAGCTAATACTGTAGTTGAGGGAGGGCCCCTCTGGCCCAAGGGCCCTGATGCAGTGGCTACCTCTGCATATTCTATTGCTATGCCCCTGTCTGCATCATTTTATTCAGTATTTTCAGAATATTAGACTCACCCACTTTTCCCCCCTGTTTTGGGGAAGAAAAAGTGTGTTTTATATGCCGAAAAAATACGGTATATCGTATCCAGTCAATTCCAGTTAAATATGAAACAATGCAAGATAAGTGTGTCACTTCCTGTTGGATTCTGGTTTGGTATTCACATCATCATTTACCCTAAATACAATTACTGTAGCATAATTAGAAGCTCATTATTTTAAAAGGTCACTACATAACAGGTGATATGAACCTAGTGACAGCTAACCGTTTTGGACGAAATGTCCTTTCTCGGGCTGTGTAGCTCACAGTCAGGGCCGGCGCTACCATAGAGGGAAATAAGGTAATTGCTCCAGGGCCCCAGAGCATGTAGGGGCCCCCAAGGTGTCTCCCCCATCTTAACTGTTGCTCCCCAGGGCCTCTGCAGAGTGTTTGGCAGAATAGCATCTCATCTGTGCTGGCAGGCAGGTCAGACACTACACTGCTAAAGACTCTGCAGAGGCCCCGGGGAGCACAGTTAATTTGGGAGGTGATTAGGAGGGAGCGTTCACAGCTGTCTCAGGGGCCCAGGAGGGAAATTAGGCTGCAACAAATAACCCCCAATGCTGCTTTTTGGCTAAGGGGTGTCTGTTGGGGGGCCCCTGGGCTAATTTTGCCCTGTGGCCCCATTATTACTTGAACCGGCCCTGCTCACAGTATGAACAGAAGTCAAACTTCACACCTTCTCAAATACACCCACCAGTTTGTGAGAACCAATCATAATGCTCTGTGGTCTGACCAAGCAGAGACCAGAGTAAGCTCAATGGACCTGATAGGGAACTCAAATGATTGCATGAAAAGAACGTCCTCACTTGGGTACTAATAGTGAGGTGGAATCCACATGTGAGGCTGTACACCCACCATGATTCCCCCACAACAGTGAGGCCAATCTGGAGACTTTCAGATTCCTGGACCTCCCTGTGGCTACTCCCCAGTAGTTTCACCTTTGTTTATGCCCTACACAAGTTATAACCTCCTAACCTTAAAGGATACCCGAGGTGACATGAGATAGACATGTGTATGTACAGTGCCTAGCACACAAATAACTATGCTGTGTTCCTTTTTTTCTTTCTCTGCCTGAAAGAGTTAAATCTCAGATATGTAAGTGGCTGACCCAGTTCTGACTCCAATGATTACAGTGTGACCCTCACTGATAAGAAATTCCAACTATAAAACACTTTCCTAGCAGAAAATGACTTCTGAGAGCGGGAAAGCAATAACAAGGGTCAATAGTTCATAGATTTTAGCTCTGGCAAACTTCAATGAATGTGTCATTGAGCAAAAACAATAAAACAGCTAAAACTTAAAAAGTAGATTTAAAGGAATACTATCGATACCCAAGTGTTCTAAAATGACAGTGTGCAAATAATGTCTAAGTAGCTGTGTAAACATTTTCCTACTTTTCATGGTAAATATCAGTGGCAAAAACTGTAATTTATTGAGGGTAGGATTTAGCTATATTGGGACAAATCAATTGCAGAAGGGGTGTCTGCTTCAATGCACAGCCAGAGTTGCATATCAGACTACAGAAAGCAAATATCAAACATATCAAACTCTGAAAGCAAAAACAGTATGAAAGAGCTGTGACAATTAGTTACATTTCCTCTGCTCTCTTCAGACACTTCAGTCAGAAACAGAGCTCCCAACAGCTGCAGCTCCTGTGTCCTGTCTCTCTCTGTCACACACATACATATATCCAGGCACATCGCCTCTAGTTAGGACATTAAATAAATTATTAGGGAAAGGGAGGTGCTGAAGGGGGTGTGGCTAGAAACAGCAAAAATCAATTAACCCTTCGCACACTCACATGCAAATGTTCAAACAAATGCATTCACAGATTTACTCATCCAGGCACAACTGTTATCCCTACAGCTAAATTAAAAGCCAGGGTTTTAGTTCACAGAAGAATGCATTCTTATGCTTAGTCACCTATACTGCGTAGAAGTACCCAGGTAAACATAGGTGAAAAATATGGTCCTAACTCTGGCCCTGTAACATGCATAGTGCAGACATGCAAACACATTCATTGCATCAAACCTATCAATGGATTAGGAGCACACATACTAACTTCCTCTCCTGGGAAAGACAGTGCATCTTACCAATCGCACAAGGGAGCTAACGTTATGTGTCCATGTGCACCATGCGCATACACCAGCATAAGCTGTCTGCATGCTGACAAACATACAGGGGAAGGGGGGAGTGCACCGAATTAGACCCTAGCCACAGGGGTCAATGATAAGAATAAACATACATATATCCAGGCACATCGCCTCTAGTTAGGACATTAAATAAATTATTAGGGAAAGGGAGGTGCTGAAGGGGGTGTGGCTAGAAACAACAAAAATCAATTAACCCTTCGCACACTCACATGCAAATGTTCAAACAAATGCATTCACAGATTTACTCATCCAGGCACAACTGTCATCCCTACAGCTAAATTAAAAGCCAGGGTTTTAGTTCACAGAAGAATGCATTCTTATGCTTAGTCACCTATACTGCGTAGAAGTACCCAGGTAAACATAGGTGAAAAATATGGTCCTAACTCTGCCCTGTAACATGCATAGTGCAAACAAAATTTTCTCTGTCACACACAGAGCTACACATAGGGCTCGATTCACAAGGCGGTGATAACCCAGTTAAAGACGTTAGGCGTGATAACCATTTTTATCATGCCTAAACTCAGTTTAGGCATGATAAGTTTAGGCATGATAAGTTTAGGCATGATAAGTTTAGATAAGTTTAGATTGCGCGCAAAGTCCCGCACGCAAAGCAGCGCCATTAAACTCTATGCAAAGTGCACCAGACTTTGCTAGCGCAAAACTTTTGATCAGCTGTGCACTGCGGTGCTAACCCAGTTGGTGCTTAAACTTATCACACCTAAAAACTTATCACACCTAAACTTATCACACCTAAACTTATCATGCCTAAACAGAGTTTAGGCGTGATAAAGGGCTTTTCACCACGGTGCTAACTGTTAGCACCGCTTTGTGAATCAGGCCCCTAGAGTTAACTGATCAAGTGTGAGGGGAATTTCCCCTCTCCTCATGGCTTAGTCAGCCGTCAGTTTTGGCGTCAGTAAACTTTGAATGTATATTGATAACAGTAAACAAAGAAGTTGCTACTAAAATGTATACACCAGTACTTAGCAGCACTTCCCAAACAATTCCTGTGTCAAAAAATAAATAAATATGTGAATCGATAGTATACCTTTAAGCATAAAATAAAACTGTGGAATATTTTAAAAAGTAATTTTTAGGAGAAAGAAGATAGATACAATTGTTTATTTCATTACTTTATTTTCGCCTCGGGTGTCCTTTAAATGTTTCTTCCAACTCACAGCAAAGGTCCCCCAACATAAATGATCCTCCCTCCAAGTTCTAGAACATCCTCCCAAGTTCTCCACCCCCCCCCCCCCCCCAGTTACTTCTTTCCAGGAATCCTGGTGAGTGGATTTTCTTCTACCGTACTTGTACAGCACCACCTTTGCTGCTTTCATACGGTCGCCACATACGGTCAGGGCTGGATTTGTTCTCTCAAGGTCTCAAGGCCACTGTCACCAGCCGACCCCCTTCAGTATAGGTAGCAAGATGACCCCTCCCCTCTTCCCTCTAGTATAGGTAGCCTAATGACCCCCTCCAGTATAGATAGCCAGATGAACCCTCTCCCTTCCCTCTAGTATAGGTAGCCTGATGACCCCCTCTCCAGTATTGGTAGTAAGATGGCTCCCTTATTCCCTCCCTTTCCCCCTCCCCCCTTCGGTATAGGTAGCGAGCTCACCTCCACAACATGCAGCAGTCATCAATGTCACTAATACCTCTGCGCTTCTCCAGTGCAGAAGCTCTGTCTCCATCAGCCACCGCGGTCATGCGCTTGCCTGATCTCTCTGCTTGCAAATGTTGCACCATTTTAGTGCCCTAGGCCATGGCCTAGTTGGCCTTGGCCTAAATCTGGCCCTGCATATGGTGGGGATGTGGCTGCGGATGTTTTTGAGCTCCCACCACCTTATGTAGCAACCACAGATTCTCCAGTCCGGATCGGAAGTTTCAGCACCCGCCCTATAAGACGACCCCTGACTTTTGAGAACATTTTCCTGGGTTAAAAAGTAGTCTTATATGCCAGAACAATTATTTGTATGTGTGTACATGTATTTTCAATTTTACAGTTTTTCACGATAGCGGTCCTTTAACTTAAACCCCTGCATATAACAAGCATCAGGTTAGCACAAATGAACATTTACAGTCCATGTATTTTATTATGGCATATTGTACTGAGGAAACAGAAAAACAAGGGTGTTTGTACGTCTGTAGAAGACTCTGAAGACTGGTGTATAATCACTGTGTTATAACATAAAAATCTACAGGCTGGCAGATTCAAACAAATAGGCAATGGGTGAACAAATGTGTATGCTACTTGTACTTTTATTCAGCAGCATGTATAAGCACTGCACCTGGCTATTGGCGTTGATAAACGTCAGTATCAAAGCAGCAATAAAAAGTCTAGTGGCGCCATCTAGTTGCAGAAAGTGACATTTCTCCAATCCTAACCTTCACAGCAACATAACTCCATAATTATTATTAGTTATTGTATTTATAAAGCGCCAACATATTACGCAGCGCTCCATGGCACATACTTAAAGTCGACCTGAACTAAGAACTTCCTCTCTGCTCTAAAAGATACGCAACAGCATAATAACCTTTAAGGAAGAACATTTCTTTGTTACAGCTGATACAAATCCTGCGATAAATCTGCAATGGGTCTACTTCATGCTTTCATGGAAGCAGATATATTGTTAACATCCTGTGTTTATCAATTAGCTTCTCTGCCGTGACAGTCAGCTAACACGCATACCTATGAAACTGCTGCCGGCAGATTTAGGCGCAGGGTAAAGCCGTTAAAAGGCTTACCCTGCTCCTGCACAAGTCCCGTCAGCGTTAATTACTATACCCCCTCCAGGCCGCCATGAACGGCGGCCGACTTACAGTGTTTTATAGTAATTTGTGCTCTGTCTCATGACGGCGCCCAAATCACTCACTGAGCGCTGCTATAGTCATAATTCCTATTAAGACCTATGGTGGCGCCGGCTGCACCCAAATCTCCTGCGCTGTTTTTACAGCGTTTCCCACCAATCAGCACACCATCATTTTATATATTTTCATATACAGCTGCTGAGTTGCCTTTAATTTGAGAGAGAAACTCTGAGTTTCTAGAAAATCCTCCACACAAACTAAAACTTTCAAAAGCTCTGAATTAGTGTTGAATACCCTGGTGAGATGATATACAGGAAAGGTACAACAATAGCCTCATTTTACTTTAAATGTATTATCCATGTATTTGCAGTGTGCAAGGTTTTCCGTATACTTCCTACCCCAGCAGCACCCACAGTGCAGTGACCTCTCCTTCCCCCAGCAGCACCCACAGTGCAGTGACCTCTCCTTCCCCCAGCAGTACCCACAGTGCAGTGACCTCTCCTTCCCCCAGCAGCACCCACAGTGCAGTGACCTCTCCTTCCCCCAGCAGCACCCACAGTGCAGTGACCACTCCTTCCCCTAGCAGCACCCACAGTGCAGTGAACTCTCCTTCCCCCAGCAGCACCCACAGTGCAGTGACCTCTTCTTCCCCCAGCAGCACCCACAGTGCAGTGACCTCTCCTTCCCCCAGCAGCACTCACAGTGCAGTGACCTCTTCTTCCCCCAGCAGCACCCACAGTGCAGTGACCTCTCCTTCCCTCAGCAGCACCCACAGTGCAGTGACCTCACCTTCCCCCAGCAGCACCCACAGTGCAGTGACCACTCCTTCCCCCAGCACTACCCACAGTGCAGTGACCTCACCTTCCCCCAGCAGCACCCACAGTGCAGTGACTTCTCCTTCCCCCAGCACTACCCACAGTGCAGTGACCTCTCCTTCCCCCAGCAGCACACACAGTGCAGTGACCTCACCTTCCCCCAGCAGCACCCACAGTGCAGTGACCACTCCTTCCCCCAGCAGCACCCACAGTGCAGTGACCTCTCCTTCCCCCAGCAGCACCCACAGTGCAGTGAACTCTCCTTCCCCCAGCAGCACCCACAGTGCAGTGACCTCTCCTTCCCCCAGCAGCACCCACAGTGCAGTGACCTCTCCTTCCCCCAGCAGCACCCACACCCCCCCCCTTTACCAGCATCCACAGTGACCACTCCCTCCCCCAGCAGCACCTTTAATTACTGCTTCCTACCCCCACAGCACCCACAATGACCCCTCCCACCAGCACCCACAGTGACTTCCCTACCCCCATGGTGCCCAGTGACCTCTTCCTCCCCCTTAGTATCAACCACAAATAATTCAAACCCCCCCCCCCAAGCAGTACCCGTAGTGATCTCTTCCTACCCCCTCCAGCACCCACAATGACCTTTCCCAGCTCCCACCAGCACCCACAGTGACCTCTCCCTCCCCAAGCAACACCCACAGTAGCCTCCCTCTCTCATTACCGGTACCCTTATTGCCACACTACTGGGACTTGGGACAGTCTAAGATTCAGTGATTGCATTGCCACAACAGCTGAAACAGAAAAAGGGAGCTCAGTAATGCCAGGAAAGCAGGGGGGTAACTACGGGGAGCAACCCCTGCGACTTCAGGGGGGCCCAGAGCTGTAAAAGGGCCCCAAAAACGTCTTCCTTCCCTCTGACAAAGGGGTCCAACTTTTTAGATCAGATGTTTTTTGTAGCAACACTTGTTATGAGTGTGAAGGTTGCAATGTCCACACTTGATTTATGACCCTTGCAAGGTGGGCCCCCGGTTGTCACAAGGGGTAGGAAAGGAAAAGGGTGTGAACATTTGGGGACTTCATCAAAGTTTTGCTGGGGGCTCCAAGATTTATACAGTAGTTATGCCCCTGCAGGGAACACTAGTACACACTTAAGATTTCCAGCCGAAAGGATGATGAACTATACCGTCGCAGCCAAGAAAAATCTAGTGTGTAACTGGTTAGGCCTAGGTGGCCTCTTTCACAACCTTTCTGGCTGTCCAACATGTGCACATCACCACCATCAAGCAAATAACCGTTGCTGAGGTGAAGGAAGACCACAAAGTTCTGACCTGCAGAGTTGTTATTCGATCATACATGTGTGGTCCTCCCCAGTGTACAATTCTTTGCGCTTCTCGCCACGCTAGTCTACATAACTTGCACCAATTATACTTATCCATTAAAAGCCTGAGGAAGATGTGATTTGGTGTGAGAAGATACAACGAGCCCAGCATACAGTAATACAGAGATACAGTTTATGATCTCGTGGAAGAGAGGACAGCCTGCATTCTATCTTATTCTGATTTATAGGGTTCTAAACTGAGGAGAACATTGCAGGTCTTCTGGCTCTCTCACCTTGTATGTGTCCAATTCTCACAAAACATTCCTGCACAGAAGAGACAGCACTCTTCAACATCCGCTCCCCAGTGCAGCATTCCGTGGCAACGCATTGATTTTGGCCCGAGTCGGACGAGTTTGTGATATGTTGCAGATCATTCACAGTACACAGCTTTTAGACGCAAAGACCCCTATGCCTGTCGACACTGAACTATTCATTGATTTACTGGACCTGATTTACTAAGGTTCTCTAGGGCTGGAAAACATTAACGGACATAAGAAATTCTGGGGAAAAACTGGTGTAGTAAGAAGTGGCATAGGTTTTGCAGTGCTCACCTGAGATATCTTTAGCCTTAGAAAACTGTGTTGCCAGGTTACTGAATTATACTTTGTGCCTTTGTGGTCATAGGTACCTGTGCATGAGAGCAGTGAGAACTTTTATTTTACTTATTTTAAGTAAATTCTGACTGAATTCAATTAGCAAAAACAAAACACAGAAATGAAGGAGTAGAAAATTTAAGAGAGGATTGGGGTCAAGCCGGATGCTCCCTTATCTGTTATCCTTCTTCTTATTGCCTCACAGTGATCACAGGATCAGTAGCAGAGTTGCTTGCAAATTTTCGCCAAAGTAATTTCCACATCAGAAATGCTATTTTCGATCTCTAGAAAATATTTGCAAAAATACATTGCAAAATGGTCAAAGAAAATAATTTTTTTTTTCTGATGCGAAAATTAATGAAAATCACAACAAAAAAATGTATGACAAAAATTAGCAGAAAGCGCAAACATTTTCTTTTTTTAGCGTGAAAATTAGTGACAAATCACAAACTTATTACAAAGTGAGTTTCATTGGCAATCTCACTCGAAAGTCGAATTTTACATTATTTGTGCAAAAATGAATGAGAAAAGAATATTGGCATTTTCGCTGATCTCTGGTCAGGAGCCAGCTGTCATTAGACAGTGCAACGGCAATGAGAGTGACGGGAGCTTGCAGCTGCGAGAGACTGAAATCTATGCCCTGGCAGGGATAAGAGGATCCAAGTAGTACATAGATTTCAGTTACCTTCTCATCCGGAACAATAAAATAATAATAATAAAATGTTAAGGACCCAATGGGGAGCCTTGGAGCCAGAATTTAAAGATGCTTTTGCTCGAAGCTATACTTAGTATAGCTGAGAGCTGCGGCAAGCGTCTGTGTGTGGCAACAGGTGCACAGAGATCTTCAATCAACTAATGAAGGTCGCAAAATTAGAGGATATTGGCGTGGGACTTTTCCGAGGATATTGGCGCGGGGACTTTTTTTAAAGGTACAGGTAAGTATTTCTGGTTAATTAAGAATACCGTATTTTTCATACTATAAGGCGCTCCTGACCATAAGACGCACCTAGGTTTAGAGGACAAAATCCAGTGGGAAAAAATATATACCGGTATACTAAAGTTGGTGCATCTATGGTGAAAAGGCATTTTGTGGATTATGCCGCCCTTGTACCTCATGCCCCCTTGTACCTCTTGTCTCCCCTGTGTCCTCTGTTTGTTCCCCTGTATCCTCCTCTGCATGGGCACAGTACAGGGAGTCCCCGGCATTGCTGTGGGTTGGAGGTTTGTATTGGCAGATGTTCACAAGTCAGGAACTCCCTGCATTTGCACTATAAGACGCTGTGACTTTTTTCCCACACTTTTGGTGGAGAAAAAGTGAGTCTTATAGTCCAAAAAAATACAGTAATAAAGGGCTTTTTTGTGGTTGTGTTTTTATTCCACTTAACCCTTTGTGGAAATGGGTAAGGGGCACTATGTACCCCTATACCCATTTTTCCTGGGAGGGGGTGGGTATCTGGGGGTCCCCTTTTTAAAGGGGACTCCCAGATGCCACTATGAACCCCGCCCAGGAAGTCGGCAGCCCCCACCTCCTCCTGGGGCACCGGAGGTGGGGGAAAGCCCCTTGTCCATGGATTGGACAAGGGCTCCGGGGGAGAGGGGAAGGCTTGTCCGGAGCCCCCTCATGCCTTGGACTATGCAGGCTGGTATAGCTCAGGGTGTGAAGCCCCATGCAGACGGGGTTCCGCATTCTGGGTATCCCAGCCTGCATGGGGACAAGGGGTTAAAATGGCTCAGGAGGGGGGGGGTGCATGACATTTTTTTTTAATTCCCACATCAAAAAAAGTTTCCAAAAAAAGGTCAATTTGCCAGGGATCCTTATACAGCCATATTGCAGCTGTACATCGATCTCTGGCCAAACCGTTGCCACTTCCACGGGGGTTTCAAAGGGTCCACACACACTGCGTTTGGACCCCCTGGACACGTCATGAAATGCATTGCTCTTTCTTTTGATATATGTAAATTTACACTACCATTAGGTTTGCTCAGGGCCGGATTTGTACTTTTTACCGCCCAAGGCCAATTATACCGTCTGTATGGTTGTTATCTCCGTGTGCCGCATTGAGAATTCTACTTACATCATTGGATGTCACAGACAATAACTATTTCAGTAATACGCGTATAAATTATAAGTTATATTTTCCTTAAGAACTTTTATGTTATGTTTGCTAACCCATTGTGCCACCATGTGAGTTAGGCTGAAGTGTACCTGTAGGATAGAGCTTACAGGTCTTGCAGGGACGACACAAGTACACAGGACAGAGAAAGTTCAAAAGTTAAAGCTGTCCTTATAGATAGGGATGGCTGCATGGAACAGCTTTACTGTCCCTCACTGAGCCGCCCCTACATTTCTGGTGCCCTAGGCCATGGCCTATGCGGCCTTGCCAGAAATCTGGCCCTGGGTTTGCTACATTCATATTTTCTGTCATTTACTGCATTTAAATGTATACCGATGTGCGCTATACTCTGCACAAGCCACCCGGTGGCCACCCCAAGTCACACTCGAGGTTACCGCTCCTGGCTTCTTTTTTTCCACCCCGAGCCTGACTCAGGGTTACCACTACAAAAGTTAAAGAGGACAATTGTCTTCAGTTTGTTCCCCAAGCTCTGACTTTCCGAGTATCTTAGCTATATGTCTTTGCCAGTAACACCAGCTGATTGCCAGAAATTACAAAATGACTTTACTAATGGTTTGAGTATAAGGAAAATAATGAAAAAGGCCCTGTGCTGAGCAGAGGTATCGCTGACCACCCTATTAATATCGGACATTCTATTCATTGTTTCCTTCCTGACATTCCCTTCATCTGAAACATCTCCTCATGCATTTTTCTCTCAGATTCCGGCATCTTACCAGCAGCAAGAAATGTAAACATATCGGGAAACATTTTAATTTACTGCTATTAGATTTCAACTTTAGTCTCAAAGTCCAGAGAAACAGAGGATTAATGTAAACATGGAATGGACTGCATTAATTAGCTAAATTCTAGGCTGCGGGGATCTCAGATGAGTCACTTGTTACTCTGTAAAGAATGTTTTCAAGTGACCCGACCACCCCATAGGAGAAGAAGACAGAAGGGTTTAGCCTTTTCAGATTATTTACAGGTAAACCTTGGATTGTAAATAACTTGGTTTAAATTAAACCTGAGATGGAGTAACTCTAAGGCCCGGTTCACACTTGCGGTGGCCCTCCGGAATCGCCGTGCCGGAGCCGCACCGCTTGCAGAACGGACGGAACGGACGCACGGCATAGCAATGAAAGCCTATGCGTCCGTTCACATGCGTCCGTTCTGCCGAACCGGAGCCGGACCGGATCTGGGCCGGATCCGGACTCCGGCCTCCGTTCCAACATGCGCTATTTTTTCATCCGGCTCCTCCGGCAGCCGTATCCGGGGCGGAGCCGGACTGCACCATCCGGCCAATACAAAGCAATGGGAACCAGAGAGCGCACAACACACTGGCTGAGAAATCCGGATGTTCTACCCCACTTCCTATGGGGATTGTTGCGGCGATATTGGATGGGGACACATGGGCAAGCATTTTGGAGTGGAGCAGCACAGCTGGATCCGGATCCGGAGATGTTGGCAGCATGTCGCAGGTGGAGGTGAGTGCTAAACAGCAGAGGGCCTGATTCCACAGGTCCCCCTTCTGCTGACCTCCCAGACCCCAACATTTTTTTTGTTTTTAACGTACTTTTGCCAAACGGATCCGGATCGCATCCTGATGGACACCTGATGCAACCTGACCGGATCCGGATCGGATCCGGATCAGAACCGTACGGTTCCGATCCGGATCCGGTCTGGATCCGGTCAGGTCATCCGGTCCGTTTGGCAAACAACTGCAAGTGTGAACCGGGCCTAAAGGTGGCCATACATGGTACAATTTTTCAATTAGATAATTTAGTTCGATTATTCTGTTAGATCGAATATAAAGATTTTTCCAGCATGTCCGATGATTTTTTCCGAAAAAACGGGATAATCGTTCGAATTTCTTGATCGAAAAAAAAAATTATTTTCAACTTTCATTCAATTCAATCATTTAGATCGAATAAACGGGAAAATCGAACGTTTTTATTGTATTGTGTATGGGCACCATAAGATTTGATACTTACTCGGTACCTCCTCCAGCCCCATGAGCACCAATGTGTCCCTTGCCATCCTCCCGAGTGCCTCTGTTCACCTGGTATCGGTCCCGGTAATCTGACTCAGTCGCGGCAGTCGGCTCTTCCGTGCTTGCGCGGAGGGGCCACAAATGCGCAGAACAGCCGACTGGCGCGACTGAGCCAGGATACCGAGTGTCACGGACGGTTGTGGGGCCGCAGGCGCGTCCTGGAACCGCCCGTGAAGAAAAGAACGATTGCACTCGATTCTCTGCATCGATTGCGCTTTAGATCAATAGAACCAAGATTTGATGTGTAGTATGTATCCCTCTGCCTAGGAACAGCTGGGGGATCTGTCTTAGCTGAAGTGAAAGCCTGGGGGGGAGGTGTTAATTAGCTTGGACATATTCCTGTGGAAGGCACAATTCCCCTTTCTGTTCTGGGAACCAGGTGACACCTAGCTGATCTCATGTAGATGTTAATTAACCAAAGGGTGATCAGGATGCCTAGGTGCAGCCAGGCAGGCTACGTATCCTCGGGAGGTCTTGACACCTTGCTCTCTGGTAAAGATCAAAGGGAAGTCAGCTGTTAGCAGCTAGAACACATCCTGAATAACCTGAGTCTCATAGCATAATCCATAACTTCCCAGATCTGTCATATTTCTGGGGTTCCTGAGATGGCAGCTTCGCCAAACGTGGGGGAAGTGTAGCATGAGTCCCGATGCTGGTTCTGAGGAAGTTTCAGAACATTCTGCGGTAAGGACTGCCAGTTAGGCAGTTTGAAAGTGCCCTGATAATACCACAGGGGTCCCACCCCTCATGTCTGGTATCAGGGCGCTGGGTAAATCGAGACAGACCTGAAAATGTTAATAAATCTGCCCTGACCTGTACGGTTCTGTGAGATAGAGCCCATATATGGGTAGATATGATTTCTGGTCCCCAGGACAAGGGGAGGGCTCATCTCATCTTCTAAGGGGGTGTGTGGCTCCCCGCCCTCACTACCTCCTACTGAATCAGGGGCATAAGGATGGCAGAGGACCCAAACTCAGTGTCCTCCACCCTGAAAACATCTTGAACTCATCGGTGCCAGCTTGAGGATATGCTGGCATCCACCTGGTCTGAACTCTGAACTTTGATTGAAATCAAGAACTTTACAAGTTTTCCCACTAAAGGACATCTTTCCAGGAACTAAGTATTTTTCTCCCTTCTTTTATTTTTTATACTGGCTATTACTGTTTTAATAATTGTTGATTTTAATAATTGTCTGTATATATTAATTATTTATATTGCTGTGAATAAAAGACTTCCTCCAAGTCATTCACTGTTCCGCTACCCTGCTTATCAGCACACACAGAACTGATCCCGGGTCTCTGAAGATACGCTACTGTTTGTTTGTTGTTGGCTAGACAGAATACCGTGTGTTTAACCGTTTTATTCGCAGGACTAGTCAGTCAGTAAATCGGGTCCACTGGTCCATACCAGTGGTGGTGGCAGATACCGTGGAATCGTGTGTACGTTGTAATTACCCGTGTCTCACAGGCTCCCTTCTGGGTTGTCTGCGGCTAATTCTTAACGGTTCCTGCGCATTGACTGCGACCAGAGTTCGCACGATCTGTGCGCTGGCACCGTTTAGAAGGCTAAGTGCGGTCAGTCACTAGGGCTCCTGTGACAGTGTTAGGCAGCGGAAACGAAGAAACGAACTAATTCGTTGGTGTAGCTGGAAGGCAATATATTTTTTATATATACAGAGAGACTGTGTAGCCAGTACCCCTCCCCAAAAGTTTTATTTTATTTGGCGTGGAAATGTCCGGGAACTACAAGAAAATGTGCCTGGCGGACCTGCAAAATCTTTGCCAAGAGAGAGGCATTGATGTCGGCCGCAAGAAACAAGGGGACCTGGTAACGGAATTGTTTCAATGGGATACCCAGCAACTGCGGGAGCCGGGAGTGTCCACTGAAGTGGATACCAGCCCATCTGACAATCGAGGGGAACCAGAGGCTGAAGATCCTAGGCGTTCAGAGGTTGAGCATCCTGCGGGCCCTGTTGCAACAGTTACGCCAGAGACTGTCAGTATTGGGTCCCAGAGTTTCTGAAAGTACTCGCCTGGAACCAGCCAGTACTGGACTGTCCGTTTGTACTGATTCGCTAATGCAGCAGGCATTACAAAAGCTGATGGACACTGACCTGGACAAGTACCTGCAGTACATGCGTGAGGAGCGCCAATCTGCGGAACGCACAGCTGCTGCTGAACGCCACGCAGAGAGGGATGCCGCTGAGCGAGAACGGGAGCGCCAACGACAGCATGAGCTAAACATGGCAAAAGTGCAACAGGCCAGCCGGAGCTCACCGCCCAGCCTCCCTGCTGAAGGAGCTGCAGCACCCGTAAGTGCAAAATTTAAATTTGCTAATATTGAGAAAGACACAGACATGGGGCTCGATTCACAAAGCGGTGCAAAGTGTTAGCACCGTGGTGAAAAGGCCCTTATCACGCCTAAAGTCACTTTAGGCATGATAAGTAGAAACTCGCGCGAAGTTGCCGCGCGTACGCGCGTACGCGCGTAAGTGCGCGCGCAACACCCGACGCTTCGCGCGAAGCTCCCATTAAGCCCTATGGGACTTTGCGCGCGCTCTCACGCGCGTACGCGCGAACGCGCTTACGCGCGGTAACTTCGCGCGAAGAGCAGGAAAAATCGGTGATAACTCAGTGGTGAAAAGGTCATCACGCCTAAAGTCTTTTAGGCGTGATAACTGGGTTATCACCGCTTTGTGAATCGAGGCCATTGACTTGTTCTTGCGATCTTTCGAAAAAGCATGCCGTCAGTATCGTCTGTCCCAAGACCAGTGGGCCAGACATCTGACACCTTTGCTGCGCTACAAAGCGCTTGATGCCTTCGCAGAATTGCCTGCGGAGAAGGATAATGATTATGCTGCTATAAAAGACGCTATCATTACTAAGTACCAGCTGACGCCAGAAGCCTATCGGAAAAAGTTCAGGGCCTGGCAGAAAAAGTCTTCTGATTCATACCGAGATGTGGTCAGCAGCTTGCTCACCACACTCCGCCAGTGGACTCTAGGCCTCACCAAAGGGTCTTATGATGTCCTGGAGGACTTGATAGTCCTGGAACAATTTCTGAACATTTGCCCTGCTGATGTACGACAGTTTGTGTTAGAACGCAGGCCGGCTTCAGCCACTGTCGCTGCAGACCTTGCTGAGACTTTTGCAACTACCCGGGTGGCTGATACCCGCAGAACTGTCCCATCCAGCTGGAGAGGAGGTCAGCCCAATACCTCGGCAGACTCTCCTGCCCCTGTGAGCCGTCAGCCACAGAGGCCACCCAGCACAGCTTCTGCACCCAGGGCTGCAGCGCCTGGAGAGGTCACCTGTCACTACTGCCGCCAGCCCGGACACATGAAATTCGACTGTCCGGAGCGGAGACAGACACCACCAGCACCTGGATCATCTGCATCACCTGTACCTCACCCACAGCAGAGGCAACCCGCCAGTGAACCACAGCCTGGATCATCAGATTTTGTCCTGTTTGCCCGCGGAAAGGAAATCCGCGACCGAACCGACCAGCAGCAACTTGTTAGAGTGAACGGCAAAGTTGTCACCGGATTTCGAGACACTGGAGCTGACATCACCTTAGTTCACTCACACCTTGTGCCAAAGGAGAGCATCAGCTCCAGCCGATCCCTTGCCCTTACTGGAGTAGAGGGCACCCTTTTTCACATAGCCCACGCAAGAGTGAAGCTGGATTGGGGAGTAGGAGGAATCCAAGAAAGGGTTGTTGGGGTTATGAAGGATCTCCCAGTCCCTGTGTTGCTGGGGACTGATTTGGGCAAGCTTGTGTCCTACTATGAACCTGCCACGACCGCCTTGTCGCTCACAGAAGGAGACAGACTCTCCACCCCCCACCAGGTACTTTATACACTTGGGGGAGCACCAGGGGGAGGTGGGTTGAATGTGCCCAGTTCAAGGGTACCAGGTTCAATAGTGCCTGCTTCAAAGGCACCTGAGTTTGAGGTACAGACTGTTTGTTGTGATGATGCCGTAACTGTACCTGAGTTTCCTGTACAACCTGTCTGTAATGAAAAAATGTCTATACCTGTCAATGTCATTACTGCATGCAATGATGATTTGAGTAATGTCCGTCTGTGCCATTCTGACAGTGTACCTGTGCTAGCAGTACCGCGCAGCTGCACTGCTCAGAACCCGAGCTCAGAACAGGTGGAGGGGGTTCCGGCCTCCTCCCCCTCCTCTGACCGCAGGGATGAGACCTTTCAGCCGCTGGCCTCGTGTGACATGAGCCAGTGGGCTGAAACTGACAGCGCTGTACTCACAGCAGCACTACAAAGCGACCCAAGCCTGGAGATGCTCAGGCAGCAAGCCGCTGAGCCCCTCGCAGACGGGCCGCTTTCAAGGTGTACTGGGAAGGTGGGAGACTGTACATTAAGTCTGTACAGCCCCCTACAGGTAGATCCCACGCGAATACCAAATGGCTTGTGGTCCCGAGTGCGTTCAGGGGACATGTGCTGAAATCCGCACATGGTAATCCTCTGACAGGGCACTCGGGTGTCCGCAAGACACTTGCCGGTATTCGGAACCAGTTTTATTGGCCCCGGATGAACAGGGATGTAGCAAACTACTGCAGGGCATGTGCCGTCTGTCAGGAGCTGGGAAGGTCCAGGGATTCCCGCGGGGTTCCCTTAGGTCCACAGCCACTTAGCAGGGAAACCCTGCGTGGGCTGGCTGTTGACCTAACCAACCCACTGCCCGTTGTCAGCAGTCCCGGCAGACACCACGTCCGACTGCAGTGGCGCAAACGCCCTGTCCAGAACGGTCCATGTCGGGTCAACCCTGAGGGTAGCAGACCGCGACCGGTCCCGGGGAACCAAGCCACAGGCTCCAATAGGTTTTCCCGCCGTACCGGCAACTCGAGGCCCGTCAGCCAGGTTAGCGGCGCCGCCACACATCTTGCGGATGTGTGGCTAAGCCGCAGACAAGGGGGAGGGCTGTCACGGACGGTTGCGGGGCCGCAGGCGCGTCCTGGAACCGCCCGTGAAGAAAAGAACGATCGCACTGGATTCCCTGCATCGATTGCGCTTTAGATCAATAGAACCAAGATTTGATGTGTAGTATCCCTCTGCCTAGGAACAGCTGGGGGATCTGTCTTAACTGAAGTGAAAGCCTGGGGGGGAGGTGTTAATTAGCTTGGACATATTCCTGTGGAAGGCACAATTCCCCTTTCTGTTCTGGGAACCAGGTGACACCTAGCTGATCTCATGTAGATGTTAATTAACCAAAGGGTGATCAGGATGCCTAGGTGCAGCCAGGCAGGCTACGAATCCTCGGGAGGTCTTGACACCATGCTCTCTGGTAAAGATCAAAGGGAAGTCAGCTGTTAGCAGCTAGAACACATCCTGAATAACCTGAGTCTCATAGCATAATCCATAACTTCCCAGATCTGTCATATTTCTGGGGTTCCTGAGATGGCAGCTTTGCCAAACGTGGGGGAAGTGTAGCATGAGTCCCGATGCTGGTTCTGAGGAAGTTTCAGAACATTCTGCGGTAAGGACTGCCAGTTAGGCAGTTTGAAAGTGCCCTGATGATACCACAGGGGTCCCACCCCTCATGTCTGGTATCAGGGCGCTGGGTAAATCGAGACAGACCTGAAAATGTTAATAAATCTGCCCTGACCTGTACGGTTCTGTGAGATAGAGCCCATATATGGGTAGATATGATTTCTGGTCCCCAGGACAAGGGGAGGGCTCATCTCATCTTCTAAGGGGGTGTGTGGCTCCCCGCCCTCACTCCCTCCTACTGAATCAGGGGCATAAGAATGGCAGAGGACCCAAACTCAGTGTCCTCCACCCTGAAAACATCTTGAACTCATCGGTGCCAGCTTGAGGATATGCTGGCATCCACCTGGTCTGAACTCTGAACTTTGATTGAAATCAAGAACTTTACAAGTTTTCCCACTAAAGGACATCTTTCCAGGAACTAAGTATTTTTCTCCCTTCTTTTATTTTTTATACTGGCTATTACTGTTTTAATAATTGTTGATTTTAATAATTGTCTGTATATATTAATTATTTATATTGCTGTGAATAAAAGACTTCCTCCAAGTCATTCACTGTTCCGCTACCCTGCTTATCAGCACACACAGAACTGATCCCGGGTCTCTGAAGATACGCTACTGTTTGTTTGTTGATGGCTAGACAGAATACCGTGTGTTTAACCGTTTTATTCGCAGGACTAGTCAATCAGTAAATCGGGTCCACTGGCCCATACCAGTGGTGGTGGCAGATACCGTGGAATCGTGTGTACGTTGTAATTACCCGTGTCTCACAGGCTCCCTTCTGGGTTGTCTGCGGCTAATTCTTAACGGTTCCTGCGCATTGACTGCGACCAGAGTTCGCACGATCTGTGCGCTGGCACCATTTAGAAGGCTAAGTGCGGTCAGTCACTAGGGCTCCTGTGACACCGAGGCTGATTGTGGTCGAATGGAGGCACTTGGGAGGATGGCGAGGAATGCATCGGTTCTCATGGGTCTGGAGGAGGTACCGAGTAAGTATCATATCTTTTAGTAACACCATCTCAGGTTTGCTTTAAGAGTGGCTTGCAACAAGACAACCAAAAAATGTTATGAAATTTTTACTTGATAAGCAAGCAACGTCTTGATATACAAGCACAGTATGTATACACAGGGCCGGTTCTATAGGAATACAGGGGCACCGACACCTGGCTTCCTATACTGGGGGCACCTATACCTGGCTTCCTATACTGGGGGCACCTATACCTAACCACCTACACTGAGGACGTTTTTTCTTTTGTTGCACGGCAACTGATTACCAGGTGCTGTGTGATCACTCCAAATCATGGGAGGGGGGGAAAATAGTCTAGAACTGGCCCTGCATATATATACTGTGCTTGTATGTCTAGACGTTGCTTGCTTATCAAGTCACAATTCCATAAAATGTTTTTTCTTGTTTTATTGCAAGACACTCCTGAGATGGTGTTACTAAAAGATATGATACTTACCTGGGCTTCCTCCAGCCCCATGAGAACCGATGCATCCCTCGCCATCCTCCTGAGTGAGCCAGGTATAGATGCCCCCAGTATAGGAAGCCAGGTATAGGTGGAACCAGTACAGCTAGCCAGATATAGGCGCCTCCAGCATAGGAGGCCAGATATTGGTGCCCCCAGTATAAGTAGCCAAGTATAGATGCCCCCAGCAGAGGCGGGACAAGGTCCTCCAGCACCCAAGGCTGATACACCAAAGTGCGCCCCTCCATCCCTGCCACCCCAGCTGTCACACACTGATTGCTATTAGACTAAGAGGTGCCACAGGGCCCACAACCTCCCCAACACCTTCATATCTAGTTATCTGGCTTGCAGTCACTGCTATGTATCCCCTTTTCTTATTTCTTTCTGCTTCAAACACAATTAGGAATGACAGCTGAATGAATTGTGCGCCCCCTCCTACACTGCACCCTGAGGCTGGAGCCTCTCCAGCCTATGCCTCGGCCCGGCCCTGGCCCCCAGTATCGGAAGCCAGGTATAGGTGCCCCCAGTATAAGTAGCCAAGTATAGGTGCCCCCAGTATAGGAAGCCAGGTATAGGTGCCCCCACTATAAGTAGCCAGGTATAGGTGTCCCCAGTATAAGTAGCCAAGTATAGGTGCCCCCAGTATAGGAAGCCAGGTATAGGTGTCCCCAGTATAAGTAGCCAACTATAGGTGCCCCCAGTATAAGTAGCCAAGTATAGGTGCCCCCAGTATCGGAAGCCAGGTATAGGTGCCCCCAGTATAAGTAACCAAGTATAGGTGCCCCCAGTATAGGAAGCCAGGTATAGGTGCCCCCAGTATAGCTAGTCAGATATAGGCGTCTCCAGTATAGAAGCCAGATATAGGTGCCCCCAGTATAAGTAGCCAAGAATAGGTGCCCCCAGTATAAGAAGCCAGGTATAGGTGTACCCCATTATAGGAAGCCAAGTATAGGTGCCCCCAGTATAGGAAGCCAGGTATAGGTGCCCCCCAGTATAAGTAGCCAAGTATAGGAAGCCAGGTATAGGTGCCCCCAGTATAAGTAGCCAAGTATAGGTGCCCCCAGTATAGGAAGCAAGGTATAGGTGCCCCCAGTATAAGTAGCCAAGTATTGGTGCCCTCACTCACATCCAGGAGCAGTGTTCACCTCATGAAGGCGTGGTTAATGGCCAAACACGTAGTGACGTCGGTTGGCTCGCACGTGACCAAGTTCCGCCCACCATTCATCCCTCCAAGCGAACATCTTTCCTGAAGCTCTAGCTAAGCTCAGGAGCAGAGAGAGGACCCGCTGGTGGCTTCACACGAGCTTTTAAACTACATTTGATGTAAGTGCAACTTAATGTGCATATTAATTTATTAAAAGGGTAACGCACCATTGGAGCGCTCCTTCTCTTCCTTTTGTTTAGGCTCGTATACACGTTCTTATCAGCTGATAATCAGGTATATTTACAGCGGCCCCCAACCCGCAAATGATCCACCCAGCGGATCAGCTCACCCCCAGTGTCAGCAGATCACATTATTCACACTTATATTAGCTACATGAGGCCAATCTATAGGCAGGTGATGTCAGTGGTGAATACAGTAGTAGTGGCACATGTCCACCACCCGTGATGTTCCTACAAAGTCGCATCTCTTGCAGGGCCAGCAGGTGGAGGGGCATTGCATGGGTGACAATAGCATCCCCTGTCAAGGCATTGCGTAGGTATACGTGCGCTGCTGGTGAGCTTGGCGAAGGGTGAGCGGAATGACGGCTCACCCTGCTGCCGGCCAAATCCCCAGCGGCGTAAAATACCATTCCCCTTCCGAGATGTAATACGTGGTCTGGTGATCACCGGAGCCCCAGTTACACTTATGTACCCTGCGTATTATAAAATGACTGCTACGGCGACACCTAGTTTCGGCACCTGCTTCAAAGCCATTGGCTACTTTCACTAAATGTCCATACGGCGACACCTAGTTTCGGCACTAGGTGCTGAGTGCCGTGCACCGAAACCACCTGCTTCAAAGCCATTGATTTGATTATGTATGGGTATAGCTAGCACTTGTAGCCCCAAAGATCTGATCAAACTTGTAGTCTTATTCAGAAAAAGCAATATCTTGCCATGTAGTGACACAAACGTATCTGCTGGTAGTGATGAGCACAAATTTCACATAGACGTAATTTTGCATCGAAATTCGCAATTATGATGGGAAATCATAATTCATTTTGTCTGTATTTGTAATCATTCATAATTTTGCACAATTTTTGCGTAATTTTGTGCCCCTCTTAAGGGCCTGAACACGCTGCTGCGTTTGTGCTGCATTTTTAAAATCGCATGCGTTTTTTAACCGCAAGGTCTTTTAAAAAAATCATGATAATCGTGATGACCTGTACACACTGTTGCGATGCGATTTTTCTGTTCAAACACAACAGTGTGTATACAGGTCCATAGCGGTTAATAGCAAAGCCCCCATACATGCTATTGCCACCAAGTCAAAAAATAATTTTTCAAAAAGACGTAGTTTATGAGAAAATCGAATTTAAAAATGCAAAGGAAAAATGGTTTTCAAAGTGCATTTTTAAAAATCGATTTTCTCAAAAACCGACAAGGTCTTTAAAAAAAATAAAAACATTTTGACTTGTACACGCTATTCTCCTTAAAGAGTAACTGTCAGGCTGCAAAAGCTAATTTAAACCTCTATTCTCCTGTGTTAAACAGTTTAGAATTAATCTAAAAAGGCAATACTGAAGTTAAAAATCTCTCTAACTTTGATGTTTGCTGAACAGCAAGCCTCTATATTCCCAAGCTTCTAAGGAGGCCGGCAGGCCGCATAACAGATACTGCAAAGCATTCTGGGGTTGCTTCTTCTATCTACTGCACTCCCTTGGGTCCTCCCCTTCATTTCCCTATCCCACCCTAAGGCTGCTTTCACAGTGAGAAGTTACAGGCTCATGTTACAGCAGCTTGTATCTTGCAGTCCAGCTCACAACACTGAAAAATCAATGTGCTGTTCACAGGGCACATGTTCCGTTAGAGTATACTGCACGAGTCCGCTATTGTTCCTAGCCACATGGCTAATTAATATTCACTGCACAGTAGTGTTGTCCGGATCATGAACCATTAGGATCTTTGATCCAGATCTTTTTTGTGAGTCAAATCATCAGGAAGCAAGGTAAGGGAGGATATTACATCACAATTGGCTTCATACAAGACAGACAAACATGGAACCTGCCATGAGCTGTCAGGGGCATCAATCTCTGCAAATACTATATAAAAATTCTGTGAAATCCAAACGTGGACAGTGAAATGCATATGTAATGTAAGTACAGCCAATCTTTAGCTACTGATATATGTGTTGTTTTTCTCTGAGACCCTATACCTAACAGCTCCTCTTTAACTTAGATAGCAATTTTGGTGGTAAGAGCATGTATGGAGCTTTTGATTTACACAAAATCAATAGAATTTACAAATCGCAATTAAGCAATTGAATTTACAAATTGTAATTAAGTATGGGCGTAATTGTGAAAATGTATCATACAGTATATACTCGCATACAAGCCGAATTTTTGACCCCCAAAAAGGGGGCCAAAAGTTGGGGGGTCGGCTTGTATGCGAGTTGTGGGTGGTGGTCTGCGCCCCCCACCCGCTCGCTCGCCGGCCCGCTCGCTCGCCCCCTCCCTCCCTCCGCGGCCGCCGCTGCTGCTAAATTACCTGCTTCAGCGGCCTCTTCCTAATCCGGGTTCTCCTCTTCATCCTGCGGACTCCGTAACTGTATCACAGCAGCGCGCCCGGCACTGCTGCTGTGACAATGCAGGGGGCAGGAAAGATCGGTTCCCCTGGTAACGGCGCATCGAGGCCGCTGAAGCAGGTAATTTAGCAGCAGCGGCGGCCGGTCAAAAAACAAGAATTAGTAAACAAACACACTACCAGTATATGCCGTTCAACCACCTGATATTTATTGAGAATCAAAGGTTATTTTTTACCTTGATTGATAATAATGAGTCTGTAAAAAAGTTTTTTTGTAGCACACCATATTAATGCACAATTTATCATTAAACGGGGTGTTACCCCACAATGTCTCAAACAGAAAGTCTCAGGGGACTGCACACAGACCAGAATATAGCCAGTTGACCATATCACTCCCCCAACATGGGGAGAGGCGGACACGGACACCTACAATGCCAAAAGATTAAAGCATCTAATATGCTAATTGCCCGTCAAACGTGTCCGCATCACCCCATGCGCCAATATCACAGTGGTCAACAGCAATAAAAATGTGCCCCCCCAAAAGCCCCCCTATGCCCCCCCGCAATCACAACACCATGCCCTGCATGCAGACATCCACATCAAGATACCAACTAACATGGGTCGTCACCCATGAAAAAAATGACACTTAAGAACACAGTCCATGAGAGGCATATATGAAAAATATCCCACGGCAAGTCCTGCTTTCAAAATTCAATGGCATAAGGTAAAGTTCCACTTTAGGAAGATCGTCATGGAAAGATCACTATATTCCTTCAAGAGTCTTTTCAGACCATTTAGGCTGGTGCACCTAGCCAGTTTGCTGTAATATAATAGTTATAGGCCTATGCGGACAAAACAGTTCAGTATTTCAGCCAAGCCATATATCGTGACAACGAAGTTTCCATGCATGTAATACTTCACCATAATTGGATATACACATGAACCTTGCGGATATAGATGCCGTATACACTGTTTCACATAGTTACCACCTCCTCCATTGATGCGATATGCAGCGTCCGCATGGACGGTTTTTAGCCTGCCCGATTGACCGCAGTGTCCACGATGTATATCTGTGGGAGTATCAAACTCAGGGCCTCAGACTTGTATTACCCCAACCAGGCGGGAGTTCAGTCCTTGAAAGTATACGCCATAGTTCCGGGCACCGTGCTCCGATCCGGCGGGAGGGCAGAGGGGGGCAGAGAGGCACATCTCAGCGCGTGACGCAGGCCTACGTCGACGCGTTTCGCCCCGCCCAGGGACTTCCTCAGGACGTACTGCGCAACTGCGCTGGATCACATGACCGCCTTTTATGCGACCAAGAGGTCGTTTCCGCCAGAACTTCTTTTAGGCTGTCTACGCCATACTGCGCAAGTCCATTCACCTTTGTGACATCACATATTTAGATCACCTGCGCAGTAGGCCTCATAGTCCACATAGCTCCCTCTGGTGGTACAAATCCATATATGAACATCTTCTGGATCTTTTAATATATTCACATATGCCTATATGTAAAACTTGCCCAATAAAAAGTTAATGCTCTGCTGACCTCTAGTGGGCAACATTCGAATAACCCCTGGTGACTTATCCAATTGCAGACAATACTAACTCACTCCCATTCACACCATTTAAGTTATACTATCGGGTGGCAAGTAATCCCATCGCTTACAGTTGCTGTCCATATGAGTCAAGTCGTCTGTACCACATATACTAATCCTATCCAGTCCAACCTAATCGGATTATTTCAAAAACACCTTCAAATTTAGGTCCCTATTTAAACCTTTGGGATACAGTGTGTCCAGTGTGTATATCCAATAACTCTCTTTCCTGTATAGTATAGAATCAGTCTTCTCAAATCTAATACTTGGATTCAGACAGTATATACCCTTAACCTTCAGCCCAAGAGGGCTGGATTCATGAAATTCAGCAAAATGAGTAGAAATAGGAGTTTTATCCCTTTTCTCTTCCTTGATAGAATCATTAATACTCCTAATGTGTTCCTGTATGCGGGTTTTAAACTCTCTTTTAGTTTTTCCCACATAGTATAACCCACAGGGACACATTAGTTGATAAACTACATGCGTAGTATCACAATCAATCCTACTGTTAATTTTGAACTGCTGTTTCCTGCTAGAATCGTAGAATACGTCTGTTTCATCAACAAAGGGACAGACTGAGCATTTGCCACATCTTATCATCCCCTTCATCTCAGGAGAACCCCTGCTAAAGTCAGATTTATACTCAGACTGTACCAATAGATCAGACAGATTCTTGTTTCTCCTAGCCGTTAGCAACGGTCGAGGGCCCACAATTGTGGCAATCTTGTCATCTTTTAGCAATATATGCCAATATTTTTCCACAGTTTCTTTTAATCTGTCCCAATGTCCCCCAAAAGTTGTAATCAACCTGGGGAAATCCTCTACTGCATCTTTAGGCTTCTTCCTCAATAAAGTGTGTCTATCTGTATGTAGGGCTCTATATAAGGCTGATTTTAATAATTTATGTGGGTAACCCCTAGCCCTTAATCTTGTCCTCAAGGCCTGTGCTTCTTTTAGATACTCTGCTGTTGAGGAACAGTTCCTCCTAATTCGGAGGAACTGGCCAATAGGTACAGCTTTTTTCTGTGAATTCAAATGAGCACTATCATAATGTAAGAGTAAATTTCCTGCAGTTTTCTTTCTAAAAGTCCTGGTAGACAGGCCCCCATCATCCCTGGACACCTTTATATCCAAAAAATCAAGTTCATTTTCATTTATTGTGGAGGTAAGGAAAATATTAAACCTGTTTGAGTTAAGGCTCTCTACAAAATCAAAGAAAATCGCTTTGGAGCCTGCCCAAATCAAAAAAATGTCGTCCACATAACGAATCCATAGTAATACATATTTTTTATATAGGGCATGATTGTAAACTATCTCCTCCTCCCAAGCCCCTAAATGGAGACAGGCATACGCAGGAGAGCAAGCCGCTCCCATGGCAACCCCCCGTTTCTGTCTATAGAATTTGCCGTCAAACGTGAAAAAATTATTCATCAGAATAAACTGCAAAAGGGAATCCACAAAATCATTGTGACCCTCGTTCTGAGGATAGAACCGTTCCATAAATTTAGATGTACCCCGTCTCCCAATATCATTGGGAATGGACGTAAACAAGGATTCTACGTCCAAGCTTGCAAGTAATGCATCCTGTGGGATGCTGATACTTTTCAATTTTTCTAAAAAGTGCATGGTGTCCAGTACAAATGATGGAAGCCTCTCCACCAATGGTTTCAATTTTTTATCAATATATTGGGCTGTTCTCTCAAGGGGGGAGCCCCTTGCGGAAATAATGGGGCGTCCAGGGGGACATGCAGGATTCTTATGAACTTTGGGTAATATATACAGCGTAGGGATAGTATACTCAGAGACCACCAACGCTTTATATTCCTTTTCAGTCAAAATTCCATCCAAATAGCCCCATTGGAGCCTCGTATTTAATTGATCCTTAACTTTTTCAAAAGGGTTGAAAGTGATTCTTTCGTAACACGAGTTATCATTAAGTTGTCTGTTAATCTCATCCAGGTACATCTGTTCCGGCATGAGAACTATATTGCCTCCTTTATCGCCTTTTTTGATAACCACCCCTTTCAGATTTTTTAGGCGTGATAGGGACTTTCTTTCAGAATTGGTTAGATTATCCAATTGTTCGGTGGTATCTGTCCAATTGTTAATCTCTTGTACTATACACTCATTAAATAATGAAACGTACTTATTTTTCTGTATGGTAGGCATATAAGAGGATCTAGGTCTCATATCAGTGTGTAGGGGCAGACGGCCATCCAAACCCAGCTCCTCACCTTCCT
The DNA here is from genome assembly GCF_040937935.1 of Hyperolius riggenbachi. Lineage (NCBI taxonomy): Eukaryota > Metazoa > Chordata > Amphibia > Anura > Hyperoliidae > Hyperolius > Hyperolius riggenbachi. Next base: position 633,838,926 of record NC_090646.1, read on the forward strand.
CCCCTTCAATAATTTCAAAATCATCTATATCCATGTAACCCATTAATTCCTCATCACCTACAACCATGTCACTCTGAAACTATAGTTTCAGCAAAATTTTACGTAAGAATAATTGCAAATCTTTAAACACCTCAAATTGTGACACCTGATGTGAGGGACAGAAAGTCAAACCTCGATTGAGTAACTGTATATCTGTCTTATCCAACTTTACATTGGTCAAGTTGATAACATTATTAACATGGATATCATTTTCATTAATTATTTCCGACCGCTGTGTCTCGTTTCTGACCCGCTGCCTCCTCCTTTTCCTGATCCTTCTTTTCGTTCTAAAAAAGTACGTTGTCTAGTTTTTACTCCACCAACGCCAGCTCCTCTCAAAATGCCTCGCTTTGCATTCTTCCTGGAGGTGGGTGGTTCATCTTCCCATTCAGACTCATTATCCCTAATATCCTCTCCTGAACCCCCTGATGAGGAGGCCCAGCTTACGTTTCTTCTCCTACTTCTACTTCTACTTCTTAAAGGATACACTAAAAACACTTTCCCAGTCGCAAAATCCTGCACGTCCCTCTGGAATTTCTTTTGTTTGCCCTCTCTCAATTTCTCATTCTCAGAATCAATAGATCTTTTTATTCTGTCATTAAATTTGGCAAAATCAAGTCTATCCTTCCATTTATCCAATTCAACAGCCGATTTGCATAATTGTTTTTCCATATCGATCAGCTGGACCGTTTCCTCCTCTGTCATCATAGTCATAATATAAATACCATTGCTTATACAATGTTCTTTCCAGGGAGTCAAAAATCTGTCATTTCTCAAATGATCGGCCGGGATGATCTTTTCCCGTAAACCTCTTGGCACAATCTGAGCCTTTATATATTTCTTTAGGGATATAATATTCCATTTTCTTCTTACAATTTTTAGGGCTAAGTCTTCGTGTTGTCTAAAAAGATCTAATAGTGTGGGGTCGGTGGAGTCAGGCTGTGGGGTAGTAATACTACCCACATTCATTAACAGATCATCTTGATCCTTAAAAGCCGTCTCCACTTCCCTTTTGGGGGGGCACATTTTTATTGCTGTTGACCACTGTGATATTGGCGCATGGGGTGATGCGGACACGTTTGACGGGCAATTAGCATATTAGATGCTTTAATCTTTTGGCATTGTAGGTGTCCGTGTCCGCCTCTCCCCATGTTGGGGGAGTGATATGGTCAACTGGCTATATTCTGGTCTGTGTGCAGTCCCCTGAGACTTTCTGTTTGAGACATTGTGGGGTAACACCCCGTTTAATGATAAATTGTGCATTAATATGGTGTGCTACAAAAAAACTTTTTTACAGACTCATTATTATCAATCAAGGTAAAAAATAACCTTTGATTCTCAATAAATATCAGGTGGTTGAACGGCATATACTGGTAGTGTGTTTGTTTACTAACACTATACTAGCTATACTGAGCACTATACTAGCTAAACTGGGGCACTATACTAGCTATACTGAGCACTATACTAGCTATACTGAGCACTATACTGGCTAAACTGGGGCACTATACTAGCTATACTGAGCACTATACTAGCTAAACTAAGCACTATACTAGCTATACTGGGCACTATACTAGCTATACTGGGGCACTACCTACCCATACTGGGCACTTTACTAGCTATACTGGGACACACTAGGGGAATAAGGCGGCCAGCATTTCCTACCCCCGGCTTATATGGGGGTCAATCATTTTCCCCTGTTTTTTCAGGTAAAAGTTGGGGGGTCGGCTTATATGCGGGTCGGCTTATATGCGAGTATATACGGTAATTAGCTGGATACAAGCATCACTATCTGCTGAGAAGTTTTCAATAACTAGGGAACACAGTCAGGCATAAGCACTTTATGATGCAAGTGTGTCTTTCATGTTGAGTGGCTGCTATTTGATGTCTTCTGTGTGTCGTATTCCTGCTGGATAATTTAAAATTGGATGTTTTCATGGACTTTGAGACCTTATGGACTTTGAAATATTGAATTTGACTATTGAAAATTCCCAGCAGATACGTTTTTGTCACTACATAGCAATGTATTGGATTCTCTGAATAAAACAAAACGTTTGATCAGATTTTTGTGGCTATGAATGCTGGTCATACCCACACATACCAAATCTATATGATCTGCCGGCACTCTGGCAGATTGACTTGGCAGTGGCAACGATAGTTAATAATTACCATGAGTGTGGCCAAAATCTATTGGTCATCAAAATGTATTGAGGCATTGTTTATTGGGTATATTATTGGATTTAAGTTAAAACTATTTTTTTTATTTTATTTGAACTCAGCTTTATTTCATTATTACCAGATGTATATAAAGGCTTCATAAAGAAGTTATTCGTTTGCATCATCATTCGTTACATCTATCTTTATCTTTTTATGAACAACAACAACAGTACATTTGTAAAGAGTTTTTCTCCCTTAGGACCTAAAGCATATATTCTTTGGGTCCTACATCAGTACATAGTTACAGGGGGAAAAGTTATGTGATCATAAATGCCAGACTAAACGCCAGCTTTTCAGTTTTGATTTAAACACCTCCAAGGTTGGAGCTGTCTTGACTGGGTGTGGCAAGGTGTCCCAAAGGGTAGGGGGAGCACGACAGAAGGCTCTGGCGCCAAGGCTGTGGGAGTAGTCAAGCTTTTAGATCCCGTTGATTTGAGGTTGTGGGCAGGCATGGGCTAAAATTCGGCTAAGGGTGATCCGGATAGTTCTATCCGGATTTCACCCAGTAATGCTGTGCGGGGGGGGGGGGGGGGGGAATCTTACCCGTCTGATGTCTTCTTAGGTATGTCCCTCTGCGCCTCCAACCATCCAACTCCAACTACAGTTCCATGCCTGTAAGGTGATTACAAACACTTCCTCCTTCAACCTGGAAGGAGGAAGTGTTTGTAGTCACGTGACCGCTGCGTGGAACGCATCGTGGGAGGTGCCGAGGGACATACCTAAGAAGACATCAGATGGGTAAGATTGGCCACCCCCGCCCCCTCCGTACAGCATTACTGGGTGAAATCCGGATAGAACTATCCGGATCACCCTTAGTCGAATTTAAGCCCATGCCTGGTTGTGGGAGATGTGACGCAGTTCTGGCCTGACTTCCTGCTCTTCTCAATTAGTTTGCATCAGGGCCAAATTTACCATTTGCCTACAGGCGCCTGATGGCGGAAAGGCAGCTCACTCCCCTCCCCAAGTCCCTCCCTCCCCTCTTCCCTATGCAGAGTCCTGAGCTGAGCATAAATAAGAGGTTACTCACTTAGCTTTCGGCATTCCACTGACCAGATCTCCCTTTAGTCGGGGGCACCTCTAGCTACTTAATACAGAGGGTACCTATGGCCGCCTAATGCTAAGGGACTCCTGTAGTTACCTAGGATAAGTAAGGGAAGTAAGTGAGAGTGACAGTAAGGGAGTTTGTAGGTTTATGAAGGGAAGTTTAGAGTGCTAGGACATCTGGGCCTATAGGCTCCTGTGATGTAAATCCGGGCCTGGTTTGCATTCTTTCTTAGGACTAGACCATTCACCCGCACACACATTTGTTATCCATTCAAACACCATCTTGCCTTCTCTTTCTCCTATTTTTCTCTACCATGCAGCAAATCCTTCCACATATTCCTAAGCCCCTAATTTTCTGGACCTCGGCGTTCTCCCACTCTAAGGTCAATTTTTTCCAAAAACAATGCATTCTCTAGTTATTTTTGAATATGTCCTTAGGGTTCACTTGTAAAAAGCCTCTGCTTCTCGCAAGCATACCTTGGAAATAAATGAATCCCCTTTTTATTATACCATGCCCTAGAATAGATTCTCTGCCTAAATGCAGATTATTAGCAGAGTACTTTTATATAGCTTTCATTCAATTACCATGCGTTGAGTTCATCTGCATGTATAGACACTTAAAGTTATGACAAGGGCAAGGGGCCCAGACATCAATACAAATAACAAAGGGAAGGAATGCAGCTGCATTATTTACTAATTTGCTCATCTGCTTATGTTACCTCTTCTGCGGGCTTTCTGTAATAATGTTAGCATGTTTTCATGACCCCTCACATCACGTCCCTTTCAGTGGTCTCTCCATTGCTATTCAGTTACTTCCACCAGCTATTAAGATGAAGTGTTCCCGAAGTAGGCATTATGTCCTCACTCCAGCCCCCTATCCCTGATTATTGCAACTTTTTTCAACAGCCACTTAAGATTCTTCAGCCTGATGATTCCATGAGCCTTCCAGGAATAGTCTTCTCAGAAAGAGATGGTAGGGCCGAACAGTTAGAATGTGACCAGTGGAGGGTAGCCAGTCAAAGGCAGGATAAACTCTAACCTTGTAAAATTGGGAATGACCAAAGCCAAAAAAGTCATGTGACTCTTATGAGGCAGAAAAGGGTTCCACAGCTAAGAGTAAAGGGATTATTATTTTTTTTATAAGCTAAAGCCAAATTTACATCTCAAATATTTGCAAAGGCCACATAGGCAGTAGCATAGGGGAGAAACTGCCTGAGGGGGGAGCAAGAAAGATGGAAGAGCAGGCTAACATGTTGTTTGATCTCTGCTCCTGTAAGCAACTTGGCCTACCTTGGTCTCACCTCCTGTTCTTGATTCTGACTTGGTGCTTGTTGAATTGACGTATGTTCAGCGCACCATTTTGGATGCCCCTAGTGTCAAATAAATAAGTAATAAACAGTGGTATAGCAATTGAGGATGCAGAGGTTGTGACCGCACCGGAGCCCTCCTTCAGTGGCAGTGTTAGCTCTTTATTGGTCCTGTGCTGGTAATGATCACTTCTATAGATGCTTTGTAACAGTTCCCCATCCCCTGCTTGCACCTCTGCAATACTTTGGCTGTCCTTGGCAGGTTTTGTTGTTATATGTAGAAAGCTTGGGGGATCCCAATGTAAAACTTGCACTGGGGCACAAAACTCCTTAGCAAAGCCACTGGTAATAAACTAGTAACTACACCTTTGTAGCTACTGTGGGGCAAATGGTACAAATATTACATTCATTCATTGTGCTCCCACTCCAAGGTTCACCATCGCCTGTACCAGACTTTCATTGTGAGAGACAGATGTTTTTTTTTCTTCCACAAAGCCTGCTGCAGACTATCAGAAACAGATGAATTCCAATTCAGTCAAAATTCAGCGTTCCGCAGGCAAATACCGAATTTCGTGTATCAATTTTTGTGTTTTGAAGGCACTTTCTATTGAAGTCAATTTGGTCAATAGTTCTTGCGATGCAAAAATTGGCTTCGGAGACAAGACTTTTCAGCAAACAAGGCATTAACACAGTGAAAATTGGATAAGGAAACAAGAATTTTCAGCAAACATGGCATTAACACAATGGCTAGAAAAAGTGAAAATTGGCTTCTGAAACAAGAATTTTCAGCAAACAATGGCACCTACAAGATGGCAGCCAGGGAATCCCGGGTCCCCAGAGGTCACGTCAGATTGACAGAACGAGCGGTTTTCCACATGGATCAGGGGGTCCAGGGGACCAAGGCAAGATATGCCCTGGTCCCCTGGACCCCCCATTCATGTGAAACAAACATTCATTTTACCACTTTATTAGAGTGGCTTTCAGGGACCAGGGAATCCACAGAGGCCATTTTGTTGGCATGAGTATGGGCTAAAAAATCTTGCTTAAGAAGCCAATTTCCAGTTTCCTAGCCATTGTGTTAACGCAGTGTTTGCTGAAAATTCTTGTTTCCGAATCCAATTTTCACCTTGTTAACGCCTAGTTTGCTGAAAATTGTTGTTTCCAAAGCCAATTTTCTCATTGGCACAATGGAACAATACTCGAAACAGTGTAATTTCCGATTTTCATGATTTTAGTCGGAGAGGCCAAATTTCGATGTGAAAATTAGAACTCGTAACTGTTCTGATTCCGAGAGAGAGTTCATCCCTACTGCAGACCAGGGAAACCTGGGCCTATGCTCAAAGTAAACTAACTTGAGTTTGTGATCATCTTTGTTGGAAAAATGTGCTAATCATAAAGATCGACTCTGCCAAGATAATTGAGCACCATAAGGCCTGGAACCCACTGAAATCCGCAAACGCAAAGCGCAACCGCTAGCGTTTTGTCTGAGCAGTTTGCAAGCGGATTCATGCGCGTTTTGCAACAGTGTATTTTTTTGCTCAGCGGTTGTGTAGCGTTTTGCGTTTTTATCCTGATTGGTCCTGTGAATTATTTTTAATTTTGTTACAGTGTGCTGAACCGCAAAACGCTAGCAAAACCGCTCAGTTTAGGTTTTGCTGAGCGTTTCAATACTTTACATTGAAGCGCTAACGCTCCCAAAATGCTGCAGGTCCTGCGTTTGCGTTTCTGGGAAACGCAAACGCTCCTGTGGAAGTTGCCCCATCCAATAACATCAGCTGAGCGTTTTGGCAAAACGCTAGCGTATCGCAGCGCTGCCAAAATGCTCAAAAAAACGCTCTTGTGGGTTCCAGCCCTAAGAGTTGAAGATTGGATTTACTGATTAAAACAAAAGTCGGTTTGTGACTATCCTCCCAAACACGTATCTAGGTGAGTTTGGGACACGCCAATGCCTTTATGAGTGGTTTAATCACTGTGTTTCTATTTATATGCGTACATATGCTATCAATGCCGTCCTTAAGTAGAGACCATCCGTCAGTCACAAGATGTGCAGAGCATCTCGTTAAGCTTGACAGCCATTTGATAAAGCACTTAGCGGACAATGATGGAGACAATCTTGTCAACCATGCTAGACTAAATGTTGGCCATACCTATGACATATCCCTTTCCTTACTCCTAACAGTCATCGTGATTACATTGTCAGTAATGTATTGTGGGATCTCACTCAACTTCTAATGTCACCTATTCCTCGCCATATACAGTAAGCCAAACAGGCACTCGTCTAGACAGGAGCTCTTGAGAAACAGCAATGAGATACTTCTATTTTTAATCATCTGTATGAAAAGAAAATGTGTTGGAGAAGTAGAATTCTAGCCTGCTCACTAACCAGAGGGTGACTGTACTGTAAATAGTGATGATCGTGTTCTGCTAATTACGATTACACAAAATTCAGTGTACATTTTCGCAGTTACGGCCATACATTTCGGCATAATTTTGTGTAATTTTCGTATCATTTTGTGCCATCTTTAGCTGTTAATAACAAAGCCCTCATACATGCTATGGTCCCCAAAACTGCTATGTATATTAAAGTGAACCTCCAGACTAAAAAACCAACTAGGCAGTACTGAAAAGGCCTGGTTTCTTTAACAGTTTCACAGCATCAGAACTTTGTTTCTCTTACACAAGCCTCATTTTTAGCTGCACAGAAGAAAACTGCCCGGGCATTTTTCCCCTGATACTGTGCAAAGCATGATGGGATTTCTGATGATGTTGTTCTAATTCTGCTGTTTTGGTGCAATTTTATTTTTTTTTACATTTTGAATTTGACATTTGAAGCCTAGCGCATGCAGCTGGGAGGGGTTATCAGGACACAGGACAGTTGGAATTGTGTCTTATGCTCCCTGTCACCTCCTTTCAACCAAAAAGATGGCTGCCCCCATGACAAAGATGGCAGCCCCCATGAATCACAAACATTCGCCTGTTCTTTTAAAACAGGGTGGGTAAAAAATATATTACCTATCCATTCTAATTAACATAACTAATGTAACTTAATGACAGTATGTTTGTTTAGGCTGAAGTTCCCCTTTAAGGGGAATAGTAGGAATTAGTACAAAAAAAAGTTTACAAAAAGACCTTGTAATTTTTCACTCAGAAAAATTACAGTTTAAAAAACATTTTTCCTTTGCATTTTTAAAATCGAGTTTCTCAAAAACTACAAGATTCCCACTATTGCTCTTAAAGGAAACCAGAGATGAACGCTTTGGCACAAAATAAACATATCCCTCGATATATTTTACAAAAAAAAAATACTATACCTGCTTTTTTGGGCCGCTGTGTAGTGACGTTTTTTGTGTTTTTTTACTAAAACTCCATGCAAAACACAGTTCATCAGAAAAGCATATTATTTAGTGGGCTGTGTGCAAAATGAAATCACCATTTCTAAAAACCTTTTATTACTAACAAATATAGATTAAAAAAATGTTTTTCAATATACCCTTACATTAGCAGCTCCTCCCATCTCATCACAGCTCTCTGTGATGCTGTGAATATACAGAACAGGAAAGCAGAGCCAGAAGGGGGCAGACTTGGGCTTAAAAAGACATCAGAGAAGACAGACTCAGCTATAATGATTCCTGAGCAAAGCCAGACTGAATGCTCAGTCGGGGATTTTATCAGGGCTGATAACAAGCAGGCTGAGCAGTGAAGGATGAAACAGAGAGCAGGGTAGGTGTTTTCTCTAATGTTCCCACTAATATGATTGCGCGCTGGTAGGCTTATCTCTCCGTCTTTCAGTGGGGATGCACAATCTCTGATAATCTCCTCCCCCAGGATTTGACGCCAATCGGCGTTAGGCAGTCCTGGGGAGCCACTCTGTGGTCGCCTATCGCGTTAGGTGGTCGCAGAGTGGTTACGCTACATACATATGTCCAACTGGTGCACAACATGCACACGACCACCTGCACGACCCAACAAACCGCACAACCTGATATACCGCACGACCTTTATGTCCACACGTCCAGATGGATAAACGACCACGCAAGCGGAATGACAGACTACACATTCAAAACAAGTACAAGTTGTTCAAACGACTTGTACACACGCATCAACTGCACGATATCAGACCAACAGTGGCGTGAGTAGATTCAACAGTTGGATCGTGCAAACCGCCTGTTATCAGTCGCTCGTCAAGTCGTTTGCAAGTGTATACATGCCTGATTGTTGTCCAACATACTAAAGTCAAACAACAATCAGGCAGCTTGGTTGAGCATGTGTACAGAATTTAACTTCACTGTGTAAACACTTGGAAGGGAGTGGGTTATTCAATTACTTTCTGGTCAAAGTGTCGTTATCTTATCAGAACTAGAAAGATTTCTATTATTTTCTTGCTGAGATAAGCTTGTTACTGTAGTTTGCATCCCAGCTGGGATGCAGCCACTCACTTTTTATTTTTACAATCTTTTTTAACTTTTAACTTTTTTTTTATAAAGAGCTATGTTTTAAAGAGCTATTAATACTGGAGGTGCCGACCCTTTTTGGAGAAGGAAGTGGTTAGGTGCAGTCGAACAATGAAGGAGAATCAAAAATGAATGACACCTATAGCATTAAATAGCCAAATATCCACAGCTGAGTTGTGTTAAAGGAGATGGGTTGGGACAAGCAGGAGACCACAGCCCGGAGATACCTTTTGCTCGCTCGCCATTTCGAAAGTACTATAGTATGAACTAGAGGCCTGCACGGGTCCACTTTTTCATACCCGCACCCGACCCGCACCCGCGACCCGCTACCCGCACCCGACCCGCGACTCGCTTTCTGGTGTATTTGATACCCGCAACCCGACCCGCACCCGCAGAACGCTACCCACAACCCTACCTGCACCCACAACATGCTACCCGCACCCGACCTGAACCTACAGCTTAACTACTTTCGTCTCCTAGACGTACTAGCTACGTCCAGGAGGCCATGTGCGCGTCCGCGCGCTCCCGCGGCCAATCGCGCACGTGCACGCGTTAGCTCAGGAATCAATGAATCAGCCTATAGTGGCTGATCACTGAATCCTCTCCCCCGCAGAAAAAGCGACAGCTTCTCTCGGAAGCTTCGTTTTTTCTGGCTCTACCATCCCCATGCGTCCCTCTAAGCGTATATGTTACGCTTAGAGTGACGTCATGTAAACAAACTCAAGGCTGCCATCTTGTCGCCAAAAAGTAAAACTACAACTAAATGTAAAAAAAAAATAAAAATCAACAGATATTTACAGAAAAAAATTACTGTTTACATCTCACCCTCCCAAAAATACCCAAATAAAATGTTTAATATAAAAATGTAAATATTTACCTAAGGGTCTAAACTTTTTAAATATCAATGTAAAGATGAAATATTTCTATATTTTTTTTTAATTTTAAACTTGTAAATAGTGATGGATGTAAAACGGAAAAAATGCACCTTTATTTCCAAATAAAATATTGTCGCCATACATTGTGATAGGGACATAATTTAAATGGTGTAATAACCGAAACAAATGAGCAAATACAATACGTGACTTTTAATTATGGAGGCATGTATTATTTTAAAACTATAATGGCTCAAAACTGAGAAATGATGATTTTTTTCTGTTCTTTTCTTATTCTTCCTGTTAAAATGCATTTACAGTAAAGTGGCTCTTAGCAAAATGTACCACACAAAGAAAGCCTAATTGGTGGCGGAAAAAACAAGATATAGATCAGTTCATTGTGATAAGTAGTGATAAAGTTATAGGCTAATGAATGGGAGGTGAACATTGCTCGGATGCATAAATTGAAAACGACTGAAGGCTGAAGTGGTTAAAGGGACTCCGAGCAGTGCAGTAACTATGGAAAGAAGCATATCATTTTGAAGCTCTCTTTCTCCTCTTTCCAATGATATATAAACTGCCGCCCTACTCCTTTTAGTTTTCTCTATTTTCGCGATCGAAATTGCGGCCATCGCAATTTCGATCACAAAAATAGCAAAACTAAAAGGCGTAGGGCGGCGGTTTATATATCATTGGAAAGAGGAGAAAGAGAGCTTCAAAACAATGTGCATCTTTCCATAGTTACTGCACTTCTCGGAGTCCAGCATTGTATTACACAGGACAACACTTTTCCCTGTGTCGGCAGCTCCATTCAGCACAATGCAATGAAATACAAGGAACCCAGGGGGATATAATTACAAACATCATGCTGCTAGGTGTGAGGATATAATTAATTAGTTGTGGGTATGCTTAAAGGCATACCCACAGGCACTGCTCGGAGTCCCTTTAAATCAATTTGGGTACCCAAACCCGACCCACATTTAGGGTTACCCGCGGGTACCCGCAGGTACACGACCCGCTGCAGGCCTCTAGTATGAACCAGAATTCTCCATTTTGGTGGATTGCTGCAGAAGAAGAGAACAACGTCAGACTCAGGGGACACCTGCAGGAAGAGTGGATGATCAACCAAAACAATTATGAACAAACTTTTCAGATGAGAAAAGTCCACTATGTATTGGTAGCAGGGCCGGTACTAGTCTTGCCTAAAGAAAACTTTGGGGGTTGCAAGACCATCGGCAGAAAATAGCAAAAGGAGCAGCGGGCGGCTGTTATTGACCAGTCTGGTGCCAGCACCCCCGCCTGATTGGTCGTGTGCCAAAGCTTCCCCTCTGACTGGCCATGGTGATGTCTCGCTGGTGAAGGGGATTTATCATAGCATGCCCTATAATGTCATAGGCAGGTGCCACTACTTGAATGAGATGGAGATGAGTGGATGAGGAGGGTAGTGTGTGTGCCAGGAAGGTCGAGAAATTAGATGAGGCAGGTGCAGGTGGCCCAAACTGTTTGTTCCCGCCTGAGTCACCTGATTCAGGTGACTTCATGGTAGGCCCGCCCCTGATTGACTGGCCAAGGCTTCTTTCATTGGGCTGGTTGTGCAGTCCAGCCTCCGATCTGTCAGTTCAAAGAGCACCTTCTGGGTGCAGTTTAATCCAGAAAAATAGCAACATTCTGATCCACACGTGTCAGCACATGACACACGGTTCCATCACATGGCGGCAGAAAACTGCTCCATGTGACATCTGAATGCAGCGAGATCCTTGCTCAGATGTTCATCCATCATAAATCCAAGTGGTGAGGCACTGCACACAATGATTACGATGTGCCAAGGTCAATCTGGCAGCACTCCAGACAAAACTTCAGGTAAGCAACGTAGACTGGCACATCTTCAAGCTCAACGATATATTTTTATATCATAACATGCATCAAAGCATAGCAACGTTTTGGAGAATAGCATTTCTTTGTCAAGCTTGCTTGAAACCGACGTAAGTTCCCCATAAGTTTCGCCATGGATGAGGCCAGTGGGTGACGGGGATTAGGAGGCGCCCAGGGTCACATGAGGATCAGTAGTAGGTGTCTTGTAGTGGTCCAGGAGGTGAGCGCCAGACATCTCATACAGCCAACCTACAGTACATACATCTTTGACATATGTTTCATATCAGGTCCGCCGTTTAAGGGACCATGTGATTGGATAAATTGAATGCTGCATTGTTATTGGATGTAAGTAATGTCAGAATGTGTATAAAATGAGGATGATGTTGATTTGTATCTTCTTGTATTGCTATGCTCCGACAAACATTGCTACATTATGTTGCATGTTATGATATTATACATGAAATAAAATAAATTATTGAGCATGAAGATGGTGCGGGTCTACAATTGCTTAGCATACTGTATGTTCATCTATAAAATGGATGCCAATGGCCCTGCCAAGCATTTGCCACACCCAGAAGGTACATCAAAGCAGCCAGGGATGATTTTAATGGGGTTCTGGGCAAAAATGAATGTGAGGTCTCATATTTTCATATTGAACTGTCAATAAACTTGTAAGCTCTACAGTACCTGATTTATGTGGCCCCTACGGAGCTTGGTGCTCTGGGCAATTGCCCATTTGACCCTACTGAAGCATCAGCCCTGGGAGCAGGAGTCAGATGCACCATCTTTCAGCTGCCCTTGTAAAAGAGCTCTAAGAGTCGAAAAACTGGTCATCTTGGCGACCTACTCACCCTTTGTGAACTACCACTGAACTTCAGCCTTTCAGACTTGTCAAATGATTGAATTTGTCCAGTAACTGTCTGATGTAATACAGAGGTTTAGGAGTAGCACATTTTCCACCTGTTATTACATACGAACAGTTGCAAAAACACTTCCTACAACCTAATGTAGTCATATTCTTTCGAAGGACAATTATTTTTTCAGGTGGACATACAGCTGAAAGTGCTTTCGGTAAAATAACAGTCAATATAAAAAATCTCCTCTCTTCTAACACCCAAATACAGTCGGGCGTCTGTAACTCAAATGGAAGCTGGAATCATCAAATGCAATGTCCAAATGTATGGTTCATTTCAATTTCCTCTAATATAACAAAGGAATTGTTTTTCATCTCTTCAAATTTTCCAGGTCATCTCCGTCGGTGAAAGATCCATCAAACCATTTGGGTTGGAAAATTCTAATGATGTAACTTGTTAAGTCATAACTAAACATAGTTCCTGCCATCATAGATTCCTTGACAGTTTAAGACATGACACATGGTGAATTTTAAAGATCGAGCAGCACAGCCATTCCAAACATAGCAGGAGTGTATGACAAGTGCGTGACCCCGTGTCCTTGTTATTCTTCGAGGTCAAGCTTGAACATTAAACATAATTAAAATGTGGGCAACCATTTACAAATAAGTGTAATCATAAAAGCAACAGTGCCATAAAAACACAGTGCAAGAAGTTATTTGCATTGAAAACATGAATTTTAAAAGATCGGAATGATATAGTGTTTGCCTGAAAGAGAACCCGAGGTGGGGTTCTAAGAATGAAATCTGCAGACAGAAGCTGGGTCTGCTTATATTGCCCAGCCTCTGTTGCTATCTGAATCCCCCCTAAGTTCCCCCTGTGCTCTGCTGTCCCCCATAAATCACAGCCGCGCTGTTGACACGCAGCGTGTCGCAGCGGGCTGTGTTTACCTAGTTAGTGTCACTCTCGCTGCTCCCCCCGCCTCCTGCATAGCTCCGGACCCCGCCTGCGTCCCTTCCCTCCCCGCTGATTGGAGGGAAAGGACGTGGGCGGGGACCGGAGCTATGCAAGAGTCGGGGGGAGCAGCGAGAGTGACACTAACTAGGTAAGCACAGCCCGCTGCGTGTCGACAGCGCGGCTGTGATTTATGGTGGAAAGCAGAGCGCAGGGGAAACTTAGGGGGGATTCAGATAGCAACGGAGGCTGGGCAATATAAACAGACCCAGCCTCTGTCTGCAGATTTCATTCTTAGAACCCCACCTTGGGTTCTCTTTAAGCCTAAGGAAAAAAAATCAGTTTTACTCACCTGGGGCTTCTACAAGCTGTCCCGTGCCCTCGCAGTCACGATCTGATCCTCCGTCCCCCGTTGCCAGCTATCTTCACTTCATGCATTCACGCATGCCTGGCCACGTATCTCCTTCTACACATGGCCAGGCCTGTCGGGCCTGTGGGCGAAGTGAAGGTAGCTGGCGGCGGGGGACAGGAGGATCCTATCGTGACCGTGAGGGCATGGGACAGCTGCAGGGGGCCGGTAGAAGCCCCAGGTAAGTGAAACTGATTTTTTTTCCTTAGGCTAAGTGTCTCTTTAAGTCTCTGAAGGAAAAAATTCTACTTCAATTTCAACTTATTTATCTATTCAAGTTCTTTTTATGGTAAAGACGTTTACATACTGATTTGTTATATTATTTTAGCCATTCCTGTTAAAGCTTTGGGTGCTAGTCTAATTTAGGACACCCAAAAGAAACCTCATAGGGAATAGTTCTCCTATGACGAAAGGCACAACGCCGAAAACGATCGGTAAGGGAGACTGGGCATACTTCTTATCCAAGGTATAGGTAAAACCTTGATGCTACAACCCCACTTCTTAATACAGCACCAGGGAGTCAACCAGTCCACACCCGTATCCACCAAGGGTGCAACAACAGTCCGAATAAAGACTTCTTATCCACACAACAGTGTTTTATTATTGCATACTGTGGTTACGCTTTATGCTAATTTACAGCAGTTGGGTTCTTGTTGTAGGGTCCCACTATATGAGTGTTGTACACCATTGTAGACAAACTTTTTATTCAGAATAAAAGCTTTGGATCTTGACAAAGATACTGATCCCTTGTTTGGTTATTATGGTGGTAGTCACTGGTCTGTCACACTTTTTGAGCACCGGGTGACTACAGGTCTTCCAGCAGTGGCTGACCGATTGAATAGCAAGCTCGGAGTATTTTTTTCTGCATTCTTGTTTCCCTGGTGGAAGTGGTTACCCCTGGCAGCTGCTTGGAGTTACAGGGAACAGTTCTCCAGTCACAGCACCCTCTACAGCACAAAGCGTTGTGATTGGCCCAATAATGTGGGAGTGTGGGCGTAGTTTACTACAGCCTATTTAAAACCAAGCAGTACAAGAAGGTGATGTCTATACAATCACCTTAGCAGAGTTTCCTTATGAGGTTTCCTGCTGGGTTCCCTAAACTAGACTAGCGCCAAGGTTTGTGTTAAAAATACATTTTTGAAGGAAAACTAGAGAAACAGATTGAGTTAATGAAGTGTAACTAGAGTTGGGCCGAACGGTTCGCACGCGAACGTTTTGCGGAAGAAGTTCGGTTCGCCCCATAATGCACCTGAGGGTCAACTTTGACCCTCTACATCACAGTCAGCAGGCCCAGTGTAGCCAATTAGGCTACACTAGCCCCTGGAGCCCCACCCCCCTTATATAAGGCAGGCAGCGGCGGCCATTACGGCCACTCGTGTGCCTGCATTAGTGAGAGTAGGGCGAGCTGCTGCAGTCTCTCATATAGGGAAAGATTAGTTAGGCTTAACTTCTTCCTGGCTGCATACCTGTTCTGTTCAGTGAGCCCTCAGCCCACTGCATACCTGTACTGTGATCCTGCCACTGCATACCTGTTCAGTGATCCTGCCACTGCATACCTGTTCTGTGAACCCACCCACCACCACTGCATACCTGTTCAGTGATCCTGCCACTGCATACCTGTTCTGTGAACCCACCACTGCATACCTGTTCTGTGAACCCACCCACCACTGCATACCTGTTCAGTGATCCTGCTGCCACTGCATACCTGTTCTGTGAACCCACCCACCACTGCATACCTGTTCAGTGATCCTGCCACTGCATACTTGTTCTGTGAACCCACCCACCACCACTGCATACCTGTTCAGTGATCCTGCCACTGCATACCTATTCTGTGAACCCACCACTGCATACCTGTTCTGTGAACCCACCCACCACTGCATACCTGTTCAGTGATCCTGCCACTGCATACTTGTTCTGTGAACCCACCCACCACCACTGCATACCTGTTCAGTGATCCTGCCACTGCATACCTGTTCTGTGAACCCACCACTGCATACCTGTTCTGTGAACCCACCCACCACTGCATACCTGTTCAGTGATCCTGCTGCCACTGCATACCTGTTCTGTGAACCCACCACTGCATACCTGTTCTGTGAACCCACCACTGCATACCTGTTCTGTGAACCCACCACTGCATACCTGTTCAGTGAACCCGCCACTGCATACCTGTTCTGTTCAGTGGACCCGCCACTGTATACCTGTTTAGTGAACCCGCCACTGCATACCTGTTCTGTTCAGTGGAGTTTGGTGTGTCAGTGTGAAGCAGTACCTTAATTACACTACCTGATTGATGTATACACATGCAAGATGTTTTAAAGCACTTTAGGCCTGTCATTTAGCATTCAATGTGATTTCTGCCCTTAAAACGCTGCTTTTCGTCAAATCCAGATTTTTCCCGGGGACTTTTGGCGTGTATCCCACTCCGCCATGCCCCCCTCCAGGTGTTAGACCCCTTGAAACATCTTTTCCATCACTTTTGTGGCCAGCATAATTATTTTTTTTTTTTCAAAGTTCGCATCCCCATTGAAGTCTATTGCGGTTCGCGAACTTTAACGCGAACCGAACCTTCCGCGGAAGTTCGCGAACCCGGTTCGCGAACCTAAAATCGGAGGTTCGGCCCAACTCTAAGTGTAACCTGTGAATTTATTTAATATTTGAATGTTCTGAAGTATAATTAGTCCCATCTTAAAGAGGAACTCCAGCCTAAACAAACATACTGTCATTAAGTTACATTAGTTATGTTAATTAAAATAGATAGCCAGGTAATATAATCTCTTACCCACACTGTTTTAAAAGAACAGGCAAATGTTTGATTTCATGATGGCAGCCATCTTTTTGGTTGAAAGGAGGTGACAGGGAGCACGAGACACAGTTCCAACTGTCCTGTGTCCCTGAGCACCTCTCCAAGTTGCTAGGCAACGTGAATAAAAACATAGGAAATCCCACCATGCTTTGCACAGCATCAGGGATGGGTGGAGCTTAGCTAAAAATGCAGCTAAAAATTATGCTTTGGTAAGAAAAACAAAGTTCTGATGCTGTGAAACTGTTAAAGAAACACCAAGCCTTTTCAGTGCTGCTGAGTATATTTTTTAGTCCGGAGGATCACTTTAATGGTCAGGGGCTTTGTATAGGGGAAGAGCCCCTGCACTGCAGGGGGGCCAAAACTCTGGAGCCCCCGACTACTTACTCCTCTCACCAATACAGGAGTCCATTCTCCAGAAGAGGTATTGTGGCCTTAGTTGTTATAGGTGGAAAGTTTATGATGGCACACTAGTCTTATGACCCCTGGCAGGTGGACCCCAAAACCATGGAGGTCACCAAGAGTGTGCCAAGACTGCTAAATTGTCCACAGTAAAATGCAGCCATTTTCTATGGACTCAAGTGACACCCCAGCCAGGGATATAACTGCATACTTGAAAAGAAGGCGCCTGGAAAAAAGGGCGCTGGGGATTGCCGCTAGTAGACTATTGCTACAATTAGCGGTATTCTACTGCTGGATTCCGATAGTAAAATATTGGTCGTTTTTGTTTTTACTGAGATTGTACTATGGCTAAACCTAACCATACTCTCACACAGAACCCTCCCACTACCAATGCCTAACCCGAGGACCCCCCCCCCCCTCCCTGTGGTGTCTAACCCTAGGTTCCCTCCCGGTGGTGCAGGGGCGTAACTAGAAATCACTGGTCCCCCCTGCGAAAATTTGGATGGGGCCCCCTAGATATAGGTGACGAAGCAGGTGGTTTCGGCGCACGGAGCTCACCGCCAGGTGCCCCCAGTACAGATAGTCAGGTACTGTATAGGTGCCCCCAGTATAGCCAGGTATAGGTGCCCGTCCCCAGTATAGCTAAGTATAGGTGCCTGTCCCCAGTATAGTCAGGCATAGGTGTCCATCCCCAGTATAGCCAGGTATAGGTGCCCTCAGTATAGCCATGTATAGGTGCCCCAGTATAGCTAGGTATAAGTGCCCCCAGTATAGCGAGGTATAGGTGCCCTCATTATAGCCGTCCCCAGTATAGCCAGGTATAGGTACCTACAGTATAGCTAGGTTTAGGTGCCCCCAGTATTGCCAGGTATAGGTGCCCACAGTATAGCCAGGCATAGGTACCCACAGTATAGCCAGGTATAGGTGCCCCCAGTATAGCCAGGCAGGCATAGGTGACCCCAGTATAGCCAGGCATGGGTGCCCTCAGTATAGCCAGGTATAGGTGTCCCCAGTATAGCCAGGTATAGGTGCCCTCAGTATAGCCAGGTATAGGTGCCCTCAGTATAGCCAGGTATAGGTGTCCCCAGTATAGCCAGGCATAGATGACCCCAGTATAGCCAGGCATAGATGACCTCAGTATAGCCAGGCATGAGTGCCCCAGGGTCGCAGCGCATGAGGGGAGAGCATTGGCCACCTACATTGGCGGGGAGAGGGGCCACTCCCCCACTCACCTCGGGCTCTCCCCTCAGCGCTCCCCCCTTCAGCATTAATCAGTGACAGCAGCGGCGGGCAGAGACACTGACATACCTCCATGCATTCCACTGCGGAGGTCCGGTCTCTGTAAGTGTCAGTTCCTGATAAACAGGAAGTAGCGTCAGATGCTTAGAGAGAGGAACCTCTGGTGGTGGACCGCATGGAGGTATGTCCGTGTTCCTGCCCCCGCCGTTGCCACTGATTAATGCTGGAGGGGGGAGCGCTGAGGGGAGAGCCCGAGGTCATTTTTAGCTGCATCTTTAGCTAAGCTCCACCCATAAAAGAAAAAAAGCCCAGGCTTTTTTTCCTTGATGCTGTGCAGAGCATGATGGGACTTCCTATGTTTTTATTCACGTTGCCTAGCAACTGGGAGAGGTGCTCAGGACACAGGACAGGACAGTTTCATGCTCCCTGTCACCTCCTTTCAACCAAAAAGATGGCTGCCATCATGAAATCAAACATTTCTTTTAAAACAGTGTGGGTAAGAGATTATATTAACTATCTATTTTAATTAACATAACTAATGTAACTTAATGACAGTATGTTTGTTTAGGCTGGAGTTCCTCTTTAATGTATTGCTGCAGCTAAATGAGTCATTATTGTGTGTGGGAAACCAGTTAGGAAGCAGTTGGGAGACGGGGGGACATTACCGTCTTCTACTAATCACTGGGATTTACATTCTTCAGGATATGAATCCCGAGGCAGCCACAATATTATTTTCAGTAAACATAGACTGAACATAAGGATTATTAAGTGGAGTACATGTAAGACTAGATAATGCAAGCAATCTTCTCCACAGGATGTCAGCATATAAAACTGGAGCCAGTTGCTTAAGAATGTACTCTGAGCAAACTTAGTCTGCAATAAGATGTACAGCGGTGGTCAGAATGCACTGGAGGAACTATACAGATGAATTATAATAAGTTTACTGAAGATTCCGGTTCAGAACAAAGGCCAAGTACCAAAAAGTGTGGCTTACAAAAAAGTAGGATGGTTTAGTAATGTTAAAGGAAACCTAAAGTTACTTTAAAAAAAAAGAAAAGAAAATTGAACAACTCATTAATCACCTACCTTCACAACCTGGCTCCCTGTCACCTGGTCTAGCATTGCTCCACCTAGATCACATGAGTCGAACTCCAGGCCTGGAGGGCCAGATCCATGCCAAGGTTTAGGAAGGACTGAGAAAGAAAGGAATGTGTTCTACCTGATGGACCACGCCTTTCCTGATTCAGACCCATCAATTCATTTGAGCTGTATCAAAAATGTGTGAGGATCTCGGCCCTCGTAGGACCGGTTTGACATACCTGACCTAGATGGTCATCTATTACCTAAACAAGATACATTTATAATTTCTCACATTCTTATTGCTACAAGATTAGCTTTAACAGCCCATTGGTACCCTACTGATTCTCCCTCAACCAACAATATCCTCTCTAAAGCAGATTTCCATCTTCATGCGGAGAAATGTTTTCAGGCAAGAGAAGGAAAATTGCGTGCTTTTCTACTACAGGTTCAGAACTGGCCTTTATCGTGTCCCCAGATGACTTTACTTAGGGAGTAATTGCCCTCTTCTCTCCTCTCCCCTTCCCCATCCCCCCCCCCTTCTCCCTCCTTTCCCCATTTCCCCTCCATCTTGTCTTTACTAATCTGAAAATGTATACTGCTATTGCAGCTTAGTTTTATTGATGTTAACTCTATAGTTAAGTCACTTGTACTATTTCTCAACTTACCTGTATAATGCATACTTTGCACTCTCTACCTTTGGTATTAGTCATTAGTATGGTTTATGTCTTTTCTATTGTGCACACTCCTACGCCATTAGCCTATATTTGCCTGTATTGAACTTCTTTTTCATTTACAAAAAAATATCTATAAATATGTTAAAAAAAAAGAGTTTCACTTACTGGCTTCTGCCAGTCCCCTGCAGCCGCCCTGTGCCTGCGCCGTCCTGGAACGATCCTCCAATCCCTATTCTATTGTTTTATCTACCTAAAGGTGGCCACACACCATACAATTTTTTAAATATCTGTTCAATTTAAGAATTGCAATCAATTTTTTCTGACTGATTGTAACATTTCAAAAATATGACCAATGTACCACACACCTATGTTCAATTTTTTCCTTAATTGTGATAAAAATGATTGGAAACTCAGAGGAAATTGCTAGGGTGTGTATATTAATAAATAAACAATCCAACACACACCATACAATCTTTAGTAGAAATTGAAGAGAAATATCTGGCATTCCGGATCGATTTAAATCGAAAAAAACAAGAAATCCGATCGAATTTTTCAGTCGAATGAAAAAAAAGCTTTCGATTTTTTCGAGAGATACGATCGTTTTTATCGAATTACTGTAAAATCGGATCATTTTATTGTATCGTGTGTGGCCACCTTAAGGCTCAGCACACACCATACAATCTTCGATGTTCAATCTTAGCACTTTCATGTAGTATAAGAGCTTATCCAATCAATCATTCAAGGTACTTTCAATCTGTTGGCCCTTATACTACATAGATTTGGTAAATCTGTACAACTAAGATTGTATGGTGTGTGTTGAGCTTGATTCATGGTTTTCCTAAATACCTTCATTTTTTATTTTGCCAAATCCTGCATTGAACTGATGACAGAGCTCTCCTTTTCAGATCCCGAGAGTTGTGCGGTCCAGACTGCCTTCCCACCACCTTTGGCTGCACAGGCCTCTTCCATTATCTTTCCTGAAGGATCTAACCCAAAAAATTGGTAATACTTAACCATCAGAATGGAGAGATCTGATGATTACTTTAAAATCCAAAAGGTTGACACACTCACTTTGAAGAAATCATGATGTTTATTTTTCATAACATGAACCAGATGTCCATTCAAGTCACCAATGACCGTTTGTGTGGCCACAGCAGAATGCTATGGCACCACAACGATCATGGGTGATTAACCACTTTGGTGTTCTATTTTTTTGCGGCGTTCGGCCACGGGTGGGTTTTTTTAATTAATTTTTTTTATCATGTAACTAGCCTAGCGCTAGCTACACGATTCCCCCCTCCCTGCGCCATCCCACCCACCCCTCTGACCGCCGCTGGCAATCATACCCAACAGGAAATCCCGCTCTGAATGGGATTTCCTGTTAGGGCTTCCCTCATCGCCATGGTGAGGATCGGAATGACGTCATGGTGGTGATTGGCCAGGCTGCGCTGAGGGTCTGGGGGGGGGGCCCTCTTTCACGGCGTGTAGTGGTGGATCGGCGGCGATCAAATTAAACACGCAGCTAGCAAAGTGCTAGCTGCGTGTTTTAAATTTTTTTTAAAAAAAAGACCCACTAGGGCAGGCATGGGCAAACTTGGCCCTCCAGCTGTTAAGGAACTACAAGTCCCACAATGCATTTGCCTTTTTGAGTCATGACTGTGGCTGTAAGACTCATGCAATGCATTGTGGGACTTGTAGTTCCTTAACAGCTGGAGGGCCAAGTTTGCCCATGCCTGCACTAGGGGCTGAGATATCCACCGTGGCTGAGCTCGTCCATACTGCTAAGGTGGTTAAAGGGACATCTGGTTCATGTTGTGAAAAAGAAACATAATGATTTCTTCAAAGTGAGTGTGCGGACCTTTTGGATTTTACTGTGGCTTATATTCTGGTCCAGCACCTCAGAGGTTCACATGGTGTGCACTTTCACTATGATACCTGATGATTACTTTGGTACCTGTCAAAAAGCAGCAAAAGACACTTCTTCAGTCTAACCCACCTCTAATGTCTATGTGGGCTATGGGTGGCATGATTTACCATAAGGCACAGTAGGCACATGCCTACAGGCGCCTGATGACAGAAAGGCTGCTCACTCTGCTCCTCAATTGCCTCCCTTTTTCCCTATGCAGAGACCTGTGCGGAGTATAAATGAGAGGTTACACACCGTCTCTCGGCATTCCACTGATGAGATCTCCCTTCAGTGTGGGGGAAACTTAATAATGAGGAGGTTATGACGGGCAGCACACTTGTGGTGTGAGGTTTGGTGGGGGTTTGTTGGTTCATGGAGGGCAAAGTCTAGGGTGCCAGGACATCTATGCCTATAGGCTCTTGCTACAGGCAATGGGGTTGATTCAATAATAATCAACAAAAACAATAACATTTCTCCCATAGGACTCAAAGCGCTTAGGCTCTCTCAGATTCAGTCATTGGTAGTAGGATGAAGTATTCACACAACAAAAGTTATATTTCTGCAAATGCCAAACTGAACAGGTGGGTTTTCAGTCTTGATTTAAACACGTCCAGAGATGGAGCTGTCCAGATCTGCTGAGGTAAGGAGTTCCATAATTTGGGAGTGGCATGACAGAAGGCTCTGGGACCAAAAGTTTCCAGGTGGACTCTGGGTATGACTAGATTATTAGAACCTGTGGATCTGAGATCGCAGGGATTGCTACGCAGCTGCAACATTTCTTTCATGTATCCAGGGCCCACATTATGTAGTGATTTAAATGTCAGTAGGCTAATCTTGAAGAGGATCCTCCACTTTTTAGGTAGCCAGTGAAGGGAGTGCAGGACTGGTGTTAAGTGGCAGTGACTGGGTTGGTTGGTTAACAGCGCGCCTTAATTGTTAGAGTCTGCACGTTACGCATGCTATTGGCAGTGTAGCATGCGTAATTAAGCCCAGTGACAGGACGGTATGCTACTGTAGTGCAGCATAGCGAGTGCTAGTAACTTTATGCCCGCTATTTGCCAATAACGAGCGATCCACTCATCCCGCCCTGAGCCCCTTCGGGTCTGGTCACTTTAAAGGATGTGGTCCCCGCACTTTGATTGGCCCATTAAGCTGCCTGTCAAGTAACAATTAAGGCCCGCTGTTGAAATAGCACGAGCAACAGGAGGTTACTCGGGTTAATTTTGTTAGTGAATCAAACCTCATTGTGCAGAGCTTCCATTTGTCTTCTGTCTTCATGGGTCCAAGTCGCCTGGTTCGAGCTCTGTCCTAGCGGCTGAGGCAGAGCGGAATTCAACTTTTTGCTTTCACCTATAGGCTCCTGTGATGTCAATCCGACTCTGGTCTAACAGCACGTGCTGCTAAAATTGCACTGAGACTAAAGTGGTTAAGATCCATCCTGCCTTCCCACGACGTCTGATGAAATATCAGCCTTCGGAATATTTTAATAGCAATCTTCTCTCCCAAAAAGTTTTCTCAAGCATGATAAAGTACTTTAAAAGCCTCGGGATATTTAGAGAAGACAAACCGTCTTTCCGTTTGCTAAGCACAAATAAACACGGCCATTTATTTCAGGTTGGCCTGGCACATTTTTCACTGAAGGGTCCTTTAGAAGGACTGTCGAACGTATTTACCGGACAATAAAAATGTCTGTGCGCATGGGGGGGGGGGGGGGGGGGAATAGGATGGCACAGACTGGAGGGTCTGCTGGGCAAACACTATATATCAGAGCTGATTACATTCCTGAAAAACAAACATTTCTGCCCCGGGAGAAGGAATGTTTGCTCAAACGCTGAGCTGCGAATCTGCAAGGCTGCTATTTACAAGGTGCTCCATTTGTTCTGTAAGATGACCATCCATCATTAGATAAAATAAATAGGATGACACGGAAGAATGCCTTGTTAATATTGCTGTATACTGTACACCGTGTCCCCTGGCCACAGAGACTTGTTATTTTGGCATTCTCAGGCACACTGTGTTGTATTTATGCCATATATCATGAGCTTATTCTTAAACACAAGTGGCAAGGTAACTGGCAACATCAGGGCTGGTCATAATGAAGGATTTGTATCCTATCGGGTCCAAGTCTTGGATACTGTTTGGGCACCACGGTGGCAAAGTGGTTGGTTCTGCTAGTTTTAGTATTATCTTTAACCATAAATGAGCCCAGACAGGAAATAGAGTCCCATGTGGTCTCTTCCAAATTGATACTAAAGTACATCTGAATTGGACCAAAAAAGTAGATTTTACTTACATAGGGCTTTTTCCAAATACCCCCTTACCTTTGTGTCATCTAGGTCCCCTTCATTGTGTCAATGCACTCTCCAACAGATTTGCAACTAGAACTCCAGGGCTGGTCATAATGAAGGATTTTGTATCCTATCAGGTCCAAGTCTTGGATACTGTTTGAGCACCACAGTGAATCAGCTGTTAACATCATCTTTAACCATAAATGAGCCCAGACAGGAAATTGAGTCTCAAGTGGTCTCTTCCAACCTGATACTAAAGTACACCTCAATTGGACCAAAAAAGTCGAATTTTACTTACCTGAAGTAGAGTTGGGCCGAACGGTTCGCCTGCGAACGGTTCCACGCGAACTTCGGTGGTTCGCGTTCGCGTCCCGCAGGCGAACCTTTGCGGAAGTTCGGTTCGCCCCATAATGCACATGGAGGGTCAACTTTGACCCTCTACATCACAGTCAGCAGGCCCAGTGTAGCCAATTAGGCTACACTAGCCCCTGGAGCCCCACCCCCCCTTATATAAGGCAGGCAGCGGCGGCCATTACGGTCACTCGTGTGCTGCCTGCGTTAGTGAGAGTAGGGCGAGCTGCTGCAGACTGTCTCTCAGGGAAAGATTAGTTAGGCTTAACTTGTTCCTGTCTGGCTGCATACCTGTTCTGTGAACCCACCACTGCATACCTGTGCTGTGAACCCACAACTGCATACCTGTGCTGTGAACCCACCACTGCATACCTGTGCTGTGAACCCACCACTGCATACCTGTGCTGTGAACCCACCACTGCATACCTGTTCAGTGAACCCACCACTGCATACCTGTGCTGTGAACCCACCACTGCATACCTGTTCAGTGAACCTGCCACTGCATACCTGTTCTGTTCAGTGGACCCGCCACTGTATACCTGTTCATTGAACCCACCACTGCATACCTGTGCTGTGAACCCACCACTGCATACCTGTTCTGTGAACCCACCACTGCATACCTGTGCTGTGAACCCACCACTGCATACCTGTTCAGTGAACCTGCCACTGCATACCTGTTCTGTTCAGTGGACCCGCCACTGTATACCTGTTCATTGAACCCACCACTGCATACCTGTGCTGTGAACCTACCACTGCATACCTGTTCTGTGAACCCACCACTGCATACCTGTTCAGTGAACCCGCCACTGCATACCTGTTCTGTTCAGTGGACCCGCCACTGTATACCTGTTCATTGAACCCACCACTGCATACCTGTGCTGTGAACCCACCACTGCATACCTGTTCTGTGAACCCACCACTGCATACCTGTGCTGTGAACCCACCACTGCATACCTGTTCAGTGAACCTGCCACTGCATACCTGTTCTGTTCAGTGGACCCGCCACTGTATACCTGTTCATTGAACCCACCACTGCATACCTGTGCTGTGAACCCACCACTGCATACCTGTTCTGTGAACCCACCACTGCATACCTGTTCAGTGAACCTGCCACTGCATACCTGTTCTGTTCAGTGGACCCGCCACTGTATACCTGTTCATTGAACCCACCACTGCATACCTGTGCTGTGAACCCACCACTGCATACCTGTTCTGTGAACCCACCACTGCATACCTGTGCTGTGAACCCACCACTGCATACCTGTTCAGTGAACCTGCCACTGCATACCTGTTCTGTTCAGTGGACCCGCCACTGTATACCTGTTCATTGAACCCACCACTGCATACCTGTGCTGTGAACCCACCACTGCATACCTGTTCTGTGAACCCACCACTGCATACCTGTTCAGTGAACCCGCCACTGCATACCTGTTCTGTTCAGTGGACCCGCCACTGTATACCTGTTCAGTGAACCCGCCACTGCATACCTGTTCTGTTCAGTGGACCCGCCACTGTATACCTGTTCAGTGAACCCGCCACTGCATACCTGTTCTGTTCAGTGGACCCGCCACTGTATACCTGTTCAGTGAACCCGCCACTGCATACCTGTTCTGTTCAGTGGACCCGCCACTGTATACCTGTTCATTGAACCCACCACTGCATACCTGTGCTGTGAACCCACCACTGCATACCTGTTCTGTGAACCCACCACTGCATACCTGTTCAGTGAACCTGCCACTGCATACCTGTTCTGTTCAGTGGACCCGCCACTGTATACCTGTTCATTGAACCCACCACTGCATACCTGTGCTGTGAACCCACCACTGCATACCTGTTCTGTGAACCCACCACTGCATACCTGTGCTGTGAACCCACCACTGCATACCTGTTCAGTGAACCTGCCACTGCATACCTGTTCTGTTCAGTGGACCCGCCACTGTATACCTGTTCATTGAACCCACCACTGCATACCTGTGCTGTGAACCCACCACTGCATACCTGTTCTGTGGACCCGCCACTGCATACCTGTTCAGTGAACCCGCCACTGCATACCTGTTCTGTTCAGTGGACCCGCCACTGTATACCTGTTCAGTGAACCCGCCACTGCATACCTGTTCTGTTCAGTGGACCCGCCACTGCATACCTGTTCAGTGAACCCGCCACTGCATACCTGTTCTGTTCAGTGGACCCGCCACTGTATACCTGTTCAGTGAACCCGCCACTGCATACCTGTTCTGTTTAGTGGACCCGCCACTGTATACCTGTTCAGTGAACCCGCCACTGCATACCTGTTGTGTTCAGTGAACCTGCCACTGCATACCTGTTCTGTGAACCCGCCACTGTATACCTGTTCTGTTTAGTGAACCCGCCACTGCATACCTGTTCTGTTCAGTGGACCCGCCACTGTATACCTGTTCAGTGAACCCACCACTGCATACCTGTTGTGTTCAGTGAACCTGCCACTGCATACCTGTTCTGTGAACCCGCCACTGTATACCTGTTCTGTTTAGTGAACCCGCCACTGTATACCTGTTCAGTGAACCCGCCACTGCATACCTGTTCTGTTCAGTGGACCCGCCACTGTATACCTGTTCAGTGAACCTGCCACTGTATACCTGTTCTGTTTAGTGAACCCGCCACTGCATACCTGTTCTGTTCAGTGGACCCGCCAGTGCATACCTGTTCAGTGAACCCGCCACTGCATACCCGTTGTGTTCAGTGAACCCGCCACTGCATACCTGTTGTGTTCAGTGAACCTGCCACTGCATACCTGTTCTGTGAACCCGCTACTGTATACCTGTTCTGTTTAGTGAACCCGCCACTGTATACCTGTTCTGTTTAGTGAACCCGCCACTGCATACCTGTTCTGTTCAGTGGACCCGCCACTGTATACCTGTTCTGTTTAGTGAACCCGCCACTGCATACCTGTTCTGTTCAGTGGACCCGCCACTGTATACCTGTTCAGTGAACCCGCCACTGCATACCTGTTGTGTTCAGTGAACCCGCCACTGCATACCTGTTGTGTTCAGTGAACCTGCCACTGCATACCTGTTCTGTGAACCCGCCACTGTATACCTGTTCTGTTTAGTGAACCCGCCACTGTATACCTGTTCTGTTTAGTGAACCCGCCACTGTATACCTGTTCTGTTTAGTGAACCCGCCACTGCATACCTGTTCTGTTCAGTGGACCCGCCACGTTATACCTGTTCTGTTTAGTGAACCTGCCACTGCATACCTGTTCTGTTCAGTGGACCCGCCACTGTATACCTGTTCTGTTTAGTGAACCCGCCACTGCATACCTGTTCAGTGAACCTGCCACTGCATACCTGTTCTGTTCAGTGGACCCGCCACTGTATACCTGTTCAGTGAACCCACCACTGCATACCTGTTCTGTTCAGTGGACCCGCCACTGTATACCTGTTCAGTGAACCCGCCACTGTATACCTGTTCTGTTTAGTGAACCCGCCACTGCATACCTGTTCTGTTCAGTGGACCCGCCACTGTATACCTGTTCAGTGAACCCGCCACTGCATACCTGTTGTGTTCAGTGAACCAGCCACTGCATACCTGTTGTGTTCAGTGAACCTGCCACTGCATACCTGTTCTGTGAACCCGCCACTGTATACCTGTTCTGTTTAGTGAACCCGCCACTGTATACCTGTTCTGTTTAGTGAACCCGCCACTGCATACCTGTTCTGTTCAGTAGACCCGCCACTGTATACCTGTTCTGTTTAGTGAACCCGCCACTGCATACCTGTTGTGTTCAGTGAACCTGCCACTGCATACCTGTTCTGTGAACCCGCCACTGTATACCTGTTCTGTTCAGTGAACCCACCGCATCAGTGCGCATACCTGTGCAGTTAAGTGAACCCACCTACCTACGTGAGTGCACGCAGTGTGATATACCACTCCGTGCATACCCGATATGGACAAAACAGGTAGAGGAAGAGGTAGTGCCAGAGCCAGAGGAAGGCCACCCGGCAGGTCTGTGCGAGGTCGTGTAAATGTAATTTCGTGTGGACCTGGCCCACAGTACAGTGCTCGGAAGAAGGCACGTCCCATCACCTCCCAAGATTGTCAGGACGTGGTTGAGTATTTAGCGACACAGAACACCTCATCTTGCTCAGCCACCAGCGCTACTACTAGCACCACTTCCGCTGCATTTGACACTTCGCAAGAATTATTTAGTGGTGAAATCACTGATGCACAGCCATTGTTGTTACAGCCAGATGAATTTTCACCAGCTCATATGTCTGAGTTACGCGGCAACACTATGGATGTAACGTGTCAGGAGGATGAAGGACCTACTGATGGTGCAAGTTTGGATTTGTCTGAGGCAAGCGAAGCTGGGCAGGATGACTACGATGATGACGGTAATAGGGATCCTCTGTATGTTCCCAATAGAGGAGATGAAGAGGGGGACAGTTCAGAGGGGGAGTCAGAGAGTAGTAGAAGGAGAGAAGTTGCTGAAAGAAGCTGGGGCAGCTCTTCGTCAGAAACAGCTGGTGGCAGAGTCCGGCACCATGTATCGCCACCTATGTACAGCCAGCCAACTTGCCCTTCAGCATCAGCTGCTGAGGTCCCCATAGTGCCCACATCCCAGGGTGGCTCAGCGGTGTGGAAATT
Source organism: Hyperolius riggenbachi (assembly GCF_040937935.1). NCBI lineage: Eukaryota > Metazoa > Chordata > Amphibia > Anura > Hyperoliidae > Hyperolius > Hyperolius riggenbachi. The sequence goes on from NC_090646.1 coordinate 633,868,305, forward strand.
TTTTAATGTGTGTGCCTCAGATCGGACCAAAGCCATCTGTTCGCTCTGCCAACAAAAATTGAGCCGTGGAAAGGCCAACACTCACGTAGGGACAAGTGCCTTACGAAGGCACCTGGAGAAAAGGCACAAACAGCAATGGGATGGCCACCTGAGCAAAAGCAGCAGCAGCAGCACACAAAAGCAAAGCCACCCTCCTTCTCCTCTTCCTCCTCCATCAGGTGCATTATCTGCTTCTGCCGCTTTCTCCCTTCCACCTTCACAGGCACCCTCCTCCACTCCGCCTCTGCCCTTGAGCGGTTCCTGCTCCTCTGCCCACAGCAGCAGTCAGGTGTCCGTGAAGGAAATGTTTGAGCGGAAGAAGCCAATTTCGGCCAGTCACCCCCTTGCCCGGCGTCTGACATCTGGCGTGGCGGAACTGTTAGCTCGGCAGCTGTTACCATACCGGCTGGTGGACTCTGAGGCCTTCCGTAAATTTGTGGCCATCGGAACACCGCAGTGGAAGATGCCAGGCCGCACTTATTTTTCGAGAAAGGCCATACCCCAACTGCACCGTGAAGTTGAGAGGCAAGTGGTGTCATCTCTTGCGAAGAGCGTTGGGTCAAGGGTACACCTGACCACGGATGCCTGGTCTGCCAAGCACGGGCAGGGCCGCTACATTACCTACACAGCCCATTGGGTGAACCTGGTGGTGAACGATGGCAAGCAGGGCGCAGCGGACCAAATTGTGACACCTCCACGGCTTGCAGGCAGGCCTCCTGCCACCTCCTCTCCTCCTGCTACATGCTCTTCGCTGTCCTCCTCCTCCTTGGCTGAGTGGCAGTTCTCCTCTCCAGCTACACAGCCCCAGCTCCGCAGGGCCTATGCTGCATGCCAGGTAAGACGGTGTCACGCCATCTTAGACATGTCTTGTCTCAAAGCGGAGAGTCACACTGGAGCAGCTCTACTGGCTGCTCTTAAGAAACAGGTGGATGAGTGGCTGACCCCGCACCACCTGGAGATAGGCAACGTGGTGTGCGACAACGGCAGTAATCTGCTTGCCGCTTTGCATATGGGGAAGCTGACACACATACCCTGCATGGCACATGTCATGAATCTAGTGGTTCAAAGATTTGTGGCAAAGTACCCTGGCTTAGCGAATGTCCTGAAGCAGGCCAGGAAGTTCTGTGGGCATTTGAGGCGGTCTTACACAGCCATGGCACGCTTTGCGGAAATTCAGCGCAAAAACAACATGCCGGTGAGACGCCTCATTTGCGATAGCCCGACTCGCTGGAACTCGACCCTGCTCATGTTCTCCCGCCTGCTAGAACAGAAGAAAGCCGTGACCCACTACCTCTACAACTACAGTAGAATGAAACAGTCTGGGAAGATGGGGATGTTCTGGCCCGACAACTGGACACTGATGGAAAATGCATGCAGGCTCATGCGACCGTTTGAGGAGGTGACCAACCTGGTGAGCCGCAGTGAGGGCACCATCAGCGACTTAATTCCCTACGCTTACTTCTTGGAGCGTGCTGTGCGTAGAGTGGCGGATGAAGCTGTGAATGAGCGTGACCAGGAACCGTTACGGCAGGAACAGGCATGGGACCAATTTTCATCAGACCCAGCTGTTTCCTCAACACCTGCGGCAGCACAGAGGGGGGAGGAGGAGGAAGAAGAGAAGTCGTGTGCAGAAGACGAGTCAGACTCAGAGGATGATGAGCAAGGTGTTTCTTTGGGGGAGGAGGAGGAGGAGGAGGAGGAGGGGACAGCGGCAGGAGAACAACCTCAGCAGGCATCGCAAGGGGCTTGTGCTGCTCAACCTTCCCGTGGTATTGTTCGCGGCTGGGGGGAGGAGGTTGACTTACCTGACGTCACTGAGGAAGAGCAAGAGGAGATGGAGGGTACTGGATCCGACTTTGTGCAGATGTCGTCTTTTATGCTGTCCTGCCTGTTGAGGGACCCCCGTATAAAAAACCTCAAGGGGAATGAGCTGTACTGGGTGGCCACACTACTAGACCCTCGGTACAGGCACAAAGTGGCGGACCTGTTACCAACTCACCGGAAGGTGGAAAGGATGCAGCACATGCAGAACCAGCTGTCAACTATGCTTTACAATGCCTTTAAGGGTGATGTGACGGCACAACGCCAGCAAGGTACCACTGCCACTAATCCTCCTCCCGTGTCCACGCAGTCAAAGACAGGACGCTCCAGCGATCTCATGGTGATGTCGGACATGCGGACGTTCTTTAGTCCAACGCCTCGCCGTAGCCCTTCCGGATCCACCCTCCACCAACGCCTGGAACGGCAGGTAGCCGACTACCTGGCCTTAAGTGTGGATGTAGACACTGCTGTGAACAGCGATGAGGAACCCTTGAACTACTGGGTGCGCAGGCTTGACCTGTGGCCAGAGCTGTCCCAATTTGCCATCCAACTTCTCTCCTGCCCTGCCGCAAGCGTCCTGTCAGAAAGGACCTTCAGCGCAGCTGGAGGCATTGTCACAGAGAAGAGAAGTCGCCTAAGTCACAAAAGTGTTAAGTACCTCACCTTTATCAAAATGAATGAGGCATGGATCCCGGAGGGCTGCTGCCCGCCCCAAGACTAAGTCAGTCCCCGCACTCACAGCATCTCTGCCTGCACGCCGTGTGACTGGCTGTCTGGCCTGCCCCAAGAAGACTAAGTCGCTCCCAGTCCCTCCACACAGCATGTCTGCCTGCAGGCCGCTTGACTACCTTCTCCGCCACCACCAACAGGGTCCGGGACTCCAGGCGGATTGCTGAATTTTTTAGGCCGCTGCTAGCAGCGGCCGCTGTAATAATTTTTCTGGTGCGTGAACATGACTGCCTAATTTTTCTGGCTGCACTGCGGGCAGCTGCAACAACAAAAGAAAAGGCATGTACATGCGCCCATTCCCCTTCGTGATCATTACCTTGCCGTGGTGAAGGGGCTTGCGTATCACAATGAAGCAATGACCGGCGCCTAGATGAGTGTCTCGGGGGGCACACCCACGATAATAAGGTCGTTGCCTCATTGTGGTCAGACCAAATTTGATCAGCTGGACAGTCACTGTTCTGTCATTCAGCTACATCAGCCAGGCGACCATATGGGCTGTAAAGCCACCAAAACCTGCACTCTCGCCATGGTGCGCACCAGTCCAGCACGGCCGTCACTACACAAACAGCTGTTTGCGGTGCGTTACACGGTGAGTTTGGTGTGTCAGTGTGAAGCAGTACCTTAATTACACTACCTGATTGATGTATACATATGCAAGATGTTTTAAAGCACTTTAGGCCTGTCATTTAGCATTCAATGATATTTCTGCCCTTAAAACGCTGCTTTGCGTCAAATCCAGATTTTTCCCCGGGACTTTTGGCATGTATCCCACTCCGCCATGCCCCCCTCCAGGTGTTAGACCCCTTGAAACATCTTTTCCATCACTTTTGTGGCCAGCATAATTATTTTTTTTTTTCAAAGTTCGCATCCCCATTGAAGTCTATTGCGGTTCGCGAACTTTAACGCGAACCGAACCTTCCGCGGAAGTTCGCGAACCTAAAATCGGAGGTTCGGCCCAACTCTAACCTGAAGTTTCTTCCAAACACCCCCCTTCCCTCTGTGTCATCTAGGCCCCCTGCATTGTGTCAATGCACCCTTTCAAAAGATCTGCAACTAAACCTCCAGGTCATAATGAAGGATTTGTATCCTATAAGGTCCTAGTCTTTGGTACTGTTTGGGCACCACGGTGGTAAAGTGGTTGGCACTTTGAAGAGCTAGAGTACTAGCTTCATATTCCAAACAGGATATTATCTACATGGGGTTTGTATTGGCTCCCTATATTTCCATGGTTTTCCTTTTGCAACACATAACATAATGGTAGGTCCCCAAAAAAACTGGAGATGGTTCGTGTTGGCATTGGACTGTTCAGCTGCATGGTGAGACTTCCAACTCAGAATTTTGTGTAGGTTAGCTATAGTTAGAAGAATTAGTGAATCATCTACACAGAGTCCTACCGCTAATGAGATTAAGTCTAGATTTAGGGTGTAACCTTGACCCCAAGGCTGTGATCCTAGTTCATGTTAACACTGGTCTAGAGAATTGCAGCAGCTGTAACATAGGGCTTCCAGCTCCAGCTGCAACATGGGACTTCCAGCTCAGGTAAGCAACTTCATCTGAGGCTCTATTTACAGGTTAGTGAGGGTTATAAGAGTGAATAGAGGGTCATGGTCTCTACTACTAATGAGATTAAATCTACCAGGCTATCATCAGGGGAGAAGCAATAGTATACTAGTACTGGGCACATGGCGGGAAGACTCCAAATTTTATATTACAGGGTGACCAAAGAGGCAAAACATACTACTGTGAGTTGCTATCCTTAGTAAGATTTTTAGATTACGAAAGAATAGAGTGGTGCAAGTCCACGGCGTGTATCCATCAGCCATGGGAATAAAAGCAATGAAAGGTGAAGCAAATGACTTTGATTATCTCGTTACAATGATACCTGTCAATCGATGGAATACATTAGGCTGTAAGTAAAGGCAATGATTTTTTTTGAAGGCAATGAATTGGAAGCAGGAAAAATAAATAGGACATCCAGTAAACTAGGGGCAGTGTCATGGACACCCAAGGCTATTTGAAGGTTCCGCTAGTTTTAGCATCATCTTTAACTATTAATGAGACCATATAGGAAATGGAGTCCCATGTGGTCATCGTCCCCCCCCCCCCACCCCCTTTCCTCCCAAATGCACCCTCCAAAAGATCTGCAACTAGAACTCCAGTCACGGGCCACTGCGCATGCACAGTCCCATCTGCACGCCTACTCAATTGCGTTCTTGTCATGAAGAGCATTTTGCGCATGCACAGTTCTCAAATCAAAGATGCTGCGGGATACTGGAAAACGATTAAGGAGGCAGTTGCCAGAAACTGGCGTTCTAGCCACAGATCTTTCGAGGGGCAATCAGCACAACAGAGGGGACCCTCCGGAGGGGAAGACATTGGGGTACCTGAAAGACTAAGAGGGGGGGGGGGGGCTTGAAGAAGCCCAGGTAGGTAAAAATCTACTTTTTGGTCTAATTCAGGTATGCATTAAATTAAAATATCAGGGCAAACAGGGGTGGCAGGTAAGAACTCTAGTGAAGAATTTTAAGTGGAAATCTGAAATATTACTAAAACCACCTTTCTGATTGGTTCTCTTTAAGAAGAAAGAGAATGAGCAAGGTTAGAGAGGTCCTGTAATGACATAACGGTATTCCTTGCTATTTTTGCTCATGAGTGACCACATTGTACACGGTACATAAATAGCATGGCACGATGAGACTACATGTAAGCAGAATGTTCACTCATTAGCAATGAGGGTGAGTTACATGCCGCAGATTATTGGCAAGCTGCACACAAGTGGAAACTCAACACATTTCCAGCAGTGATATAAACTGTTACTGAATGCCATTCCATGGTGCTCGGGTATGGAGAACCACCAGGATATTGTGTAGCAGGCTATGAGGAACCTAAAATAAGCTCTTTGCTGAAAGCTCTACATAATACCCTCTTAAAACAGGATGTAATTACAAGTCATCAGTACACTAAAGTAGGGCTTCCCATCCCTGTCCTCAAGTACCACCAACAGTGCATGTTTTGTGGAAATCCACGGAGGTAGTTAATTAGCTCTGCTGAGACACTAATTACCTCATCTGTAAATGTGGTTTTCTGCAAAACATGCACTGTTGGCGGTACTTGAGGTCAGAGTTGGGAAGTCCTGCATTAAAGGGTACCTGAATTGACAAACTGACATGCGACATGATGAAATAAGCGTATGTCAAAATTCAGAATCAGAATTCGTTTATTTCCCCAAGCACGGTTGGGCCGTGCCCGGAATTGAATTTGACACATTGATAGGCACAGAAAGAGTTATACAACAGAAAAGAGTAGTACACAGAGCAAGAGTAATACAACAGGACATGAGAATACACATTGTCGTTTTATACACATTATCGTTTGACGTAGAGCATTTTGGGTCTAGCAGGGACAGCAGTGTGTGACAGCAGATAACTCTAGCAGCAGACAGTAAACAGCTTAACTATGTCTGGCCGAGGAAAGGGCGGGAAGGGACTCGGGAAAGGCACAGGAAGGTGCTCCGGGATAACATCCAGGGCATCACTAAGCCTGCCATCCGCCGCCTGGCCCGCAGAGGGGGTGTCAAGCACATCTCCGGCCTCATCTATGAGGAGACCCGCAGAGTGCTGAAGGTTTTCCTGGAGAACGTCATGCGGGACGCCGTCACCTACACCGAGCACGCCAAGAGGAGGACGGTCACCGCCATGGATGTGGTGTACGCCCTCAAGCGCCAGGGACGCACCCTCTACGGCTTCGGGGGCTAAACCAATCCATCTCCTTACCATGCTGCATAAAATGTATGTACAGTACCAACCCTACACAGAACTAGAATGTGTTCCTTTTTTCTTTTTGCTCACTGTAAGGGTTAGGAATTCAGCTACCCAAATGACACTTCCTCTTCAGTTAGACTTGAATTAGACTGTAGGCTAACGCTCAGTGATAATAAAATGTTTGCATGGTAGAGAAACACTTCTGAGTTCAGGGAATAGACAATAACAATAAAAGACTGTGTTATTCTCTTGAGACAATAAAAACATTAAACTTGCCTTTGTAGCTTTAAAACACAAAATAAAACTGTGGAATTCTAGGAAAGATCTACTGTTTTTAGGAGTATGACTATACAGTAGATACTATTGTTTACCTCATCATCAGTTAATTTTGAGGTCAGGTTTGCTTTAAAGGCCAAGCCTTTAATTGTTTCTTTCCAACGCAACCATAGCCTCATTCATTCCAATGTACATTTAGCAGTTTGGGGGCATTGCCCCCCATCACGGTACCCATTCATGAAAGCTACAACTAACCAGGGATTTTTGCAACAGAGCAAAAGAAACTTAAAACCCCTGTTCTGAAAGCAGTGATAAGTATGGCATTCCCTTCTTTACTGCAGCCAAAGAGATCAGCAGGGCTGGCAGGCAACTTGTATTGTTTAAAAGTAAATAAATATGGCAGCCTCCACACATCTCTCACTATAGTTGTCCTTTAAGCTTAGGTAGGTGGTATAGGGCACAGTGGTAGCCAGGTTCTATATAGCAGGTGCAGTATAACTCATATGTTCAGTATGCAATGTTTTCTGTGTACAACAGAACTGAGATGGTTGGTCTTAATGAGTCCCATATGTTTGCAAAATGTGTAACTATATGCATGTTGTTAATTAACTTTACACAGGTATTTTTGCACATCTGGTGGGAGTGGAAGCCCCGAGCACCTTGTTTGTTATTTGATTATTTGAGTGCCCCACCTGCAACAGTTAAAAAATGTAGATCTTTTGTTGCGTACACCAACTGTCAGTGTCGGACTGGGAGGTGGAAAAGCTGAGGAAATCCACCTGCTGGAGAAGGTGGGGACACAGGTAGCATGCACAAGATGATAAGAGTTGTAACCCTTCTCTACTCTTTTGCAAAATGAACAAAAAAGATTTAATCAGAATATAGCTTTAAAGGTCCCCTGTGACTGTTGCGAAAATCTTAAAATTTTAAATATATGTAAACAAGAAGTATGTTTCTTCCAGAGTAAAATGAGCCATAAATTACTTTTCTCCTATGTTGCTGTCACTTACAGTAAGCAGTAGAAATCTGACATTACCAACAGATTTTGTTTCATAAGGGGATTCTCAGCATGGCCATTATTCTTTATAAAAACACTCCCTGAAAAAGATTTATAGAAAGATGCAGGTCAGCCTCCCTGCTCACCGTACACTTTTTTGACAGTTGGACGGAGCAACTGCCATTCACTAAGTGCTTTTGAAAATAAAGAAAACCCTGAGAACCCCCATTGAGGAGATGTGCTACTCCAAAGCCTGTTGGTTCTGTCAGATTTCTACTGCTTACTGTGACAGCAACATAGGAGAAAAGTAATTCATGACTCATTTTACTCTGGAAGAAACGTGCTTCTTATTTGTGTATGATTACATTACATTATTTTAAATTTTAAGATTTTTGCGACAGAGGTCCTTTAAGTACCTCTGCCTCAGTATTACTCTTTCTGCCACAAGTATAAGAATGGTCTCAGTGACGCGAGTCTCAAGAAGTAAACCAACTTTTTAGATCAAATCCGGTCCTGCTTATTGGCATGTTAAGAATCCCAATAAATACTTTAAGCAGATACGTTTTGTGTAAACTATACCTCTGCAGATGCCAAGACTATTTGTCACCGCCGCCGCAATTATACATCGACAAAAAAATCCACTCTCGCATTTCAGACAGGAACGGAATGCTCTAGTTGCGCAAAATATGTAAAAAGCACACAGAGCCGTGTTTTCACAAGGAAGAGATGTGTCTTTTTTAAATATTTAACAAGTGCGCAGTGCATATTTTGTCTGCTGTTCCGGGCAATCTCTGTTTTCATGATGCAGCGCAGACAGCCCCATGCTGTTACATGACTTCCTCTTCCCCGGTCCTCCCACTGGCCAGCTCAGGCCTGACTTCCTGTTTCTGGGTGCATTCCTGGGCCCTGGAAGCTGTGCGGGCCTATTTTTATCATTCAATTTGTTCAAAGATTACTTACGGCTTCCCTTCCAAGAAAAGGTATTCAGTATCACATATCTTAGCACTGAAAATATTACAGCTAAAACTGATCATACATCACACCTCCCAGCTTTCTAGAAAGGGAAGTAAGGAAATTCGACAGATGTTCGAAACGTACATCTTCTCTATGAGTTTATAAAGCTCAGCACTAGAAATTACTGGTTTCCTTTCTTAATATTTTATTAAAGGGTAACTCCAGCTAAAAATTGAGAGGTAAGGACCAGATGATCTTTCAGGAACAGCAGAAACCCCAAAAAATATAAAAGACCAGGAGCCCATAATGCAGTAGAGTAGCGGTTATGCTGGATAAGTGTGCTTTCTGATTGCTTGAGGCTCAGTATTTAGAATAGGCCTAGCTAATACAGTACAGGTAGTCCCCGGTTAACAAACGAGATAGGGACTGAAGGTTTGTTCTTAACCTGAATCTGTTCTTAGGTCGGAATACTGTGCCATCTCTGTCCCCTGTACCTCCTTTGTGCCCCCCTGTGCCTCCAGGGTCCCCCTCTTTGTCACCTCTGCCCTCTGTACCTGCTTATACAAGGTTAAAAGTCATTTTTTCTTTGAATTTTTTAAAAATCGATTTTCTCAAAAACTCCATAAGTCAAATTTGAAAAAAAATGTTTGACTTGTTCCCATGGAAACACAGAATCCATGGCGTTCATATCGTTGTTCATAAGTCGGGCGTTTGTAAATCGGGGACTACCTGTACTATACCTAACTTTATATACATACCATTAACTCTGCATTATAAGTTAAAATACAGTATTACTAGTATACAGTATTAATCTTGGAAGAGCCTTGGAACCCAGTCTTTAAAGAGGAACTGTCGTGAAAATCTTAAAATTTAAAACACATACAAATAAGAAGTACATTTCTTCCAGAGAAAAATGAGCCATAATTTACTTCTCTCCAATGTTGCTGTCACTTACAGGAAGTATTAGAAATCTGACATTACCGACAGGTTTTGGGTTAGTCCATCTCTTCATGGGGGATTCTCAGCATCGCCTTTATTCTTTATAAAGTCGTTCCCTGTAAAAAAAATATACAAAGATGCTGGTCAGCCTCTCTGCTCACTGCACACTTTTTTGGCAGTTGGACAGAGTAACTGCCATTCACTAAGTGCTTTTAAATATAAAGTAAACAATGAGAACCCCCCATGAGAAGATGGGCTAGTCCAAAATCTGTCTGTAATGTCAGATTTCTACTACCTACTGTAAGTGACAGCAACATAGGAGAAAAGTAATTCATGGCTCATTTTACTGTGGAAGAAACTTACTTCTTATTTGTACAACTTTACATTTATTTTAAATTTTAAGATTTTCACGACGGAGGTCCTTTAAGCACCACAAAGCCCACAAACAGCCTAACAAGTTGGCCGTCACCACTGTGATTACTGCCAGTGATTTGTGCTGCTTGGTTGAGACTGCTGGTTAGGTGAGTTCTGGATAACCGGGACTCTACTGTATTTACACCAATGCAAAACAAATAGCCTTTGTTGGTTCAGGTCTCCATAACTTTGAGACACAAGTGGTAACACTGCTGAAGGGCTCTTGTGGTTTTTTATATCTAATTAAAAAAAATATTTACAACTTCGCAATTGAGGTGTATAAGTAATAACTACAAGAGAGAGGCACCCAAAATATATATTAAAAATTAAGTGCAGTTCAAAAAAGAGCAGTACCTCTCTCAAAGACATAAACCAGTTATATTTCACTGGATACTTTCAGTTTCATTGCACAAAATATGGACAACGCGTTTCACAGGTTTATACTGCTTCTTAAGGTCAATACAGATAATGTGCTGGACGGCCTGGGTTCACAAAGCTAGAGACCCTCTATTATATAAATATATAAAACTGAAAACATCTGCTTTATAATCACTATAAAACTGGTAAGATACCTTATTTATTTTATTTATTTATTGTATTTATAGCCAACATGTTACGCAGCGCTAGACATTAGGTAAAGAGGAACGCCAGTGAAAATAATGTAATAAAAAAAAGTGCTTCATTATTACAATAATTATGTATAAATGATTTAGTCAGTCTTTGTCCATTGTAAAAGCTTTCCTCTCCCTGATTTACATTCTGACATTTATCACATGGTGACATTTTTACTGCTGGCAGGTGATGTCACTGGAAGGAGATGCTGCTTGCTTTTTTGTCAGTTGGAAGCAGCTGTAAACCGTTAATTCCCACAATGCAACGAGGTTCACAGACAGGAAACTGCCAGTACTATGGTCCTCACAGTTTACTGTGGGAGGGGTTTCACCACAATATCAGCCATACAGAGCTCCCCTGATGATCCGTTTGTGAAAAGGAAAATATTTCTCATGTAATAGGGGGTATCAGCTACTGATTGGGATGAAGTTCAATTCTTGGTTACCGTTGGTTACAGACAATATTTAGGGGTGACATACAGCAATACGACAATACAGGAATACAAGAAAAACAGATCACACAGCACAGTATGAGTACCAGGTAATGCTTAGTCAGTCACTGGATGGGAGCATGGGGATTAGGCAAGTTAGGTTCACTCAAGAGTTCACTCAGATACATAGGATGGGTGTACAGTGATGGAGGTGCGTGAACAGATATTTTTTTATTTGAGCAGAGGGAGCTTTGTCCAAAACCTTGCGTGGGGAGGAGAAAGCTCTAATTTCTCATGACCAGACCTGCATTTTTCTGCGGGCCACTGCATGCACCACACTATTTTTTACTCTGCGATTAGCACTTTTTAGCATTCTAATTGCGATCGCTCCAGAATCGCAGAAAAATGCTGCATGTAGTGCGCTTTGTGATTGCCGCTAATCGCGAATCGCCGCCGATCGGTGGCAGTCTTGACAGTGAGATCACAGCCATATTGTTAATATTGCACTAACGCTTTAAAAAGCGATACAAATCGACGACGATTCGGTGATGAGCGGTAATCGCCCCAGTGAGAACGGGCCCTAAAGCCAGTGTTCTTCAGTACCAGTGTGCTGCTGATAAATCTTGAGGGAAAGAACATCAGGTGACCAGTTTAACCAGCTGATAGAGCTCTAATTTGCTGTGACCAATTCCTGCTTTAGCATTTGATTATAACCTGCAAATCAGAGCCTTACAAATTGTTCAGCTTAAAGTGGAGCTGTCAGCCATACTATCTACGAAGAAAAAAAAGACAAATATAAGTAGATAAATACTTGCTCTACTTATATAACATTGCACTGTCCACATTTTACATACATTTTACATACATTTTACATACATTGCACTGTCCACATTTTAATTTTAGTGATTCTTCCATAGTAAAAAAAGAGAGAATCCTTCTTAGGATTTTCCATTTTGACTGTGTCTATCTTGAAGTCAATCCTGACATCATTTCCTCCCTTACACTATCTGTGTATCATTGCTCCCAGTTTTCAGACACCCCCAACCAGCTCTGCTGTAAAAAGTGCATAGTCTCAGCATGAGAAATATTGGCCAATCAGAGAGGAACAGAAGTGTGGGAGGGGAAAACAGGAGGGAAAGAGGCTTCAGCCAATCAGGCTGCATTAGTTATGTCTAAGGAGAAAGTAAATAAGAAAAAAGGAAAACCCAGCATACCCTGCAACTTCCTTTGTGCAGCAGATGTACCAAATAGGAGCCAGGGAAACTGGGGAATGATGTTTTATGGAGAAGAAAAGTAAGTGATTTTTACCTTTTGGATTGCCTGGTTAGCATCCGTATTACTTGTTTACCAGATAAAAATAGAGAATTGATTTTTTATTTTATGCTCGACAGTTACACTTTAACAAACTGATCAAATGTTTTTCCAAGAGATCTGGTCCACGCAAGCAACACTACTGATGGGCCTCCACTAGGCACACATGAGCAGAGCACATGAGAGCAATAACACCCTCTTTATCCCTTTCTTTATGAGTGGCAGCATACTGTTGAATACATCCGTAACAGAGTAGCATTACGGGACCCATGGATGCTGCAAACAGCGTACAAGCGAGGCACTCCCCCGCTTGGGGCCTCACTGTAAGGGGGGCCTCGTTCTGCTGCTGGCGGCTTCCCCCACCTGCCGCACCGCTTAACCAATCTGCCATCTGGTCCCCTCCTCAGATCCCTCTCCTGCCTGGCGGCTGTTCACACCGCATATCAGCAGCGGTGACATACAAGCAGCTGGCAGCCAGGCAATGCCCTGTAACGGAGCTGCTGTTATACAGGATACAGAAAGTGAATGTCACTTCCTGTATAACAGCAGCTCTGTTACTAGGCATCGCCTCGCTGCCGGCTGCTTGTATGTCACCGCTGATTTGTGGTGTGAACAGCCGCCTGGCAGGAGGGGGACCCGACAGGTCTCAGGAGTAGGGGACTAGGCGGCAAATTAGGTAAATGGAGGGGGCAACACATGTACCTGGCTACCTATATACTGCAGCACCTATAGCTCACTACCTATACTGGGGCAGCACATGTACCTGGCTACCTCTATACCGCAGCACATTCTAGTGGCTTATATCGGTCTCTGGAGGGCAACCACAGAACCAAATGGCATTGGGAGACCTCAAAAGATTTGTGGACTTATGTATTATTTAACTACAAATTGGGGAAAAGGTGTACAGCAGTCGGGGAGGGTCATCTTATGCACCTTGGCGGGATAAAGGTGCATAAAATGACCCTCCCCGACTGCTGTACACCTTTTCCCCAATTTGTAGTTAAATAATACATACAATGGTTTGCAAAAGTATTCGGCCCCCTTGAAGTTTTCCACATTTTTTCACATTACTGCCACAAACATGCATCAATTTTATTGGAATTCCACGTGAAAGACCAATACAAAGTGGTGTACATGTGAGAAGTAGAACGAAAATCATACATAATTCCAAACATTTTTTTAAAAATCAATAACTGCAAAGTGGGGTGTACATAATTATTCAGCCCCTCTTGGTCTGAGTGCAGTCAGTTGCCCATAGACATTGCCTGATGAGTGCTAATGACTAAATAGAGTGCACCTGTGTGTAATCTAATGTCAGTACAAATACAGCTGCTCTGTGACGGCCTCAGAGGTTGTCCAAGAGAATATTGGGAGCAACAACACCATGAAGTCCAAAGAAGACACCAGAGAGGTCAGGGATAAAGTTAATGAGAAATTTAAAGCAGGCTTAGGCTACAAAAAGATTTCCAAAGCCTGGAACATCCCACGGAGCACTGTTCAAGTGATCATTCAGAAATGGAAGGCGTATGGCACCTACGTAAACCTACCGAGACAAGGCCGTCCACCTAAACTCACAGGCTGAACAAGGAGAGCGCCGATCAGAAATGCAGTCAAGAGGCCCATGGTGACTCTGGACGAGCTGCAGAAATCTACAGCTCAGGTGGGGGAATCTGTCCATAGGACAACTATTAGTCGTGCACTGTACAAAGTTGGTCTTTATGGAAGAGTGGCAAGAAGAAAGCCATTGTTAACAGAAAAGCATAAGAAGTCCCATTTGCAGTTTGCCACAAGCCATGTGGGGGACACAGCAAACATGTGGAAGAAGGTGCTCTGGTCAGATGAGACCAAAATTGAACTTTTTGGCTAAAATGCAAAATGCTATGTGTGGCGGAAAACTAACACTGCACATCACTCTGAACACACCATCCCCACTGTCAAATATGGTGGTGGCAGCATCATGCTCTGGGGGTGCTTCTCTTCAGCAGAGACAGGGAAGCTGGTCAGAGATGATGGGAAGATGGATGGAGCCAAATACAGGGCAATCTTGGAAGAAAACCTCTTGGAGTCTGCTTAAGACTTAAGACTGGGGCGGAGGTTCACCTTCCAGCAGGACAACGACCCTAAAAATAAAGCCAGGGAAACAATGGAATGGTTTACTACAAAACATATCCATGTGTTAGAATGGCCCAGTCAAAGTCCAGATCTAAATCTAATCGAGAATCTGTGGCAAGATCTGAAAACTGCTGTTCACAAACGCTGTCCATCTAATCTGACTGAGCTGGAGCTGTTTTGCAAAGAAGAATGGGCAAGGATTTCAGTCTCTAGATGTGCAAAGCTGGTAGAGACATACCCTAAAAGACTGGCAGCTGTAATTGCAGCAAAAGGTGGTTCTACAAAGTATTGACTCAGGGGGCTGAATAATTACGCACACCACACTTTGCAGCTATTTATTTGTAAAAAAAATTTGGAATCATGTATGAGATTCGTTCCACTTCTCACGTATACACCACTTTGTATTGGTCTTTTATGTGGAATTCCAATAAAATGGATTCATGTTTGTGGCAGTAATGTGACAAAATGCGGAAAACTTCAAGGGGGCCGAATACTTTTGCAAGCCACTGTAAGTCCACAAATCTTTTGAGGTCTCCCAATGCCATTTGGTTCTGTGGTTGCCCTCCAGAGACTGATACAAGCCACTAGAATGTTCCCCATACAGATTTGAAACGTACCAAGTATTGAACATTTAGAACAGTTTAGCCAAACAGAGGACTGTTTGAGCAAAATGTATCTATAATATGTTTAGTGTGCATCCACAATTTTGTAACCTTTTGACCATAAATTTTAGAACGCTGTATGACAACTTACATAGGCTGAGCCTCTACCGCGTTTCAGTGTAGACCAGTAAGAAGAAAAAATAAAGATTGTGTGTTCTCCTGAGTCCCAAGCTCTCCTTGTCCCCCCTCTCCCCAGGCATCCTCCTAGGCACCCCCCCCCCCCCCAGCTTTTGCAGCGCATTGGCAGCCACAGCGGAGCATTATACTTTACTTCATTCTATCGGGACATGTCCTCTTTACTACTTGTGTAACCACACCGTGCAGCCTATTAGCCTGTGGCTCCCAGCACTGCATGTCATGTGACAGGAAGCAAAATCTGGGGGTGCTGGAGGGGAGAACAAGAGTTATATCAGCATTTCTTTTTTTTGGGGGGGGGGGGCAGAACATCCTCCAAAGTTTGCTTCAGGCAGCAGAAAGTGTGGAACCAGCCCTGAGTAGCATCTGTCCATTTTTATGTGTTGCTCCCCATTTGCAACCTCCTTTTTCCATTTGCAGGTTTCTCTTACATATTCAGCAACCCCTTTTCCATGTCCACCCAACCTCTTGGGCATCAGCCGCCTGAGGCCCGGACCTTTGTGCCCTTTCCAGCAATCTGGCCCTTCTTGGAGGGCACCCTAGCACTTACTATCCCCCTCTCCATCTAATGTCAATGTATATCTGACTGGGTATTGGCTGAAACCCCAATCTACTAGGATGGAGTTTTTAGCTGAGCATTGGGATAATGCCACAATACTATGATAACAATGCGCTTTGTTGAACAAATAAACTTTATTCATCATTCCAGTAACACACTTTCTACTGTCCTGGAACCTCTTTCAGCCAGGGTCGGACTGGGACACTGGGGGCCCACCAAAGAAATTTCAACCTGGGGCCCACACATCCCATGATTGCGGTCAAAAAAGGGTGTGACCATGCACCGGAAGGTGGGCATGGTCATGATGTATTATGGACAGGGCCAAATGTACATGATCTTAGCAGCTTGCATTCAAATTTTAGAATTTAGATTAGTGTTAGCACATAATTTGCATCTGATTTGTATTCAAGGTATGTATTTAGCCCCAAGGGGCTGGGCATATCTCTGGAGCTTTCACTTCACTTGCAGCCTGTGAGCGCTGCCCATTGCTTGCTATCTTAGCAGCATTGTAATTCAGAGACACTGCTGCCCAGCAAAACTTTGCATAGAGTCCCCTCCTTCAATATAAAATAATGCCCTACTTTGCAGAGGTTGCGTCCGCAGAGGTTGCGACTGCATCGGAGCCCTTTTGCCAAAGGGGCCCCGAAGGGCCCTCCCTCAACTGCAGTATTATCTCTCTATTGGTCCTGCGCTCATAATAATCACTTCTATAGATACTTTGAATAGTGGTAATTATTAACAAGCTGCTTCTCATCCCCTTCTTGCTCCTCTGACACTGTAGTTGCCATTTGCAGGTTTTGGTACGTCGTATCCATTGTTATGTATAGAGTGCTTGGGGGGCCCCATTGTAAAATTTGCATCGAGGCCCACAGCTCCTTAGCTACGCCACTGCTCTCAGCATGAGTGATTACAGCACAGAGAAGAGACTTTTTGTGCTGCAGGCAGCAATTGGAGCTCTGTCAGACAAGGAGGGGGACCCACCAGAGACCTGGAGGTGGGGCCCACCGAGGGAAAAAACTGTACTACTGTGGCCCAGTCCGACCCTGCTTTCAGCAGATATTGCTCTGGAGTGTCTCTAGGAGGTGTGTACATGTCAAACTGGCCATAGGTGTATACTGGTCTAACATCTGCAACATAATGCTTTAGGACAATAACTATAACGACAAATCAAGACATCCCATGGCAAGAAGTTTGGATTACTACCCCCCAAATCTGGGCATTCTTAACCATTTCCGGATCACGCTAATTGAAATCTACGTCTTGTTTGGGACCTGTTATCCGTGCCAGGGAGTAGATTTCAATTACCGCCCTGCATGCTCCTGCCACTACCGCCAATAGCGCTGCTCTCCCTTCGCTGCAGCCCATTCGCCCTGCTGTTGTATGACAGCAGAGATCCGTGAGCCGGTCAGGAGCCGATTTCATTGGCTCCTGACCCTGTGATCACTATGAGCTAATCACAGCACATCACAGCGGCGTAGTGGTTAGCGCTCTCACCTTGCAGTGATGGGTCCCTGGTTCGATTCCCAGCCAGGTCAACATCTGCAAGGAGTTTGTATGTTCTTCCTGTGTCTGCGTGGGTTTCCTCCTGGCACTCCGGTTTTCTCTCACATCCCAAATACATACAGATAAGTTAATTGGCTGACCCCAGCTGGGAAAGCATCATGAACAGAGAGAGTGATGGGTCCTTGCGGCATGACATCGGCAAGCCCTGTTTTTGTACCAGCAGTAGTCTCTGGTCCTTATGTGGCTAGACCAGGCATGGGCAAACTTGGCCCTCCAGCTGTTAAGGAACTACATATCCCACAATGCATTTGCCTTTATGAGTCATGACTGTGGCTGTCAGACTCCTGCAATGCATTGTGGGACTTGTAGTTCCTTAACAGCTGGAGGGCCAAGTTTGCCCATGCCTGGGCTAGACACTGCTGGTACTCATGTAATTAAGCAACAGCACCTATCCCCATGAATACAAGTGGATAAGACAGCATACACTCACATGCAACATACAAGGAGGAAGGGTTTATAATTGCACCTATTCCCCCAACACAAGCAGAGCCTGCAGGAAACATGTGCTGAATATTGGATCTCCCAAACATGCTGTTGGAAATACCAGTACCACTCCTTCAGCATCAAAAGACCAGTGATGTCACTTCCGGCAGTGAGTCATATTTTTTTTTTTGGGGGGGGGGAGGGATGCTGATATACTAAACAAAGCTTTTCTGCACTGCACCACTGTTCTACATAAGCACAAGTGACTCCTGTCACAGGGATAGGTTAGGGATAAACTAGTCCCGTGACTGTTCCTCGAACTCATCGCTAGTGCTGTGCCTGCTATTGCTTCACCCCATCCTGCTCCAGGCTCCCCACTACATTCTGTGACAGAGTGGAGCCAAAGCTTGCAGTACTACACTGACAGTATCCATAACAACAGAGCCAACAATATCAGCACTGAAAATGAAGGTAAGAACTCAAAGATAGAAAACTAGGCCCTATTTGTATCCTTATGTCAGCCCCTAAATGGGGATCGTTTGCCTTCTATGCAAATTGAGACCGTTCCCAAAAATATCTCTGCATGACCCGGTGAAAGGGGAGGTCAGAAGCCTAACAGTTTCCAAAAATAGTAGGAAGTATATTATTGGAAATGCTGTAGCTTTTCTAAACATCCCCATCCTCAGCATCTGATTACAAATTCCTGAATGAAGAGAATCGGAACGCGAGATCGCTGGAGGTAAATTAGTCTGCCTAACGAAAACAAAATCTAATTTTAAGAAGGGTTACGCTGGGAGGATTCTAAATTTACCCAGGAGATGAAGAAGAAGAAGAAAAAAAAAGCAAAATAACAAGGCAACAAAAAAAAATCTCACGGTAAAGAGGAAACAGTTAAAGTCTAAATTCCTTTACAGATAAGGAATTGTGCAGGAAGTGGTGGTAATCACTGCGCAGCCAACTACGTAACAAACTGACGGTCCCACAGAACGTTAAACTAAATTTGACCTGGCAAAAGGTGAAATTGATAAACAAAACACTATAACAATGTTGCAAACACGAAAACTACAAGAGAAGACACAGAGGTCCCGTGTAAGGTGGCCATCAACATGAAAGTGAAAATGCTGCCTTTTGTTTTTACTTTAGAGTACTGCAGAGTGATATTCAGGTCTTGTAATGGCTTCAGTTCACTCAGGCCAGTTCAGAACTAAAACAAAATTAAGTCAGTACAAAACCACCTTTGGTATTTCAGAATTATTTTTTTCAAATTCACTAAGATTTCCACACATGCTGTAATAGTTCAATAATATACCAAAAATGTACCTTCATTCACTAAACCCTGCTCAGTAAGAGAGATGCCTCACCAGTGAAGTAGGTCTCTGCCAGGGGTGTAACTAGAAATCACCGGGTCCCCCTACAAAAATGTGGATGGGTCCCCCACGAGGGGTTGCAGCATGAGGGGAGGGTGTGGCCACACATCAGCGGGGAGGGGGGACAGTCTTCCCCCCCCCCTCACCTCAGGCTCTCCCCTCCGCGTTACCCTTCAGCTTCAAGCAGTGGCAGCAGGCGACGGCTGGAACACATACCCCCATCCAATCCGATCTCTAAGTGCCTCACGCTACTTCCTGTCTACACAGGAAGTAGCATTAGAGAGCAGAACCTCTGGCACGTGGAATGCATGAAGGTATGTGATTCTGCCTGCCACCTGCTGCCACTGATTGATGCTGAAGTGGAGCGCAGAGGGGAAAGCCCGAGGTGGGGGGGCCTGTCCCCCCTCCCCGCCAATGTGTGGCCACGATCTCCCCTCATGCTGCGACCCCTCCTGCCACCCAAAACGGCCCTGAGTAGGCCCCAGAGGTCCCCCGCAGGTGCAAGGGCTGCAGCCCCTATTGTTACGCCACTGGTCTCTGCAGCAAGCTGTGATTCTTCTCCTACAACTGGTCTGCATGAGCCGTTCCTAAACAGGAAGTAGCTATACTAATTTTTCTGGTGCGTGTACATGCCTGCCTAATTTTTCTGGTTGCACTGCGGCTGCAACACAACAACAAAATAAAAGGCATGTACATGTGCCAATTCCCCTTCATGATCGTTACCTTGACGCAGTGAAGGGGCTTGCAAATCACAATGAAGCAATGACCGGCTAAGTGAGTGTGTTGGGGTTGGGGGGCACACCTGACCCAAGAAGATAGAGAATAAGGTTGTTGCTTCATTGTGGACAGACCAAATTCGATCAGCTGGACACTCAGTCACTGTTGTTCTGTCATTGAGCTACCTCAGCCCGACCATATGGGCTTGGCTTGAAAACCGCCATTTCCTGCACTCTCGCCATGTGCACCAGCCCAGCACGGCCATCACTACACAAACAGCTGTTTGCGGTGCGTTACACAGTGAGTTTAGTCTGTCAGTGTGAAGCAGTACACTAATTACACTACATGCAAGATGTTTTAAAGCATTTTAGGGGTCCAATTTAGCAATAAATGTGATTTCAGCCCTTAAAGAAAACCTGAACTGAAAATTAAAAGTCAAAATAAGCATACACAAGTCATACTTACCTTCCATGTAGTCTACTCCTCAGTGTCTTTCTCCTCTCCCGCGTCCTGTTTGTTCACTGTGATCAAAGGAATTTTCCGTCCTCCATTTTGAAAATGGCCATTACCCATAACAGCTTTCTGGTCAGCACACAGTTAAACTGTAACATCGCCCACTTGAGCCATAGGGAAACATGGACATTACCTGGTACATCAGTTTTCCTCTCAGCTATAGCTGACAGCAACTGATATTTTACTGACAGCAACTGATATATTTCAGATCTGACAAAATATTGTCAGAACTGGAAGGGATTATTGTCAGAAGAAAATGGTGAGCTTCTGAAAGGAACTGATGGCAAGGTAACTATGTAATGTTCATTTGAAGTTACCTCATGTGTTTATTTTAAACATTTTTACTCAGTACAGGTTCTCTTTAAACCCTGCTGTACGTAAAATCCAGATTTTTCCCCGGGACTTTTGGCGTATATCCCACTCCGCCATGCCCCCCTACAGGTGTTAGACCCTTGAAACATCTTTTCCATTACTTTAATGGCTACAATTAGTGTTTGTAGTTTTGAAGGTTCACTTGCCCATTGAAGTCTAAGGCGGTTCGAAAGTTTTCATGTTCGCAAACTTTTTTCACGCGTTCGAGTTCGAGGTTCACGAACCAAAATCGGAGGTACGCGACAACTCTACTCACTAGTCTGTAATTTCACATTTCAATGCAGTAACAGCCTTAGTGAATTGGTGTTTAGCAAGATTTTTAGAAAGATCAGCTGTTTTCGGCATTATCGACATGGTAATGCTTAGTGAATTGAAGCCAATGTATTCAAAGATAAATCAAATGGCCAATAGCCAGGACTTGCCCTCAGGTTTTGCAGCAAAGAAAAGTGTGCCAAAGCTATCTAGTTTTTGAAGATACTGTACAAGAAGCATAAATAAGACAAACAAAAAAGAAGCTTGACACATTTCGTGAAACAGAATTCACTTCTTCAGAAACCAGTCATGGGTTAAACAGTGATAACAATAATAGTGTGTGTGTTAAAAAAAAGTTAAGTGAGAGGGTGAGGAACACCCTAAAATCAGTAGGTAAGCAGCCCATTCGGGATGAAGTGGCACCGTCTAACAGGTTCAGCTGATGCAATGGAAGCTCTGCAGTGCTTACAGATTGTAAGCCCCTTCTTCACCTTGTGTACCCCACTCAGGGCAACTTGTAGTTTAGCATTTCAGTTAATGATTCTCTAGGTCTCTAAACTTCTTTATTTTTTTATGACAAAGAAGACTAGATTGCCTTTGGTTTGAGCTTGTAACGTTTGCGGAATCGTTTCCGTGGTCAGCGCACAAGATGCACGCTGACACAGCGGATTTCCTCCACAAGCGTATAATTAAGGTTAGGTGCTATGCACCTGTAGAGGGCAATTCCCACCGGCAGGTGGAGCTGTGGAGTGCAGACGAGCACAGCCTCTGCACATCCACAGATACCAGATGGGAATTGTACAGATAAAGGCAAAGTAGGGCACGATAGCCCTCTAAGGGAGAAAGCACAGAGACAGAATAAATGTGTGTCCACCAAACTAGTCGCCACCCAGCGAAGGTGAACACACATCAGCAGAAACAAAGTATGAACGCAATCACGAGAGAGGCGATTGCCAGAAGTGACACAAGACCGAATCAAGACAGAGCACAAGAGTAGGAAAGGCACAGCAAACAACAATGAGAGATAAGGAAAATAACAAACGGTAGCTAAACGCGAACACCGCACTCATTCGCTACAGCGAACGCGTTTACGGCGCGATCTCCGCATGTTAAGCGCAACAGAGACAAGCACGCCACCCTAACTAACCAATGACACGAAATAGAGAACGCAAACGCTTGCTCAACGGTTACCTCACCGAGCCTACAGCAAGCATTCGTATCAGACAAGACAGAGAGAAGGAGCAGCCAGCAGCAACCACAGCTCTGGCCTACACTCCCAGAAAGAGTTCAGAAGGAACCACCGCTGCTACCGCTAGAGCGAGTGCGATCCAGACGGACAAACGAACAGAAATGAACAGAATGATATCTATTGGAAATCGATCTAAATGCATTATTGGACCATTAGATCTAATGCAACTCTATGGGCCATCGATCTGCTGCCAGCGGCAGATCGACCTAGACTTTCCATCCTGTCAGATAGATCAAAACAATCAAAATCGGCCGTAAATTGATCGATAGATTTGATAGAATCGATTTCTGATCGATTTGATAGATACGATCGATTGATCGATGGCTGAAATCAACCAGTGTATGGGCCCCTTAAAGCTTGACCCACCATGTAACTTTCATATCTTCTTTTGATCAACAATTTGTATAGAGAGACTTTTTGCCTGAATCTCAAACTCACAAACCCAAGTTGTTCCTTTTAACCCTCAGAAAATTGCCAAATGGTACCTGATGTGGCTGGGGTGGAAGATATCAAAGTGATGATATATATTATTGGAGATTTAGATTGGGGCTGTTCAGTGGCGTAGCTAAGGAGTTGTGGGCCCCGATGCAAGTTTTACAATGGGGCCCCCCAAGAACCCTATACAATTGATACGGCAGACCAAAACCTGCCAATGACAACTACAGTGTAAGAGATGCAAGAAGGGGATGGGGAGGAGTTTGTTAATAATTACCACTATTCAAAGTATCTATAGAAGTGATTATTATGAGCACAGGACCAATAGAGAGCTAATACTGTAGTTGAGGGAGGGCCCTTTGGGGCCCTCTGGCCCAAGGGCCCTGATGCGGTGGCAACCTCTGCAACCCCTATTGCTACGCCCCTGGGGCTGTTTCAGAAGAGATTGTTTGTGAATGGAGAATTTACCATTTAAATTGATTTTATTATTCCTTTTTTGGTCTCCGAGATTATGTTGTGATATATGATTATTCATAAAGTTGATGTATTGATTTGATAGTGTGGGCCTTATTGGGGGTTACTTTGCTGCTTTTTTGTCTTCATTATGCTGTTTATACTCATGAAGCAAACCCCATATGTTTGGGCAATATAGCACTCCCTTTTTTTCTTTTTGCTTGGTCAGGGCCAGCCCTACCATGAAGCAGACTGAATCACGTGATTCAGGGCAGCATCATCTCTGCACTCAACTGATCTTTTTCAGTCTCTCCCTCTGCTCTGCTGCTTCTGCCTGACTCACGGAGCACAGAGCTTGCCTGCTGTGAGTCTGTGTGTGCTGGCACACCCCTTATGAAATATGCACCACTCTTTGCTTGCCCCGCCTCCTCTCCATGTGCCGTTCTGTCCACTGGTTTCCCTGAAGATGTGTCTGTGCATGTGTTCCTGGGGAGGCATGTATTCTCATAAGTTTGCTTCAGGCAGCAAGAAGTCTAGATCCGGCTCTGTGTGTGGTTACATAGTTACAAAGTTATTTGGATTGGCACACGCCCTTCGAGTTCAACCAGAAAATAAAGTATAACACTGGCCTACATCCTCACATATCCCTGTTGATCCAGAGGAAGGTGAAAAACCCTTACAAGGCATGGTCCAAAAACCCCAAAAGGAAAAAAAAGTCCTTCCCAACTCCAGATGGCAATCAGATAGATCCCTGGATCAACACCACCAGGAATTACCTAGTAATTATAGTCATGGATGTCTTTCATCACAAGGAAAGCATCTAAGCCCCCCTTAAACACAGATATAGAATTTGCCATAACTACTTCCTGTGGCAAGGCATTCCACATTTTAATCCCTCTTACGGTAAAGAACCCTTTCCTTAAAGAGAACCTGAGGCGGGGTTCTGACAATGCAATCCACATACAGAGGCTGGGTCTGCCTATACTGCCCAGCCTCTGTTGCTATTTCAATTCCCCCTAAGTTCCCCCTGCGCTCTGCAATCCCCCATAAATCACAGCCGCGCTGTGCGGGCTGTGTTTACATCTGTACTGTCACTCTGCGTGCTCCCCCCGCCTCCTGCATAGCTCCGTTCCCCGCCCGTGTCCCTTCCCTCCAATCAGCGGGGAGGGACAGGACGCGGGCGGGGACCGGAGCTATGCAGGAGGCGGGGGAGTGGCAGACTGACAGTACAGAGATAAACACAGCCGGCTGCGACACGCTGTGTGTCGACAGCGCGGCTGTGATTTATGGGGGATAGCAGAGTGCAGGGGGGGCTTAGGAGGGGATTGAAATAGCAACAGAGGCTGGGCAGTATAGGCAGACCCAGCCTCTGTATGTGGATTGCATCGTCAGAACCCCACCTCGGGTTCTCTTTAATAAATGGCTAAAACTGTTTTACTCCATACCAGAGGTCTCAAACTCACGGCCCGTGGGCCATTTGTGGCCCTCGATACAATATTGTGTGGCCTGCGCCGGCAAAAGCTTCCTTATAGTTTGCTTAGGGATGGTCGGAATGCCAATTTCAGATTCCGCGGTAAATCCGCATTCCGCCATTGCGAATTACCGATTCCGCTTTCCGCTACCAATTTCCGCATTCCCGACTTAAACATCGATTTTCTCAAAAACTATAGGGTCTTTTTGAAAACTTTTTTTTTTGCGTCTTGTTTAGAAGATTCTGTTTAATAAACCCTGCGTGTTTCTAGGACTTAAGGGGGCTTTGTTATTAACCACTAAAGTCAGCGGATTTTTACTGTAATGTAAAATGCAAAAAAATAGGCAGATGCAGATTTTCTGCATTTTACCTTTCCGCGATTTCCGGCGGAAATCCGCCTACTGCACTTGCATTACCGATTTCCGCATTCCGATGCGGAAATGCAATTTCCGATCGGAATTTCAGAAATTGCATTTCCGTGGAATCCGACTGAGCAGTTTGCTTCAGTGCTCCCAAGTAATCCGCCGCATCCCGCCGCTAAACAAGGGCTGCAGAGCCCCCAAATCACCCGGGGGCAATCCGCTGGCATTTCCTGGAAGGGGCAGAGCTTTCAGCTTCAGCTCTGCCCCTCCTGATGTCAATTGTGGCGCATCGCCGCCTCTGCCCACCCCTCTCACTCTTCCTTCACAGAGAGGGGTGGGGAGAGGCATCGATGCACCGCTCTGCAGCCCTCGTTTTGCGGTGGGGACACGGCGGATTACTTGTAATGAGAGCACTGAAGCGAACTATAAGGTAAAATAGGCAGAATAGTTTGCTTCAGTGTGTGGGGGGGAGGGGCGGTAGCTGCTGATTGACTTTTTTTTGTGAAATCCCTTATATGGCCCAGCCTCATCCTGACTTTGCCTCCTGCTGCCCCCAGGTAAATTGAGTTTGAGACCCCTGCTCCATACGCAGATCATTTCCCCGCAAAGCCTAGGGAAAATAGATAATCTGCCGAGCTTTAATATTGCCCTCTGTATTAATACATGTTAATTAGATCGCCTCTAAAGGGGCCCATCCACTGTTTCAGCCATCGATTGATCGATTGATTTGATAGAATCAATCTGAAATCGATTCTATTTAATCAGCCTATTGAATTACGGACGTTTTTGATCGATTTGATCTATCTGACTGGATGGAAAATCTAGGTCTATCTGCTGCTGGCAGCAGATCAATGGCCCATAAAGTTGCATTGGATCTAATGGTCCATTAATGCATTTAGATTGATTTCCAATAGCTTTCATTCTGAAATCTATTGGAAATCTGTTTCTAGTGTGTGGCACACATCTGATAGATTCCTGTCAGTTTCGACTTGACAGGCATTTGACAAAAATCTGATGATCGAATCTGCTGCAAATCTATAAGTGTATGGCAACCTTAAGGCATCTTTTCTTCAACCTAAATAAGCCCAGTTTATATAAAGGCAGCCATACACTGGTCAATTGCCACCAGATCGACCAACAGATAGATTCATCTCTGATCGAATCTGATCAGAGAGGGATCTATTGGCTGCCCATACACTGCACACAGATTTTGAATCGATTTCAGCATGAAACCGATTCACAATCTGTGGAGCTGCCACTGCCCGCCGCTCCCAGCAATACATTATCTCTCCGCCGGCGCAAGTCCCCGCTGTTCCTTCTGGGCATCTTCTCTTTACTTCCTGTCAAGTACTATCACCAGCGGAAGTTCAAACAGTAGAGGAAGCTCTACTGTTTGAACTTCCCCTGACAGGACGGGACAGGAAGTAAAGAGAAGATGGCCAGCGGAGAAAGGACAGCGGGGATCCGTGGTAATGTATTGCTGGGTAGGTCATCGGCCAATCGAACGCGATCGAGAGAAATTTTCCGCCGGGAAAGATCGACAGGATCAATCGATTTTGGATGAAAATCGGTAGATTGGTCAGCATTTGCGTAATCGATTTAACAGCACAGATCACAGTGGTCGAATCCAGGGCCAGTGCTTCCATAGGGCAATTGCCCCAGGGCCCCAGACCCTGTGGGGGCCCCCAAGGTGCCCCTCCAGCTATGGTAACCCATGACAGTGGCTCGAAAGGGAGGGTCGACAGGGCCCCCAAGTTACTTTTGCCCCAGGGCTCCATTGTTGCTAGAACCAGCCCTGATCGAATCTGCTGTATATCTGTGGAAATTCGACACTTTTACCTTTCCAGGTAAATGGACATTTGACTACAGAAGGGATTAGAAGGTGAACTCCTCTGAGGGACAGTTGGTGTCATGACTATACATACCCTGTAAGAGCTGTGGAAGGGGTCAGCCCTATATAAAATACTAAATAAATAAAAAACGCAAGAGTCAATTTCAAAATGTCTGATTTTAATCTACTACCCTGCAGGCTTTTGCACTACTCAATGTAGCACAAAATAATAATTGTAAGGAAGATTAGATTGATAATTTCCAACCTATTTGCATTTACCGGTACTGTTGTTATTAGCCAATCACCTTATGCTGTTATAAAATACAGATTGAAAATAATAAAGCAGGTTTAGGCCACGTTGGAGGTTCTGTGACCACTTTAAAGGCCGAAGTGGGAGTTCAGTCTTGAAGTTTATTGCTAATGGAAACTCTCATTCAATCTTGGCCTCTCTTTACAAGCCATCCAGTAAAACTGTACACATACAGTACATCAGAGGCACGGTACAAGTAGCGCAATTAACCAAAGGGCCTGCTGTTTGCTCAGGTGCTGCTTCCAGCTCCTGCTTTACATTTATATCTTAAGAGCCGCAAATATTGAGACACTTCCTATTATTACAGAAGCCATTCAAGCCCTTGGCTTTGTCCTCTTCTACATTTACAGAGCCAGGAGGTTTTGTTGCCCTTTTTAAGCAAAGACAAAGAAGAGTACTCCAACAAAGCCAGGAGATGTTTGCTCTGCAGGGGTGGAATCATGGAGAATGGACCCGTAAATCCTGGAAAAGGTCTGGGCTGCAGACCCCTGCAACGATCATGCCAAGGTTGAAAGATAGCTTACCGGTACTCTTTATGAGGCAGATTCTCATCAGCAAGAGGCTGACAGGAGCACAATGTGTCCTCCTGATGACTTCCAGAAAGACAGGTTGTATTGTTATCCACAAACTCATTTCACTTTACAGCTCCCGAAGACAGATATGATGCAGCTGCTTCATCCAAGAAACTTGCTGATTTATAAGCCCAATAACCAGAGTCTCTTCAACGATAATACAGACTCGGTGCCAAGGCTTACTGTAGACAGGATTCCAAGATGACTGTACTGAAGCCTCGTATTGCCCAAGTTCACCTACGTTCATCTCTTCCACCATAGACGAACTGCTATGCTTTCTTCTGTCGTTGTATACCTTTCTTTCTTCTTCTGTATACTTCTATGCTGACGTTGTCAGCACTTCAGGAAGTACTGTGAACAGGAATATGCACCAGTCATGAGCCATTTTTTTCTAATTTAAACAATAGGAGGGGCAACATATGTGAATTTTATAACAGAGCTAAATCAGAGAAGTAAATATTCTGCATTGTAGATCAGAACCTTGTTTTTAGCCATAGGCCTCAATTCACTAAGATTTATCAAACACTTTATCGAACGTTTGATAATTTACCTCAAGAGTAAAATCTAATTTTGAATTCACTAAGGTGTTATAGATTTATTGAACATTTTATCAATAAAACACCTGATAAATATATAACACCTTAGTGAATTCAAAATTAGATTATACTCATGAGGTAAATTATCAAACGTTCGATAAAGTGTTCGATAAAGCTTAGTGAATTGAGGCCAATGAGTACACATATTAGAGGAATTTTAACCCAGGATTTAGATCACCTCAATCAGTAGCTGATACCCTCTTTCCCATGAGAAATCTTTACCTTCTCTCTAATAGATCATCAGGGAGATCAGGGGGGTCTGTGTGGCTGATATTGTGTTGAAACCCCTCCCATGGTGTGATGTCAGAGCCATGGCCCGGACAGTTTTTTGCCTGTGAACATTGTTGCATTATGGGAAGTAACATCTGTTTCCAGCTGCCAAGCAAGCAGTATCTCCCTTTGTGTATAAAAAAACAACCTTTTGGCCTATCACATTGTTAGTGGTTTTATAGATAATGGTCGTTGGTGCTGCCTATTTTTCATCATTTCTGTTAGCAGTAAAGATGAACCTCAGGATTATGGTGATCAAGCAGCATGAACCAATTATACGGCGAGTATCAATCAATTCTTGATCTATCTCCCTTTTTTTATTTCTCACTTTCCAATGCATAGATTTTGGTTTTGTTCCACTATCTTTCGGTAAAGTTCCTTTTTAAATGTAAGTCACTCACATTTTAAAACAGGACTTTTAGCTGCAGATACCTCATTTGACTTGAAAAAGATAACATTCGTGAACTCTGCTTACCACTCTGTCAGATGGTAAATTTAGATCTGTGCCTGGTATCGGTCTTCAAAGATTTTATTAGGTCCATGTTTACGGTATGTTGCTTAAAAAGCAAGAAAAATGCAAAGATATACAGATTACATGACAGTTTAATATGCCTCAGCCTACATATTTATTTGTTTTGTCTTGCTGCCAGTTATTATACATTAACATTGGTATGACGTCGTTTTTGTTTGGTGTTAAATTCTCTGTACAATAAAAATGGAATTAGTGGGCCTCCGATAGGAGGTTTTTGGACGAGATAAATCTGTATGTATGTTAAATCCCATCACAGGTCTCATATCTCAGGAAGCTGAGCCTGCCAAGGCCAAGGCAACCATTTAATATCTGAGGCAAACAGGCTAGAGTTATAATCTGGAAGAATATCGTGTCCAAAATCAAAATCACATTATTTTAAAGAGAACATTAGACAGAAACTGTTCAGTGATAAATGTGTAATTTGAAAACCTTTTACAAGAGGGTTAACCAGATGTCATAGGGCCCTCCGACAAAACATAATTATCGCACCTCTGTCTTTCTTTTCACTATAGGTAACATAATCGCACTACAAGACTCCGCACCACAGAAATCAGCCTTTATATGACCCTGCACCACCCTGCGGCGACAGGGTCATATGCATTGCATAGCGCCGCTCCCCGGCTAGTGACATACTTCCTGCTGGGCAGGAAGTACATCACTGGGATTCCCATCATGCACCCTTGCTGGGTCACCCATTGACTTGCATTGCTGCATGATCCATGTGGTAACATACTGCAGCCTTTGCATCGGCATTGCAGCGATTTGGATACTTCCAGCGCACTTTGTCACATCACATGGACTGTGCAAGTCTCCACAGACTCTATCAGGGAAGGTGGCGCAGAAGAGTAACGTGGGGCAATGCAGCATGCAAGTGTGCGAGGGGCCTAAAGGGAACCAGAAGCACACCTCAGGTAGAAAAATCCATACTTACCTGTATGGGTCCTGTAGAGGCTTCCCGTGTCCTCCTTATCACCGCCGTTCATGCCAGGACCCTTTGGAACATCAAGGTCACGCTCCTATTCTGGCATGAGCGTGGCCATGCAGCACCCACTATTGCACAGCTGCACCTCTTTCTTCTCCTCAAGCGCAGCTCCTCAATCCCGTCTTTGTATTCCTATTTATCATACAAAAATAAGGTTCAGGCTTCTAAATTTGGATAATATCTCCAACTTTCTTTTCCTAAGAAAATGACAATCCTTGTCATTTTCGTTAATTTCAGTTCTGTTTTAACACACACTTGTAGTTTTTCTGATCTGTCCTCTGAACCTTTCCATGTGCTTCACTGGGATGGTTAGCATGGCTTGGATGCCAGCTGCTAGTGAGATGGGAGTGATAAGATCCAGCTGCTGTGTACCTTTTATCTATCAATGAGTGGGCTATATTGGGAAGTAAGTGAACAGGCTCCAAGAAAGTCAAACTTAGAAACAGGAATAGGCAGTGTTGTGTGGTTAACCCCTCCCAATCCCACCCATTCCCACCTCCTACATGCCTAATATCACCCACTGAGCTTTCTCCATCCTTCCTCCTGCTTAGTACAGTCTTTCACTTGTGCACAAGCGTATACTTTGGGACAGAAGGAATGCTGAGCTGGCACCTGTTTAAAGATTGCGGAGGTGTGTAATTGTGGAGCCGAGCAGAATGGGACCATGGAGAGAGAGTAAGGGATGGATAAGAGATGGTGGAAAGTATCAAGAGCGGGTAAGTAATCTATTCATATCTTCAGTGACACAGTTAAGGTGGCCATACATTAGGCGTTTCTGCAGGCTGATCGAACTTCCAGTTTGATAACTTTATTGAATCGGTAGGAAATCGGTGCCGAAACACGTCCACCCGATCAATGTTTTGATCCACTTCAGGTCGAAATCCGTCGGACACATTGAACGGACGTGCTGGAAAATCTTGGTCTCAGGTGCTCGATCAAGCAGTTGTATATTGATACGATTGACTGACCCGACAGACCCCGGCCTTCCTCGTGTGCAGTGTTTTAAAATCTCACCTGTTCACTGGTGCTATTCCTTGCCTCCTCCCCGTGTCCGCCTATACCTGGTGCCAGGTGGTACAGGCACATGCGGTGAAGGCAGTTACGGCGGCGATGATGGAGAAGGCCAGGAGTTGAGACAGTAGACAGTTGAGATTTTAGGGAGCATGGGCACCAGCGAGACATTTTTATACTTGGGAGTGGCCAGGCAGGCGGCAGAGGCTGCATTGCTCATGCTGAAATCTATCAGAAATCAGTCTGTGGTGTATGGGCAGGCAACACATCCCTATCTGATCAGATTCAATCAGAGAGAGATCTGCCCATACATTGCCTGATGCAGGGCCAATTCTAGTAACAATGGGGCTCCGAGGCAAAACAAATCTGGAGGCCCTCCTGACAGACTCCTCTAAACCAGAAAGTGGCATGAGGGGCTTTTTGTTGCAGTCAAATTTCCGCCAGGGCCCCTGAGGCAGGTGCTGTCCCCCCTCCGACCACCACCCAACTTAAAGTGGATCCGAGGTGAACTTTTACACATTGCATAATTGTGTTCCTTTACTATTGTTTATAGGGCATTCCTCAAGCCAAATACTTTTTTTGTTTTAATACTCTAATTCCCTATAAACTAAAAAAGCCACGCCCACAGGTTTTCAGAGAGCCTTGGCAGTAGCAAGGGCTCATGGGAGCTCAGTCTGGGCAGGAGGAGGGGGAGGTGTTACTAGCCATTGATTTCTGAGGCAGAGGGGAGGATGGAGGAGGAGAGGGGATTAGGCTGATGGCTCAAGATACAGATAAGCCTGCCTCTGTGTAATGTTTACAAACAACATGGCTGCTGTCATTGTATCACAGGAATACATAATCATATTCTATTAAAACTTAAAACTGTTTGCAGCTAGATTTGCTGTGTAAACCATCTAAACTTTAGATAAGATATATAGACAAGTTACTTGTTATAGTTGGGTTTTTCATCTCGGATCCGCTTTAACTGTGTTCTCTAGTGCCCCTGCAGAGTTTTCGGCATAGCAGCAACTCACCTGTTCTGGAGAGCGTGCGTCTCTATCAGTCCATGGCTCCATGCTTTCCCCAACTTCAACTAAACAGGGGCGCATCTCCTCCATGATCCGGCACATGAAATTATGTAATATAATGCCGCAGATCACAGAGAAGATGCAGCCAGTGGTGGATGAAGATGTGCACGGAGCCAAAGACAGAGAAGTGCACCCGCCGAGACAGGTGAGACGCTATGCTGCCGAAGACTCTGCAAGGCCCCCCGGGGAGCAACACTTAAGTTGGTGGGAGACTTCCTGGGGGACCCCTATAGTTTCTGGAGCCCCGTTGCCTCTATGGTAGTCCCAGCCCTGGCCTGATGTATGGGCCCCTCTAGTGTTTGGGTCAGGTGTGCTTTAACACTGTCACCTGGTGCGCCCAAAACCGGCCAGAGCAGGCAATATTTACCTCGAATCTACGGTCAGCTTAAATCCTGCTCCAGACTCGGTGATTAGAATCCAGAGGACAGCTCACATGTATCCAAGATTCTACAGCCTGTCGGAAGAGACAGCAGCAGATGTTTTGAGCATAATCTCGAAAGGAACTAGGAAAACATAAACAAGAAGCATCCAGGAAATATCTGTTACAAGACAAGAGGGTTTAAAAAAAAACAACAAAACAATAAAAAATGACTTACATCTGCATCGGAGAAGCGGAGACGCTGCTGAATTCAGATCGAACATAAAATTACACAAAAATCACGCGAGGATTGAGGCATTTCAGTCTGCTGCTAAAACCCTGTTTTTAAAATTCCCCAGTTATTTTGTCAGCATTTTTGATAATTGGATGAAATGGAACGGTCCTGGCAAAGTCCACGAGAGCTGGTGGGAGTATAGGATTCATCGAGAGCCTTGATAGACATGCTTTTCATTGTTTTAGCAAATTGTAGGCAAACTGGATTCCTGACGATAGGGTTTCACATTCACCTCCAGCACGGATTCACACCAGGGGTCTCGGAGGACCGTCAGTGGACCAGACCAAAAGTACAAGGAGTGACGGAGAGGTCAGTGAGCGGCCTTCATTCATACGGCTGAGACACAGGAAACACAGAGAGAAGGATGAAGAATACAGTAACAAATTATACAGATTGGACTGCTCCGTCTTGTACCCACCAACTGTAAGATATGGCCTCCGTTATATCCAACCAGCTACGCAGGGCACACATGATGGGGGCTGGTTGGACGTTCAGGCATCGTATTCGCAACCTTAAAGGGTACCTGAGATGAATGAGAAGAAGAAATTCATACATACCTGGGGCTTCCCCCAGCCATCTTCAGACTGATCGATCCCTCGCCATCCTCCTTTGCCGCCTTAATCCTCCGCTATGGGTCTCTGTAATTTGACCGGGCGGGGCCAGTCGGTGCAAGCGCAGTCCAGCTGCACATGGTCTCCGTCAGGTTCCCATGGCCAGCAGCAGTCTGCACCAGTTGTAATGCACAGGTGCAGAAGTCTCTTGACGACGGAACACAAGGGGGCGCACGCGTGGCTGGGATGCGCATGTGCACTACGCCCCAACTTCTGAAATTACCAGGACCCATATTGGAGGATCCAGGTGGCAAAGGAGAATGACAAGGGAGCGATCAGCCTGAATGGGGCTGGAGGAAGTGAAATGAAATTTCTTTTCATTTATCTTATTCATCTCACTTAAAGCACACCTGAACTGAGAGATATGGAAGATGACATATATATTTCCTTTTAAAGTGTATGGATTTTTCATTACAAATGGCACATAGAGGGATGTTTCTTGCATAATAACATGCTTCTATGTCCTTTCTGTACCACTCTCCGTCCCTCCTGCTCTGTGTTGCCCTCCCACAAAGTTACCAACAAGCAGATTGTCGTTAGCTTGAGAAAGGAAGGGTTGTCCTTTGCAGGAAAGGCAGTCCTGCATAACACCCCTTCTCCGCCTTTATCTCCCCCTTCATGATTCCACCCCAGGATCACAGCCACTTTTCTTTTATCTACACAAACTAAAACTGCTTAAAATAAAGATGCAGGAGCAGTGGCAATCAACTCTAACTGATCTAGCTGACTTCCAGGTCGGGTAGTGTGCATAGCTCCCAACTGACCCTCTTTTGCAGGGACAGTCCCTCTTTGGGAACCCAGTACCTCTGTCCCTCTTTCTTCCTCATTTGTCCCTCTTTCAGGGCTCATGTACAGATCTGGACCAAAATATGTATTTTTCTACTGAAAAATTTGTTAAATTGACTATAAACTGTATTCCCATCCTTTAAATGTATATATTTCTTATTTTCACATGTTAACCAGGAGCTGTCAATCAGCTCACTGAGCAGGTTTCCACCCAGCAGACACAGTTGACTCAATTGTCTACCACTCTCGCTCAGATGAATGTCTCTGCTAATGCCAATAATCAGCAAGCTCTTCCAAATGCTCCTATTGTTCCTGTCTCAGAGCCTAAAATGCCTTTAACCTCCTTGCCGGTTCAATTCTTCCGGCAAGGAGGCAGCGCAGGAGTTTTTTTTGTTTTTTTTTAAATCATGTAGCGAGCCTAGGGCTCGCTACATGATAGCCGCTGAGCGGCGGCATCCCCCCACCTACTCCGATCGCCTTCGGCAATCAGAGTAAGCAGGAAATCCCGTTCAGAATGGGATGTCCTGCAGGGCTTCCCCGGTCGCCATGGCGACGGGCGGGATGACGTCACCGACATCATGGACATTGGGACGTCATAGGGAATCCCGATCCGCCCCTCAACGCTGCCTGGCACTGATTGGCCAGGCAGCGCAGGGGTCTGGGGCGGGGGGAGCGACTCGGCGCGGCGGATTGCGGCGGATCGGCGGCGAGCAAAGTGCTAGCTGCTTGTAACAAAAAAAAATTATGCAAATCGCCCCAGCGGGGCCTGAGAAATCCTCCTGCGCAGGTTACCCCGAACTGAGTTCGGGATAACCGGCAAGGAGGTTAACAGAGAAATTTACAAGTTCACAATCCGATTTTAGTAACTTTCGGAATCGTTGTATGTCTTACTTTAAAGTTAGATCTAGATCATCTGGAACCGAATCACAGAAAATCTCCCAAACCTGGGCCTATGGTTTAAGTCCTGATCATGAAGCTCTCACCTCTGTTGAAAGTTTCTTTGATTCCATGGCAACCATTTATGCTGATCCTGACATCTCAGCCACGGCTGCTTGCAAATTAGGAGATCTCTGTCAGGGCCGTCATACTATTGAGGAGTATGCTGCGGAGTTCAGGAGATGGTCTGTTTCTGTTAAATGGGGTGGAGCAGTACTCCTAGACCAGTTTTTGTTTGGGTTAGCCGATTCTGTGAATGATGTCTTAGTGAGTCACCTTGAACCCAAGACTTTAGAGGATGCTATCTCTTTGACTATAAAGGTAGATAGACGAATTAGGCACCGACGTCAGGGTAGGGCCAATTCTGCTTCAGGAAATGTCAGGCCGAGTAGCTCTTCTTCCACTTCTAGTGAAGAGCCCATGCAACTGGGGTTTTCTAAACTCCCCGCTAAGAAACTCAGGAGAGGACAGGAAGGTCTTTGTATGTATTGTGGTGGGAAAGGCAATTTTGCACAGTCTTGTTCTACAAAGAAGGCTCCGGAAAACTCCAGCACCTTTGTGAAGTAGGGAACCTGCACTTGGGTGAGCAATTGCTTCCCCTTAAAATAAAAAAGATTTTATTACCAGTTACCATTCATTGGGGCGATAAGTCTTTCCATTCTGAAGCTTTTATTGATTCTGGAGCCGCTGGTAACTTCATTGATACTGCCCTCGCCGCTGATTTAGGTATTCCTGCCGTATCTTTGCAGAACAAGTTCTACGTCACGGCCATTAACGACCCTCCTCTTCAAACTAAACAGCCCATTTCTATTACGCCCGAAGTCTCTTAGCAGGTAGGGGCTATGCACTTTGAAAAAATTCAGTTTTATATGCTCAGGATGCCATCTAGTCCTTTGGTTCTAGGCCTGCCTTGGTTGCAGATTCACAACCCCCGTATAGATTGGTGTTCAGGACAACTTATCAGTTGGTCACATCATTGTCAGGGGATATGTTTAAGGAGCGTTCCTCTCCTAAGTTTAGGGGTAAAAAACATTGACATACCACAACCGTACCTTGGTTTTTCTAATGTTTTCTCTCCTCAGTCAGCTGATAAGTTACCCCCCGTCCCTCCCATAAACCATACGACTGCCCCATTGACTTGCTGCCTGGTATCCTGCCCCCATGAGGTCACCTTTATAACCTTACTGGTCCTGAAAAACTGGCTATGAAAGAATACATCAGAGAGAATCTCGAGAAGGGGTTTATTAGACCTTTCACATCCCCAGCCGGAGCCGGGTTTTTCTTTGTGGAGAAAAAAGATGGCGGACTGCTCCCCTGTATTGATTACAGAGGGCTAAATAAAATTACTGTCAAAAATCGATACCCTTTACCTCTGATAGATGATCTTTTTTCTCAGGTTTCAGGAGCCAGAATTTTCTCTAAATTAGATTTGCGAGGTGCAAATAACTTGATTAGAATACGCCAGGGGGATGAATGGAAGACAGCTTTTAACACCCAGGACGGGCATTACGAATACCTGGTGATGCCTTTTGGCCTGTGCAATGCCCCAGCTGTCTTCCAAAACTTCGTGAATGATGTTTTCAGGGATGTGTTGGTTAAATTTGTGGTAGTTTACCTAGATGACATTTTGATCTATTGTAATACTTTGTCAGAGCATCGTTGCCATGTAAAATTTGTATTACAAAAGCTGAGAGAAATTTTATTGTTTGCTAAACCCAAAAATGTCTTTTTGAGGTTACACAAGTACCCTTTTTAGGGTACGTAATTTCTGACACAGGACTATCAATGGATGGAAAAAAACTTTCAGCAGTTTTGGACTGGCCTCAACCGAAGGGTCTCAAGGCTATTCAGCGTTTCTTGGGCTTCGCCAATTACTACCGTAAATTTATCAGGAATTTCTCTTCCTTGGTTGCTCCTCTAACTGACTTAACTAAAAAGGACGCAGATCCTGTCAACTGGTCCTCACAGGCCTGTAAGGCTTTTTCCGACCTCAAATCAGTTTTCTGTTCTGTTCCTATCCTTATTCATCCATTTGTTAATTTGCGTTTCTTTGTCAAGGTTGATGCCTCTGAGCTTGGTGTGGGAGCCGTTCTCTCGCAGTTTTCTGGCCATCCTGAGCGTTTACATCCCTGTGCGTTCTTCTACAAGAAATTATCTCCAGCAGAGCGCAATTACGATATAGGGAACTGGGAACTTTTGGCTGTAAAAATGGCTTTTGAGGAGTGGAGACACTGGTCAGAAGGGGCTGTTCATCCTATTACGGTTTATACTGATCACAAAAACTTGGAATACATCGAGGGGGCTAAAAGGCTCAATCCCAGGCAGGCATGGTGGGCAATGTTTTTTTCCGGATTCAATTTTATGATCACATACAAGCTCGGTTCCAAAAATGTAAAGGCTGATGCCCTATCCAGAACTTTCGAACCTGAAATCTCTCAATTTGCAACTCCTAAAATGATTGTACCCTCACATTGTGTTCTTGCAGCAGTCCACACTGAAGAATTTCCTGACCTATACGATTCTTTGCAGTCTTTTCAACAAGAGAGTCCTCCGGGAAAACCTCTGAATGTAGATTATGCTCCATTACATCTTCGTCTCCAAGTACTTCAGTTCAGTCTAAACTGGCAGGGCATCCTGGTGAGACCAAGACATTGGAACTTTTATCCCGTCATGTATGGTAGCCTTCTATAAAAAAAAGACTGTAAGGCATTTGTGGCAGCCTGCGCCACTTGCGCCAGAAACAAGGTCTCCTGGGTCGCTCCCCGAGGTCACCTTATGCCCCTACATATTCCATCTAGACCATGGTCTCATTTATTAATGTATTTTGTGGTAGATTTGCTTTCCTCTGGGGGTAAAAGAGTAATCTGGGTTATTGTTGACCGCTTCAGTAAAATTACACATTGTGTACCCCTCTCTAGTCTGCCTTCAGCTCAAGAACTGGTCAAATTGTTTGTGATTCATGTGTTCCGGTTACATGGGATTCCAGAGAACATAGTGTCAGACCGGGGGTTCCAGTTTGTTTCTAGTTTTTGGCGTGCTTTCAGTGCTCTCTTGGGTATTACCTTGTCCTTTTCTTTCGGTTTCCACCCTGAAACCAATGGACAAACAGAAAGGACTAATCAATCATTAGAGCAGTACCTCCGTTGTTTTGTATCAGATTGTGTTAGGAACTGACTGGATATTCTCTTCAGTCCCTGTTGACCTTCCCACGATGGAAGAGACTTTACCCAGTAGTGGAGTCTAGATGACCACGGGTCTTCACCCACACCCCCTTGAGGGGGATGCAGGACCACACTCCCAGGAGGGGAATGTGGAACTTTGCTGCCTAGTGCCCTACCAGGTCACTACTGGGATCGTCTCAGCAAGTGGTTGGGAGAACAGAGACACTAATTGTGGAGCAGGAGTGGTCAGACGAGATCCGGAAGTCCAGGCAAACAGAGATCAGCACAAATCGGGGTCACAAGCCAAGAGGTCGGGGCAGGCGGAGATCAGGAGTAGTCGGGGTCACAAGCCAGGGGTCAGGGCAGGCAGCAGACAACGGTTATCCAGAAGACAAGCCAAAGATCAGGGCAGGCGGAGATCAGGAGTAGTCAGGGTCACAAGCCGGGGTCACAACAGGAGATCAATCAGGAAATCAGCAGAACTGGAACAACGGTTCACCAACAGGCTAGCCAAACTGATCAGAACGAGCAGCACTGCAGTTAGGGACAGTGCTGCTTTTATACTGTGAATTGGCGCCGAAATTAGCGCTCTGCGCATGCGCAGAGCGCGCGCCCCCGTTTGCGCATGCGCGCACGCGCATATGGTTATGCGCGCGCAAACGCGCGCGCGCGCACGGCACTGTGCGCATGCGCACTGCGCGCAGCGCCAAACGCCGTGCAGGAAGAGGGACTACAAGGACCAGAGAGCCCCCGCGCGTGCGCACTAGAGGGCGCCCCCGAGAGCTCCGAGGAGGACCCCGATGGTGAGTATGACATTGCCCCCCTCCCAGGGGCAACCTCCGGGTGCCCCTAGGACCAGGTTTGCCAGGGAATCTCTTGTGGAATTGTTTGACCAATCTAGGGGCATGTACATTCCGGGCAGGTTCCCATGAGTTTTCCTCCAGACCAAATCCCCTCCATTTGATGAGATACTGAAGCGACTGTCTAATTCTTCTGCTGTCCAGTATCTTCTCCACCTCAAATTCTTCCATCCCGTCAATCACAACTGGTTGTGGTGGATCCGAGGAGCGGCCTGGGAAGCTATTTGGAATCACTTTCTTCAAACTAGAGACGTGGAACACGGGATGCACCCGGAGTGAAGTAGGTAAAGTAAGTTTGAATGCTACTGGATTGATTTGTTTAGATATTGGAAAAGGTCCAATGTACCTGGGCGCCAGCTTCTTGGAGGCACAACGCAACTTAAGGTTTGCGGTGGAGAGCCAGACCAGGTCTCCAGGGGCAAAGACTGGACTCTCCTTCCGTCGACGGTCAGCAAACCTTTTTCCCTTCTCCTGGGCCTGTTTTAAAGTAATATGGACAGTGTTAATGTTGTCGTGGATGGCAGAAATCCTTTCTTGGGCTCCGGGACAGACAGAGGTAAAGTTCACATCAGGTAAGAATGAAGGATGATAACCGTAGTTGATGAAGAACGGTGACTGCTGAGTAGACGTATGAATGGAATTATTATATGCAAATTCTGCCGTGGCCAACAGTGGGTACCAATCGTCCTGAGAGGCTGAAGTAAAGCACCTTATATACTGCTCCAGGGTCTGGTTTGTCCTTTCAGTTTGTCCATTAGATTGTGGATGGTAACCCGAAGAAAGGGAGACCCTAATTCCCAGACCCCTACAGAGCTCTCGCCAGAATTTGGAAGTGAACTGGGTGCCCCGGTCAGATACGATGTCCTCAGGTAGACCGTGGAGTCTGACAATTTCCCTTACGAAAGCTTGGGCTGTCTCTGCAGCGGACGGAACTTGTTTGAAAGGCAGGAAGTGAGCCATTTTGGAAAAACGGTCGACAATGACCAGTATAGTGGTAAACCCCTCTGAAGGTGGCAGATCCACCACGAAATCCATTGCGATGGCCTTCCAAGGTTGTGTTGGCACTGGAAGAGGTTTCAGAAGACCCCATGGTCGGCCCCGAGTGGTCTTAGAACGGGCACAGACCTCACAAGAGGCCACGTATGACTTGCAGTCCTTAGATAGTTCAGGCCACCAGAAGTTCCTCCGTACTAGGTCCTGCGTTTTATGAACCCCAAAGTGGCCAGCCAGTTGATTATCATGACAGGCTTGCAGGACTGACAAACGAGTCTCGGAGGGAACAAAGATCTTCCCTTGGAACAGGTAGAGTCCTTCTTTAAGTGGTAAATCCGGAGGCGAGCTCAAGCCCGCAGAAGCTTGTCGGATAGAATCCATCAGGTTGGAATGCAGGAACAGGAAGTGCTGTGGAGACAGGATGTTCTCAGGTGATGACTCAGGGCCTGACTCGGACTGGTACATGCGGGACAAGGCGTCTGGCTTTATATTTTTGGATCCTGGACGGTAGGTCAAGTGGAAGGTAAACCTGGAGAAAAAGAGTGACCACCTAGCCTGACGTGGTCGGAGTCTCTTAGCAGTCCTGAGGTACTCTAGGTTTTTATGGTCTGTGAGTACCAGTATGGGATGTTCAGCACCTTCGAGAAGGTATCGCCACTCCTCCAGAGCTGCCTTAATGGCCAAGAGTTCCCGATCCGCCACGTCATAGTTCCTTTCTGAAGGATTCAACTTCCGGGAGAAGAAGGCAACTGGATGGAGGACCGCCTTAGGACCGAAGCGTTGGGAGAGGATTGCTCCAATAGCAACTTCAGAGGCATCGACCTCCAAGACGAAGGCTTTGGTAGGATCGGGGTGTTTAAGGATGGGTGCTGAAGTGAAGCACGACTTTAACTTTTCAAAAGCTGACTGGGCTTCTGGGGTCCAGCGGAAGGACTGACGGGTACTGGTCAACTGAGTGATGGGTGCAACAATCCGTGAGAAATTTTTGATGAAGCGTCTATAAAAATTGGCAAATCCAATGAAACGTTGTATGGCCTTCCTATCAGCAGGTACCGGCCAGTCAAGGATCGCCGAGACTTTCTGGGGATCCATCTCCACTCCTCCTGGAGAAATCTTTAGGCCCAGAAACTGGATGTTAGTCTTATGGAATTCACACTTCTCGGGCTTAGCATAGAGTCCATGGGTTCGAAGACGGGCCAAGACCCGTTT
Organism: Hyperolius riggenbachi; assembly: GCF_040937935.1. Taxonomy (NCBI): domain Eukaryota; kingdom Metazoa; phylum Chordata; class Amphibia; order Anura; family Hyperoliidae; genus Hyperolius; species Hyperolius riggenbachi. The sequence continues at coordinate 633,909,616 of NC_090646.1, forward strand.
TACATGACTATAATGGACCTCCTGAGAAGGGGAGAAGATAAGGATGTCATCCAAATAGACCACCATGAAGTTGTCAATATAATCCCTGAAGATATCATTGACGAAGTGTTGAAACGTGGCTGGAGCATTACACAAGCCAAACGGCATCACAAGGTACTCGAAATGTCCGAACCGGGAACGGAAAGCCGTCTTCCACTCATCTCCTTTGCGGATCCTGATCAGATTGTAGGCCCCCCTTAAGTCAAGCTTGGAGAAGATACAGGCCGATCCAAGTCGCTGGAACAAATCAGGCATCAATGGTAGAGGGTATCGATTCTTAATGGTTATCTTGTTCAGATCCCGATAATCGATGCAAGGACGAAGGGAGCCATCCTTTTTTTCCACAAAGAAAATCCCGGCCCCAGCGGGAGACGTAGAAGGTCGAATGAACCCCTTTTGGAGATTTTCCTCTATGTACTCCTTGAGGATCTGGGTCTCGGGTTCTGAAAGTGGATAAGTTCTGCCGAAAGGGATGGGAGCACCTGGCTGGAGGTCAATCGGACAGTCATATGGGCGGTGTGGTGGAAGAGCATCCGCCTTGGACTTGTCGAAGACATCTAGAAAGTCGTGATAGACCCTTGGGATAATGTCCTTCTTGGGTGAGTCCATACAGAACAAGGACCCAGCTCGAGGAAAACATGAACGAAGACAGTAGTTGGAACTGAAGGAAACCTCACGAGAAGCCCAATTAATAATAGGGTTGTGAGTCCTTAGCCAGGGCATCCCCAGGATGCTGTGCCAGTTGAACATCCAGGAAGCAAGAGCAGGCTCCAGAATCCACTATGGCCTCAATAGTTGCGGTCTTTCCGTGCGGGCCCTGTAATGAGAGAGTAAGCGGGACATGAGAGGAGGCCAGTGGAGGAACAGGAAAACCACTAGCACATCCCACTAATTCAGGCTCACCAGACGGTCTGACTGGGCAGTTGTTGCGGAAGTGTCCGGAAGCCCCACAGTACATGCACAAGTTGGATGATCTCCGACGTTGTCTCTCCTCTTGTGAAATAGCTGGTCGGGCAAGGCCAATCTGCATGGGTTCTGGCTCATCTGAAGACACAGGAACAGGAGGTATTGGAGTAGAAAGAGTCTTGGGAGTAGGTAGATTCCAGGCCGGTCTGACTGAACCGGAGCGTTCGGCTCGTCTCTCCCTCAGTCTTCTGTCTATTTGAATAGAGAGACGAATAAGCTCCTTTAGAGTGCCTGGTACCCCAACCCTGGCTAGTTCATCTTTAAGGGCTTCTGAGAGACCCTGGCGAAACTGAAAGCTCAGAGCGGAGTCATTCCAGTCGACATCTGCCTCCCAGCGATGGAAGTCCAAGACATAGTCCTCGACAGGTCTCCTTCCTTGTCGCAGGGCTTGGAGCGCGTTTTCAGCTGACGCCGCTCTTCCTGGATCATCGAAGACCTCAGACATGGTCTCAAAGAAGGTGTCAAGGGTCAGTAAGGATGGGTGCCGCTGTTCCACCAGGCGAAGGGCCCATGCCTGGGGTTCTCCTTGCAGAAGGGAGATGACTGCTCCCACTTTGATCTCCTCGTTAGCAAAGGTGCGAGGCAAAAGCGAAAAATGAAGCCGGCAAGCACTCTGGAACCATCTGAATTTGGATCGATCCCCTGAAAACCGTTCCGGTAGGGGTAACTTGGGCTCTGGAAGCAATGCTGCGGCTCCTTCTCCTAGGCCCGGAGTGGGTTCGTTATGAGCCGGGGGAACAACTGCTGGAGCAGGGACTGCAGGAGGAACCAAGACAGGAGCAGGGGCACGCAGTTGGTCGCGGATCTCCTGGTATCCCTTCTGTACTTCGTCCATCGAGACTCGAAGTTGGGTAACCAAGTCGTACAGGATCTCCACCGGGGTACGAGCTCCACTAGTGTCCATCTTGGCTGCTCGTTACTGTTAGGAACTGACTGGATATTCTCTTCAGTCCCTGTTGACCTTCCCACGATGGAAGAGACTTTACCCAGTAGTGGAGTCTAGGTGACCACGGGTCTTCACCCACACCCCCTTGAGGGGGATGCAGGACCACACTCCCAGGAGGGGAATGTGGAACTTTGCTGCCTAGTGCCCTACCAGGTCACTACTGGGATCGTCTCAGCAAGTGGTTGGGAGAACAGAGACACTAATTGTGGAGCAGGAGTGGTCAGACGAGATCCGGAAGTCCAGGCAAACAGAGATCAGCACAAATCGGGGTCACAAGCCAAGAGGTCGGGGCAGGCGGAGATCAGGAGTAGTCGGGGTCACAAGCCAGGGGTCAGGGCAGGCAGCAGACAACGGTTATCCAGAAGACAAGCCAAAGATCAGGGCAGGCGGAGATCAGGAGTAGTCGGGGTCACAAGCCGGGGTCACAACAGGAGATCAATCAGGAAATCAGCAGAACTGGAACAACGGTTCACCAACAGGCTAGCCAAACTGATCAGAACGAGCAGCACTGCAGTTAGGGACAGTGCTGCTTTTATACTGTGAATTGGCGCCGAAATTAGCGCTCTGCGCATGCGCAGAGCGCGCGCCCCCGTTTGCGCATGCGCGCACGCGCATATGGTTATGCGCGCGCAGACGCGCGCGCACGGCACTGTGCGCATGCGCACTGCGCGCAGCGCCAAACGCCGTGCAGGAAGAGGGACTACAAGGACCAGAGAGCCTCCGCGCGTGCGCACTAGAGGGTGCCCCCGAGAGCTCCGAGGAGGACCCCGATGGTGAGTATGACAGATTGTCAGGAATTATGGTTGGACTTTCTCCCTTTTGCGGAATTCGCCTTCAACAATCTCCCTAGTTCTTCTACTAAGATGTCTCCTTTCTGGATCGTCACTGGTCAGAATCCCAGATTCACTATTTTCCCATCCTCGCCTTCTCTTTTTCTGGCTTTGGAGGAATGGAGTTCTCACATACAACAAATTTGGCCTCAAGTTCAGAAAAATTTACAGAATGCTGTTTCCCATCAAAAGTCATACGGTGATGCCCGACGTTCACCTGAATTTAAATTTTCTCCTGGAGACCCTGTGTGGGTTTCCACCCGTAACATTCCTTTACGTCAACCTTCTGTGAAGTTTGGCCCTAGTTTTATTGATCCCTATCCTATTCAGGAAAAAATTAATGATGTAGTATATCGGGTGACCTTGCCTCAGTCCATCAAAGGAGTAAATTAATTTCATGTCTCTCTTTTGAAACCTGCTGCTAACATAATTTCATCTTCAGTTCTTCCACCTCCTGTCGAGGTGGATGGAGAGCCTGAATATGAAGTAGAGAGAATTCTCTACTAAGGAAAATCTGTAATTCCTTACAGTACTTGGTGGATTGAAAGGGATATGGCCCCGAAGAAAGATGTTGGGTACCAGCTCGTCAGGTTCATGCTGATCAATTGGTGCTCGAATTCCATCTTGAATACCCTGATAGACCAGGTAGAGAGTGTTTGGAGACCACTCCTCAGGAGGGGGGGGGGGGGGTAATGTAACAATCTTACCTTCCAGCATCACCCCCCTGAATCCCGGCCGGCTGGGCAGAGAGGGTAAAAAATGATCGAGGCGCCAGCCGCGCAATGTTCGATGTGGGGGCCGGCGCACTGGCATCATATCTCCCTCCCTCTGAATGGCATCCCTACTGTGTGTCTGCCCCCCCCCCCTCCTGCATGCAGAGTTTGCAAGCGGAGTGGTGGACATCTTACCCTCCATGCGCGCATACCGGAAGCTAGCTCTTCTCTGCTAGTCCTGTTTCCTACCTGTCCATGTGTGCATACCAGGAGCCAGCTCTTCTCTGCTAGTTCGTGTCATAGGAAACAGGTACTAGTAGAGAAGAGACGGCTCCCGGTATGCGCGCATGGACAGGTAGGAAACAGAAACTAGCAGAGAAGAGCCAGCTCTCGGTATGCGCTCTTGGAGGGTAAGATGACCACTGTTCCGCTGCGCAAACTCTGCATGCAGGGGGGGGGGGGCACACACACAGTAGGGGGGCCATTCAGAGGGTGGGAGGTATGATGTCGACCCCCGCATCCAACATTGCGCGGCTGGTGCCTCGATCATTTTTCTTGCCGCCTCTTTGTCCAGGCATCTTTCTCCCCACCCAAAGTACCACTCTCCTCCCCACCTACTGGTACCTTGGTCCCCACCCAGTGGCACCCTCCACCCCATCCATGGGCACCCTCCTCCCCACCCACGGGCACCTTTCTCCCCACCCACTGGCACCTTGGTCCCCACCCAGTGGCACCCTCCTCCCCATCCATGGGCACCCTCCTCCCCACCCACTGGCATCTTCATCGCCCCTTCTCACTGGAAACCCCTTTTGTACCCACCAGCACCTTCCGCCCCACCCAAAGGCACTCACCTCCCAACCCACTGGCAACCCCCTTCTACCCACTGGCACCCACCTCCCCACCCAGTGGCACCCTTCTTCTACCCATGGGCACCTTCCTCCCCACCCAATGGCCCCCTTCTTTCCACCCATTGTCATCCTTCTGCAAAAGCAGGGACGTGGCTTAAGGCCACACAGGGGGCGTGGCTTAAGTGTCCCTCTTTGGCATCTTCAAAAGCTGGGAGGTATGCTTCCAATACGACTGACATCTGATTTATGTGTATGACTCTGCCTGTTATTTGACTACGTATCTGCCTAGCCATTCTGTACTACAGCCAACTTCTCACGTGAACGACCTCGGCCTGACTCTGACCACGCTTTTCTCACTAGTACTGTGCACTAGTACTGTGATCTGCACTTGTTACGCTAGATTTCTTCATGTATCAGCGTGATAGTAGGGCACACTCCTATCTAAGGAAGGCACGCTCCTAATTATGGCCACTAATAATCCAATCTTTTTCATCCAATCTTACCAAATCTATGTAGTATAAGGGTAAATTGAGTGAATATAATGAATGGATACTTCAGGCAGTTCCCTTATATCACATAGAAATGGTAAGATTGGATGAAAAAGATTGGATCATTAGTGGAAGGCATTCTCCTATCTAAGAAAGGCATGCTCCTATCTAAGTAAGGCACGCTCCTAGGAAGGCACTCTCCTATCTAAGGAAGGAACGCTCCTAAGGAAGGCACACTCCTATCTAAGTAAGACACCCTTCTAAGCAAGGCATGCTCCTATCAAAAGAAGGCACGCTCCTAAGGAAGGCGCGCTCCTATCTAAGTAAGACAAGCTCCTAAGGAAGGCGCGCTCCTATCTAAGTAAGGCAGGCTCCTATCTAAGTAAGGCAGGCTCCTAAGGAAGCCATGCTCCTATCTAAGGAAGGTACTCTCCTATCTAAGGAAGGAACGCTCCTAAGGAAGGCACGCTCCTATCTATGTAAGACATGCTCCTAAGGAAGGCACGCTCCTATCTAAGAAAGACATGCTCCTAAGGAAGGCACGCTCCTATCTAAGAAAGGCACGCTCCTATCTAAGACACGCTCCTAAGGAAGGCACGCTCCTATCTAAGACACACTCCTAAGGAAAGCACGCTCCTATCTATGTAAGACATGCTCCTAAGGAAGGCACGCTCCTATCTAAGAAAGGCACGCGCCTATCTAAGACACGCTCCTAAGGAAGGCACGCTCCTATCTAAGGAAGGCACGCTCCTATCTAAGGAAGGCACGCTCCTTACATAGCAGTGAGCGCTGCTATGTAAGGCATGCATTAGCGGCCGCTCCTTCACATTAAGGTGCCCTGCTTTAGCAGTGCATCTTAAAGAGGAACTCCAGTGAAAATAATGTAATAAAAAAAGTGCTTCATTTTTACAATAATTATGTATAAATGATTTAGTCAGTGTTTGCTCATTGTAAAATCTTTCCTCTCCCAGATTCACACTTTGACATGTATTACATGGTGACATTGTTACTGTGGGCAGGTTATGTAGCTGCTCCTAGCTGTTCTGGCTGTTACAGACAGCTGTGAGCAGCTATTTCCTGTCTGTGAACATTGTTACATTGTGGCAGTTTGCCCAGAGTACCGCGGTCCTCAGAGCTTCTTGTGGGAGGGGTTTCAGCACAAAATCAGTCATACCCCCTGATGGTCTGTTTGTGAAATGCAATAGATTTGTCATGTAAAAGGGGGTATCAGCTACTGATTGGGATAAAGTTAACCACTTGCCGACCAGTGGATTTCGGTCTGATCTGTGTTGCGTAGGCTCTACAGCCCGCAGCATAGATCAGGTTTTAGCCAGGGCGATCAGACTTACCCCCTTTTTTCCCCACTAGGGGGATGTCCTGCTGGGGGGGTCTGATCGCCGCCGGCTCTCTGCACTTTGCGGGAGGGGGGGCTCTTCAAAGCCCCCCTCCGCAGCGGTTTCGGTGCTCCGTCCCAGTCCCTCCCTCTCCCTCCCTCTCTGAGCTGCGCAGGATGGATTTCCGTCCTGCGCATTGTAGGATAGGCTTCAGCCTATCAAATGACGGCGATCCCCGGCCAATCAGAGGCCGGGGATCGCCGATCTGCCTTACGGCGCTGCTGCGCAGCAGCGTCGTATGATGTAAACAGCGGGGATTTCTTCCCCGTGTGTTTACATTTTGCCGGCAAGCCGCGATCGGCGGCTCTCCGGCTGTTCACGGAGACAGCCTTCCATGGAAACCCGCAGACAACAAGTTTACGCCAATCGGCGTTAGCTGGTCGTCAAGAGGTTAAATTCTTGGTCGGAGTTTCTCTTTAATGAATCAAGCCCCAGGTCTTTCATCCTGGCTGGGCCAGCACCTGTTTGGTAAGTAATGATTTTCTTTTTCCAGCAAGACTCCACAAAATGCAAATTCAATGTAATTTCTTTGCAATTTTTGCAATGCAATTTTGTGAGCAATGGGGCTTTATGCAAGCGGCAGTTCCAATGTGGCAAGAGGAAGAGACAGAGCACCAACAAGAACACCAACCACGCCATTTATATCAATGGGCCTTTATGTTGCCCTAACCCTTAGCTACTGAAACATTCCTTTTTTGTAATCATCACATTAGATCAAGTTTCAAAAGAGCTCCATAGAAATGTAATGTTTTATTTGTTTAATTTTCCTTCTAAAAAAAAGAAGAAAAACTTAAAGTGACACTGAAGTGAAAATAAACTTATGATATAATGAATTGTATGTGTAGTACGGATAATAAATAGAACATTAGTAGCAAAGAAAAGTATCATATCTTTGCTTTCAGTTATATAGATTTATTCATAAAATTGCATCATTCATCGTCATTGCATCATGTTTGCATATTAGAAACCTCACTCTGTATTGTAAGCTGTAAAACATATCAGAGCTAATGACCCTTTGAACTTTCCTGCATTAAAACCTTATCTCAAGCTGTCTCTCACTGGTTTTTTAGCTGTGACAGTGTCTGTTTATTGGCAGCATGTGACCCACCCACCCTGTGTAGCAGCAGCATATCGAATTGTCCAAGGTCATGAAGTCCACAAATTCCTCATCCGTGTGTTACCCGCTGTGACCTGAAGAGGGAGCGGAGTGTACATCTCACGAAAACACCTCATACTGCAAAGATAGATCCCAGCTGCGGCCATGGAGGCAGCCGGCATAATTTTCTCTTACAAGGAAGTCTGGGACACGAAGGCCTTCGTTTCGGAGTTACTGTCAGACAGACGTCTCTGGTTTCATTCTTATGGGCTTATGAAGAGAGGAGCCAGGCATTCTGGGAATAGTGGAATGTGTCACAAGGGGACTCTATTAACACCGTGTCCTGCAAACATTGAATTAAATAATATCCTTTCACGTCGCTCATTCATGCCTCTATTTATACCGTGGCTGGCTGTTTACATTTAATAGAGATCGATAGAGGTCAGTCACAAAGCCCATTTAAAGGCACAAATATCTCCCTAGTACTGTGTAGCAGGGACACCATCTGGGCCCCATGCTGGGCAAACCTATTGGGCCCTCTCCTAACTCCCCTCTGCCCCCCCCCCCCCCCCCCACACACACACACACACACACACCAGTCTGCTGAAGGAAAAGCTCTTTCCCCCAAAAAAAAATATTTTCCCATCTTTGGGCAGAATGTTCCCAAAATATATTTAGGCAGCATTTTACATCTATAGGTAGGAATTTCCTGAATATTCCCCACTTTAAATTACCAAATATAAGTAAAAAGAGTTGCCCCCTTCTTAAAAGAATCCCCTCTTCCCCCACAAACACACACACACACACAAGCCTAGCTTTCCCATACACAATGTGAAGGCTAGCTGTAATCATGCTGACAGAGGAGACAGCAAGAGGGGCAGAGCCTGCATCCTACATCCCTGTGTGTGCTTCTCCCCTTCCTAACTACTGCATATAAGAATAACTACAGACAGGATAACTTAAAGCGGATCCGTAATGAAAAACTAACTATAACAAGTAACTTGTCTATATATCTTATCTAAAATTTTGATAGTTTACACAACAAATCTAGCTGCAAACAGCTTTAATAGAATATGATTCTTTCTTCTTGTGATACAATGACAGCAGCCATGTTTGTAAACATTACACAGAGGCAGGTTTATCTGCATCTTGAGCAAAAAAACCTCATCTCCCCTCTGCCTCTGAAATCTCTGGCTAGTAATACCTCCCCCTCCTCCTGCCCAGACTGAGCTCCCATGAGCCCTTGCTACTGCCAAGGCTCCCTGAAAACCTGTGGGCGTGGCTTGTTTATTTTATAGGGAATTACAGTATTAAAACAAAAACAAAAAAGTATTTGGCTTGAGGAATGCCCTATAAACAATAGGAAAGGAACCCAATTATGCAAGGTGTAAAAGTTCATCTCAGATCCACTTTAACCACTTGCCGACCGCACGCTTATACCGTGTGTCGGCAAAGTGGCAGCTGCAGGACCAGCGACGCAGTATTGCGTCGCCAGCTGCAGGCTGATTAATCAGGAAGCAGCCGCTCGTGCCAGCGGCTCCTTCCTGTCAATTCACGGCGGGGGGCTCCGTGAATAGCCTGCGGGCCGCCGATGGCGGCTCGCAGGCTAAATGTAAACACAAGCGGAAATAATCCGCTTTGTTTACATTGTACGGCGCTGCTGCGCAGCAGCGTCGTAAGGCAGATCGGCGATCCCCGGCCAATCAGTGGCCGGGGATCGCCGCCATGTGACAGGAGACAGCCTGTCACTGGCTGCACAGGACGGATAGCGTCCTGTGCAGCCCGGCTTACCAGGGGGGGCCAGGTAGGAGAGGGAGGGGGAGGATTTCGCCGCGGAGGGGGGCTTTGAGGTGCCCCCCCCCGCAACACCCGGCAGGCAGGAGCGATCAGACCCCCCCAGCACATCATCCCCCTAGTGGGGAAAAAAGGGGGGCGATCTGGTCGCTCTGCCTGCACGCTGATCTGTGCTGGGGGCTGCAGAGCCCACCCAGCACAGATCAGCTAAAACAGCGCTGGTCCTTAAGGGGGGGTAAAGGGTGGGTCCTCAAGTGGTTAAAGAGAACCCGAGGTGGGTTTGTCAAATCATATTAGGACACAGAGGCATGTTCAGTATACAATGACCAGCCTCTGTGGCCTTGCATTGTGCCTCGAGCAATATCTCCCTCTGTGCATAAAGCTCTCAGTAATGAACATACTGGACAGATCACTGGACAAGACTAAAGATGTCACCACCAGGGCCGGCCTTAGGTTTCACAGCACCCTGAGCGAAAACTGATTTTTGTGCCCCCCCCCCCCCCTCATGCTCTTCCCACGTGCATATACACGCACACACGCACGCAGGTATACACACACACAGGCTCATATGCAATTCCCCTTTTCTCCTGAGATATCTCCTAGGACAGTGGTTCCCAACCTTTTTGATGTTGTGACACATCATGCCAAATGCTCAGATCACTGTGACACATCACGTATGTATAATAGAAAAAATACTATTAATAACTACAAATAGATGGAAAGAGTGCATTATCTTGAATACACTTAAAAATGAAGGGTAGAACCTTTCAGGAATATTAATAAAAACAATCAGTGGGACAGTTAGCCGCCTCCCCCCATTTAGAATGATAGCACAGCACTGACAGTTTGCACCAGGCATTATAGCCGCAGTGCGTCCCCCCAAAAAAAAGCGCCCCCAGACTCAGTATAGGTAGGTAGCCAGGTATAGGTGCCCCAGTATAGGATCTCATGTGTAGGTGCCCTCAATATAGGTTGCCAAGTATAGGTGCCCCCAGTATAGGAAGTCAGTTGAAGGTCTCCATCGCCCCCATAGGTAGCCAGGCGTAGGTGCCTCCAGTATAGGTAGCCAGGTGTTGGAGCCCTCAGTAAAGGTAGCCAGCTATAGGTGCCCCCAGTATAGGAAATCAGGTGTAGGTGCCCTCAGTATAGGCAACCAGCTATAGGCGCCCCCTTGGAAGCCGGCGCCCTGAGCGACCGCTCCGGTCGCTCATATCAAAGGCCGGCTATGGTCACCACCAGTGATAAATTTGAGAATGTAAATCAGGTAGAGGAAAGATTTTAGCAGCTGATGCTGAACGCTTCCCGTAGTGTCCTAGACGAGACGACGGGATCTGTTGCAATGTTTGCACGACGCCAACTGCTGTCACCATTGTTTAGAAAATGCTTTCATTAATTTGAATGGAATGGCGATAGAAAACGTGTCTACCTTCCATGTGGACTTACAGCTATCAGCCTGAGCTGTGTGTACATACTGTGTACATTCTTTGGATTTATTCTTTGCAGGGAAATTACACATAAAACAAGATACCAAACTGATATGTAGTTTCAGATCAGAAAATGACAGAGAAAACGGCTTACTTATAGACTGGTGATTTTGCAGAGCAACAGTGCCACCTACAGGAAATTACACAGGATAACAAGACACAGTATAAAGCATTTTAATAATAGAATTGGTGCTTCCCAAAAGTGACTGAGGGAGACAAGGCAGGTGCAATGATACAGAGATCCACCAATCTTTCCCCGTTTTAGCTGAAAGAGGCACCGCAATGACTTATATAAGAATGTAATATGTTATCCAGGATACCCAATTTTACCTTAATTATCCTGGTTTCAGCGTCAGAAACATTTCCTTTATCTGTATATTGCTGTACTGTATATTGGTATGTGACACTGCCCTCCGAGGGATGTTTAGCCTAGGCTATTTAGTTATGCAACCTTCCGCCCCAGAGCATTTTGGGAGACCAGGTGTTATTTCTGCTCACTTCAAAACAAACAAACATTCCACAGTTGTGCTCCTTACCAGCTGTAAAGAACCTCTGATTCATTTCAGAATGTAAATCAGAGAGAGGAAAGATTTTACCAAGGACAAACAGCGACTAAATAATCTATAAATGAAAGGGGCACTTTGGCAAAAAATTGTAAAATACTGTATGTGCAAACATATACAAATAAGAAGTACATTTTTCCCAGAGTAAAATGAGCCATAAATTACTTTTCTCCTATGTTGCTAACACTTACAGTAAGTAGTAGAAATCTGACAGAAATGACAGGTTTTGGACTAGTCCATCACTTCATAGGGGATTCTCATGGATTTATTTATTTTCAAAAGCACTTAGGCCTAGTGCACACCAGAGCGGTTCAGCTGCGTTTTGCGATCCGCTTGCGGATGTGGAAACGCTTGGGTAATGTATTTCAATGGGCTGGTGCACACCAGAGCGGGAGGCGTTTTGCAGAAACGCATACTCCCGGGCTGCTGCAGATTTTGGATTGCGTTTCTGCCTCCAATGTTAATTAAGTATAGGAAAAACGCAAACCGCTCTGAAAAACGGCACTTCACAGCGGTTTTGCAGACGTTTTTTGTTACAGTAGCTGTTCAGTAACAGCTTTACTGTAACAATACATGAAATCTACTACACCAAAAACGCTTCACAAAACCGCAAAATGCTAGCTGAAACGCTACAGAAAAAGAAGAAAAAGCGTTTCAAAATCTGCTAGCATTTGGCGGATCTGCTAGCGGTTTTTGGTGTGCACCAGGCCTCAGTGCATGGCAGTTGCACTGTCCAACTGCCAAAAAACTGTGTAGTGAGCAGGGAAGCTGGACAGCATCATCATCCTTTTTGTGGAATATCTTTATCTATATATATGTTACGGCCAGAACCCGTAGTGTGGCCACTTCGCGTTCTGGCCAGCCACTTCGGGTTTTGGCCGGCCAATGTGCGAAGTGGCCGCAGTGCAGCGGCCGATGTTAGAAATGTTATGTTTACGCCGTCTCGCTGCGGCCAAATTTATGACAACCTTGCTTAATTTAATGAAATATAGCCGGCGGCAATGTAATAGATGAAGCCGCCGGCTTTCGCACTGCCTCTCTCCCCCCCCCCCCCCCCCCCCTCTCTCCCCGCCTCCCATACAATAAGTAGCAGCCGGCGGGGACATGCAGCCGGAGAGTCGTTCGTCGCGGCAGGGGCAGCAGAGCGGGGAGGCTGCAGACATTGCTTCTGCCAGCACCCACGTGTTCCCGCCGGCTGCTACTTATTGTATGGGAGGCGGGGAGAGGATAGAGGCGGGGGGGAGAGGAGAGAGGCAGTGCGAAAGCCGGCGGCTTCACATTGCCGCCGGCTATATTTAATTCAATTAAGCAAGTTGTCATCAATTTGGCCGCAGCGAGATGGCATAAACATAACATTTCTAACATTCGCACATTGGCCGGTCAGAACCCGAAGTGGCTGGCCAGAATGCGAAGTGGCCACACTACAGGTTCTGGCCGTAACATATATAAAATCGGATGTGGGTATGTGTGTGTATGTGTGTGTGTGTGTGTGTGTGTGTGCCGCGATCACTCGAAAACGGCTTGACCGATTTGAACGAAACTTGGTATACAGATCCCTTACTACCTGGGATGATAGGTTCTGGGGGTCTCGCGTCCCCCCTGCACACCTGGGCGGAGCTACAAACAGCAAATCAGATTTCACCCATTCAAGTCAATGGAAAAAATGTAAAAGTCTGCCATTCTCACAGTAATCAAGCCACAGTCCCCACACTTGGCACAGGTGGTCACTTGGTGACCGAGGTTACAAATCCAGGAAAAGTGGGTGGAGCATAAAACAGCCAATCAAATTTCAGCCATTCATTGTTAATGGGAAAATGTAAACTGCAGCCATTCTTACACTGTTAATCGCAGGGTTCTCAAACTTGACACAGTTGGTCACTGGGTGGATGTGATTAAGATTCAAGAAAGTGGGTGGAGCCTACAACAGCCAATCAAAATTCACCTATTGAATTTCAAGGGGAATATTTAAACTGCTGCCATTCTTACACTGTTAATGGCAGAGGCTTCAAACTTGCTACAGTCGTCATTGGGTGACTGGGGTCCAAATTCACTAAAGGGGCGGGGCCACATACAGCCAATCAGATTTCCTTGGTGGATTAACTGCTTCCATTCACGCATTTTTGATGCCAGAAACCTGAAAGCTCACAAACGTGGTCATTGAGTGACTGTGTGTCAAGGTCACAAAAAGTAGGCGGACCCAAAAACAGCTTTTACTGGGAAAATATAAACTGCAGCCATTCTTACATCGTTAATAGCAGGGTTCTCAAACTTTGCACAGTTGGTCATTGGGTAACTGAGATTAAGATTTTGGAAGGTGGGTGGAGCCTACAACAGCCAATAAAAATTCACCTTTTGATTTTCAAAGGGAATGTTTAAGCTGTTACCATTCTCTTATACTGTTAAAAGCAGAAGCCTCAAATCTGGTACAGTTGGTCACTGGGTGACTAGGGCCCAAATTCAGAAAGGGGGCGGAGCCACAAACAGCCAATAAGATTTGTTTATTTTTAAATGAGAATATACAAAGTATTGATACCAAGGACCCCAAAGCTGATAAACTTGATAATTGAGTGACTGTATGTCAAGGTTAGAAAAAGTGGGCGGTGCCAACAACTACATTTTTAACATGGCAGGGTTCCTCAACTTTACACAATTTGCGACTGGGTGACTGGGATGAATATTCAGAAATGTGGGTGGAGCCTACAACAGCCAATCAAAATGTACCTATTGATTTTCAAGGGGAATATTCACATTGCTACCATTCTTACACTGTTAATGGCAGAGGCCTCAAACCTGATACAGTCAGTCATTGGGTGACTGGGGTCCAAATTCACTAAAGGGGTGGAGCCACAAACAGCCAATCAGATTTGTTAGATCAATTTCAGCCATTCTGTTATTGGCAGGGTTCTCAAACGTGACACAGTTGGCCACTGGGTGACCGGGACTAATATTCAGGAAAGTGGGTGGAGCCTACAGCAGCCAATCAAAATTCACCTTTTGATTTTCAAGGGGAATATTGCAACTGCAGCCATTCTTACACTGTTAATGGCAGAGGCCTCAAACCTGCTACAGTCGGTCGTTAAGTGTCTGGGGTTCAAATTCAGTAAAGGGGCGGAGCCAAAAACAGCCAGATTTCTTTGCTGGATAAACTGATTCCATTACCATAATTTTGATGCCAGGAACCCAAAGGCTCACAAACTTGGTCATTGTGTAGTGACTGTGTGTCCAGGTTACAAAAAGTGGGTGGAGTTAAAACATATTTTTCTGGGAAATTGTAAACTGCAGCCCTTCTTCACTGTTAATGGCAGGGTTCTCAAACTTAGCATAGCTGGTTACTGGGTGACTGTGATTAATGTTCAGAAAAGTGGGTAGAACCTAAAATTGCCAATCAAAAATCACATGTCGCTTTTCAAGGAGAACATTACAATTGCTGCCATTCTTGCACTGTTAATGGCACAAGCCTCACACCTGGTACAGTTGGTCATTGGGTCACTGGGGATCAAATTCAGAAAAGGGGACAGAGCCACAAACAGTGAATCAGATTTGTTTCATTTCATGGGAAAATACAAATTATTGATGCCAAGGACCCCAAAGTTCACAAACTTGGTCATGGAGTGACTGTGTGTCCAGGTTACAAAAAAAGGGAGGAGCCAAAAACAAATTTCTCTGGGAAAGTGTAAACTGCAGCCCTTCTTACACTGTTTATGGCAGGGTTCCCAAACTTTGCCCAGATGGTCACTGAGTGACTGAGATTAATATTCAGGGAAGTGGGTGGAGTCTATAATAGCCAATCAAAATTCACCTGTTGATTTTCAAGTGGAATATTTAAATTGCTGCCATTTTTACACTAATAGCAGATGCCTCAAACCTGCTACAGTTGGCCATTGGGTGACTTGGGTTCAAATGCTGGAGAGGGGGTGAAGCCACAAACATCCATTCTGATTTGTTTAAGTTCTATGGGAATATACAAATTATTGATGCCAAGGACCCCAAAGCTCACAAACGTGGTCATTGTTACGATTCTTGTGGTATCATCTCTTGCCTGCTGGTGGTGGTATTGAGTTGGACTGCCCTGGACTTCCACTATCCACCAGCAGGTGGCTTATCATTGCATCTAAGGACTTGCAGTTCTTTGTATGGCCTGCAGAGGCCTCTAATGTGTCTCTGATCAACTACCACCAGCTGCTTCCTATTACATGGACTATATAAGTCTGCCTCTTCCTGCAAGTCATTGCCAGAACTTCCTATGTTACAGGTCTGAGTCTCTGGTCACCTCTGTTCCTGATTCCTGGTTTCCTGTACCTGCTCTGTGATCTGATTACCTGCTGCTGAACCTCTGCTAGTCCTGACTCTGCTTCTGTCTATTCCTTTGTACCTTGCTTGTATCTGATTACCCGTTGCTGACTCTGTTATTCCGTTTTGACCTGTCTTTGCCTGCTCCCTTTGATACCGCGTTATTGTATATATGCCGTTTGTAGATAGATAGATAGTCAGGGTTTTGGTTATGTGTGCACACTGTTTTGTTTGGTTTTGCGGGAGATTCACTGTATATATTGTTTGCATATGGTTGTATGTTGGTTGCATGATTTGGTCCTTAATAAAACACCTTTTTGCACATTCCTGTCTCAGTATCAGTGTTTCTGCAAACTGTGGTCATTCATTGCAATACCTGTTTATTGTTCCGTAACAGTCATTGAGTGTTTGTGCGTTAGGGTTAGAAAGTGGGCAGAGCTAACACCAGCCAAATACATACACGGGCAATGCCGGGTCATCAATGGGTGGAGACAAATACAAATTTCACTGGGAAAATGTAAACTGCAGCCATTCTTACACTGTTAATGGCATTGTTTTTAAACTTTGCACAGTTGGTCATTGGCTGACTGGGATTAATATTCATAAAAGTGGGTGGAGCCTACAAAAGTGAATCAAACTTCACCTATTGCTTTTCAAAGGGGAATATTTAATTGCTACCATTCTTGCACTGTTAATGGCACAGGCCTCAAATCTGGTACAGCTGGTTATTGGGTGACTGGGTTTCAAATTCAGAAAAGGGGGTGGAGCCACAAACAGCCAATCAGATTTTTTCATTTCAATGCAAATTATTGATACCAAAGACCGCAAAGCTCACAAACTTGGTCAGTGAGTAATTGTGTGTTAGGGTTAGAAAAAGTATGCAGAGCAAACACCAGCCAAATACATACCCGGGCAACGCCGGGCAATCAGCTAGTAAAGAATAAAAGCCTTGCTGACAATCCCCTATGAAGAGATGGACTAGTTCTAAACCAGTCGCTTCTGTCAGATTTCTACTACCTACTGTAAGTGACAGCAACATATTAGAAAAGTAATTTATGGCTCATTTTACTCTGGAAAAAAAACGTACTTCTTATTTGTCTATGTTGCACATATTTTAAATTTTACAATTTTTCACCATAGTGCCCCTTTAATATTGTAAAAAAAAAAAAAAAAAAAAGCTAATTCCTTTATTAGGTTATTTGCACTACAGTTCCTCTTTAAGTTACTTACCCTGGTGTAAACCCAAAGTTGGGGGGGTATTCCTGTAAGGTCTCTCTCAGCCACCCACAATATAATATTATGGTAGAATGATAGGACATATGTAGGGATTATGTATAGTATGTTTAGGGATTACATTGTGAGCTCCTCCGAGGATAGTCAGTGACCAGGGCCGGATTTCTACTCTTCACCGCCCAAGGCCACTGTCACCAGCCGCCCCCCTCCAGCATAGGTAGCCAGATGACCCTTCCCCCCCACCTCCAGTATAGGTAGCCAGATGACCCTTCCCCCGCACCTCCAGTATAGGTAGCCAGATGACCCTTCCCCCCCACCTCCAGTATAGGTAGCCAGATGACCCTTCCCCCCCACCTCCAGTATAGGTAGCCAGATGACCCTTCCCCCCACCTCCAGTATAGGTAGCCAGATGACCCTTCCCCCCACCTCCAGTATAGGTAGCCAGATGACCCTCCCCCCCCCCCTCCAGTATAGGTAGCCAGATGACCCTTCCCCCCACCTCCAGTACAGGTAGCCAGATAACCTTTCCCCCCTCCAGGTCAGATAGCCTTATGACCCCTCCCCCTTCTTTCTAGTGTAAGAAGCCAGGTGACCCCCCTCCCTCTTCCGTATACATATCCTGATGACCCCTCTTCCTCCAGTATAGGTAGCCAGGTGACCCTCCCCCCCAGTATAGCCAATGTGGGCTTGGCTTAAATCTGGTCCTGTCAGTGACATAAGTATGTACTCTGAAAAGTGCTGCAAAAGATGTCCGTACTATAAATAATAATATGGTAGTATAGTAGACTATGACTATGGCAGGATTCGATTGGGAGTCCCTCTGAGGAAAGTGCTGCAGAAGAAGATGTCAGTGCTATATAAATACAGTGTCAGTGTGTCTGTGGGGAAGAATAGAGTGGGGGAAAGAGAGAGAGAGGAGAGCGGAAGAATACAGGACAAAGGGAATGGGAGGCAACACAGAAACAGGTGAGAGGTACCGGACTAGGCGGTTGATTCACTAAACCGCAGTAATGCATAACACGATATCGCTAAATGCATTACGCGCATCACAGTGCGCGTAAAACTTTACGCACGCTAAAACGTCACAGCTTGCGGGATTATTATTGCAGACTGGGGCTTTGCGGCGATTGTGGTGTGTGATTCTTTTTGATAATCACAGACTTTCTGGTATGCCTTTACAATGCGACACTGTCATGCTTCTTGCTTTGCCCATTGCTCATGCAATATATGTTTATTATTCCACATATACAAAAGGGGGGGTGACCGTCTGTGCCCACAATGGTCCATTACACATCCCCACTCCAAGGTACAACGGTGACGTCTCGGCCAAACTGGTCAGAAGGAATTAAGCCTTGTATTCATCGCAAGTGGTGGAAGGGGAAAACAGAAATAATATTGCTCTAGCCTGCTGAGCAGAGGATTCATAGGCTGGTGGTTTGGCTGCCATGCTGTGTTACCGTTTTGTCACTTTAAACTCATAACAGGGTCACAGAGCTACAGCTGTGAAAACAGAAGAAGAAAGAGCAGTGATGTTCATGCGGGCCATAACTTATTAACCAGGAAACCCTCAAAGCAAACACAACTGCCGCTTTGAAGTGAGATTATCACATTTGCATTGGAGAAAGTGAGTGAGCGCCATCCCTCCATATGCCATGCAGAGCAGGAGTTAAAGTGGGGCTCCGTTTATAACTTCTTAAGTTTTGAATAGCGTTAGGAGGAGTCAGAAAGCTTTTCAACCTTTAACTTTAGCTTGTGTGTCTGCTGGGCAGAATCCCCCCGCGTGTCTTGGTCTTATGCAGCCCAGCGACATGGGAAAGAAGAATATCTTCAGTCTCAAAAATACGCAGGCAATCTTAGATCCACTCAGTTTCAAGGCCTTCTAAACCATAATTTAAAGCAAACCCGAAGCAAAAATAAACTTATGAGATAATGAATTGTATGTGTAGTACAGCTAAGGAATAAAACATTAGGAGCAGAGACATACGTCTAATATTGTTTCCAGTACAGGAAGAGTTAAGAAACTCCAGTTGTTATCTATGCAAAAGAGCCATTGAGATCTACAACTTTTAAAGTCGCAGAGAGCTCTGTCTTCTGAAGCGTGTTATCTCAAGTGTCTGGCACTGTATTTTCTTTTTCTCTCCAGAGGACAGTTTAATAGTTCACTAGCCTGCTCTGTAAATCATTTCGAAGGCTGAGTAGTGTGTAAACTGCAAATATTAGAGAATGATGCAATGTTATAACTATATAACACTATATAACTGAAAATAAAAATATTTGAAAATATCACCTTGGAGAAAACTAAGGAGAAAAAGTTAATTGCTCATGGGCCCTTTTTTCTCTTCAGTTAATTCCTAGGTGAACGTTTTCATATTAATTTTAAAATAACTTTAAAGCATTTTACAATTGAAAAAATACCCAAAACTTGGTGAAAATGTACTATTAAAATTATTTTGAATATTTTTTTTTTTTGCTTGCCGGTGGTTTAAAGAGGAACTCCAGTGAAAATAATGTAGTAAAAAAAAGTGCTTCATTTTTTACCATAATTATGTATAAATGATTTAGTCAGTGTTTGCTCATTGTAAAATCTTTCCTCTCCCCGATTTACATTCTGACATTTATTACATGGTGACATTTTTACTGTGGGCAGGTTATGTAGCTGCTGCTAGCTGTTTTGGCTGTTAGAGACAGCTGTAAACAGCTAATTCCTGTCTGTGAACATTGTTACATTGTGGCAGTTTGCCCAGAGTACTGCGGTCCTCAGAGCTTCTTGTGGGAGGGGTTTCAGCACAAAATCAGTCATACAGCGCCCCCTGATGGTCTGTTTGTGAAAAAGCATTATAAAAGGGGGTATCAGCTACTGATTGGGATAAAGTTCAATTCTAGGTTGGAGTTTCTCTTTAAAAGGAATTTTATAACAAGAGCTCAAATTCAACTCACTTTTTCTCCTGTGTTTTCTCCAAGGTGATATTTTTGGAAGCTGCAGCTGCTGGGGGGTTTAAGGGGCAGCACACACAAGGCACCATAGGGCGGTGGGGGGGGGGGGTTGCCCAACCTTACTGAAGAACTTCATTCCATTCAGTAGCCGATACCCCCTTTACCACGAGGAAGCTTTACTTTTCCGTACAGATCACCTGCAGAGTTAAAGATTTCACTACCTGTGATACATTTCAGAATGTACAGCAGAGAGAGGAAATATTTTACAAGAGGCAAACGCTGACTGAATAATCTATTAAAGTAATTCTGTAAAAAATAAGCAATCTTATTAATTACGTTATTTTCACTACAGTTCCTCTTTAAGTTACACTCCTGATCATAAAACCTCTATTCAGACTGTAATGAGGAAGGCACAAATTGAATCTGTCCGAGAAGATTTCAGCCTGTAGTACAGACGAGTCTGTCATGCAGGAAGTGTTAAGGGTCCTGACCAGAAATTTTTCTAATAATTTCTTTCATAAAGAAATTTAAAGAAAGAAAAAAAGAAGAGCCTATACAGGTATAGGAAACTCGTGTGCCTGAAATGTCATTTTAACTACCTTACGACCGTTCCACTCCAATTGGCGTGGACACTGTGGCAGCCCCAGGTCCACTTAACGCCAATTGGCGTGAAGTCCTGGTGCGGGGTTTTGCAGGAGATCACGTGTGCTGATGCGCGCGCATCTCCGCTTGAATGACGGAGCTCCGCCATCGATCGCCGCTAGGAGACTATTAGACAGCGAAACTGCAGTCTATTTACAATGTACAGCACTGCGATCTAAGGCAGCGCTGTACTGGGGACAGTCGTGTGACACGGCTGTCCCCCTGGGAGGCACAGAAAGCGATCAGCTCTCATAGGCTGATGTCTGTGAGAGCCGATCGCTGGGATTGGCTGCCGGGGTGAGGGATGGAAGGAGGGTGGGAAATAAAATAATTAAAAAAATGCACAAATGTATTTAAAAATAAATAAATACATACATTTAAAAAAATAAACAAACACCCCAGTAGCGATCTGAGCCCACCAACAGAAAGTTCTGTTGTTGGGCAGAAAGGAGGGAGGGGGGGAGACACTTGTCTGCTGAGTTGTATGGCCATGCAGCGAGTCCTTAAAGCTACAGTGGCCTAATTTGCAAAAAATAGCCTGGTCACTAGGGGTGTGTAAGCCTACAGGTCCCAAGGGGTTAAAGTGGAGAACAGAAGGACAACTGAGAGAAATGCACCCAGTATGTACCATATTTAGTTTGGCCTGTCAAATTCCCCCTAATCTGTGTCTAATCACAGGTTGTAATTTGAACTTTCCCCTGTGTCAGCTGACTACCACGGCAGATAAGCTAATTTGAAAGCACAGGATGTTAACAATATGTCTGCTTCCATGAAAGCAGGAAGTAGAAACACTGCAGATTTATTGCAGAATTGGTATCAGCTGTAACAAAGAAATGTTTTTTTCTTTAAAGGTTATTATGCTGTTGCTTATCTTAGAGCAGAGAGGAAGTTCTGAGTTCAGGTCCTCTATAAGACAAGAATGCACAGCAAATGAATTACAGGAACAAAAACCTTAAAAGAAAACAAAAGAACGTGGGATTTAAATGAGGAATTTAGTTCCTATTTTTGCACTGCGGCAGGCTGAGGTCATGCCATTGGCAGCCCAGGTGAAAACCAGCAGGGGAGGAGGTAAGAAAAAAAAATAAACTACAAAGCAGACGAGCGCGGATAATTCCCAGCAGACCTCCATGACGTCACGGGAAGCCGATCCGCAGGCAAGACGCTCGGTGTGGCTCGGCGGAGACGTTAAGTGGTCAGTAATCCCAAGCGATGACAAGGTGACGCTTCTCTCTTTACAGACCCCCCACTCGCAGTGGAAACATCGCCTCTGCGGTTTGACCGTTTTGGGGGAGTTGTCACCGGCTACGCAAAGTTTTTCTCGTAAGTGTCGCGTGCGAGCGCCAGTTATTTCGTTCTAGGGATCAAAGGAATTCAGGTGTGATTTTCTCCTGCGCTGCCAAAATAAAAAGAGCAACAAACGTCCTCAGTAAATACGGTACAGAAAGATTTAACAATTTAGGAAGGGATTAGCACATTGTAAAACAGAAAGAAGCACGTACATGTTAGATTAATGTTATACGGCATTGCCTAGTTTTATCTGCAAGGTAAGAAGGCCCATAGGCAATTCACTTTTTATCTCACGCGTTATCTCCCAGGAGATCATTTTCATATTCTCTTTAAAATAACTTTTAAAGTGTACCAGAGCTCAAAAATAAAAAGATTTGATACATACATACTCACATCTATGCGCTACGCTGAGCTGCGTTACAAAAACGTAGTGTTGCATACATTTCTGTGTGTTGAGCTGTAAAGCGCACATCAATGCAAGTGAATGGGTTCGCTTTTTACTGCATAGAAGCGCATACAATCGCATAGAAGCGCATACGTTATTTACCCCTATTTGGTAAAAAAAAAAATACATTTACATATGAAAACAAAGCTTTATTGACAACTGCTACAAAAAGAAAAACATGCTTAAAAAAAGCACACCGCAACGCACCGAAACCTGCACTAAAGAGCACACAAGCGCATGCTTTTTAATCATGCGCTTTTACGCGTTTTTCAGTGCACCCGATGTGAACAAGGCCTAAGAGCAAGGAGAGAGAAAAAAACTTTCTGCTCTCTGCACAATTGTTCTAATGACAGCATATGCTCAGCCACTGATAATGAATCATACAAAATTTTGTAGACAAATATTTGTAGACAGTCCCTATTCAGTGTGCAGGGGGAGGGGGCCCCATCCAAAGTTTTGCAGGGGGGGCCCAGTGATTTCTAGTTACGCCCCTGAGAATGTGTATCAGCTGTAACAAAGATATGTTTTTCTTTAAAGGTTATTATGCTGTTGTATATCTTTTAGAGCAGAGAGGAAGTTCTGAGTTCAGGTCCGCTTTAATGCGGTCCGCTTTAATGTAAAGTTCCTTTTGTATTACGGGAACAGATCTTTTGCTTTCCTGACCCAAATCTGCTGAGCAACGCCATGCTGAGGATTCGGATCAAACAGAGGTCCCGAAATCTGGCATCTCTCCATGTGTGCCTGACTGCTTGAGATACGGGAACCCCATAGACAAGGAGAGGCTGGTGAGGTTCACACGACTTCAATCTGGTCTTCCACCGACACCTGAACTTCCCACCTGGAAAGGGAGCTCTTCAAAGGAATGCTATTTCCACCATGCATACGAGTGTGAAGCAGATGTATTAAATATTAACATTGACTCACAGACTAAACAACGTGAACTGTTCAGGCTAAAACACACATTTAAACTCTACTGGTGGAGCTTCAAAGACATTCTGCATATTGTTACCAAATGTGTCAACAGTTCACAACGAGCAAAAAAAATAAACTTGATTGAACTTTAAAGTATGTCTCCACCCAAAAAACAAAACTAAAATATGGGACGAGTAAATCATGCTACCAACGCAATCAGGGCATAACAACAGCCCATGAGGCCCCCCTGCAAAATTGTCTTGGGGCCCCCTAGAATCCAAACTTCTCCCCACCATGCCCGATCCCTCAACTCCCCCCCAAACACCCCAAACCCCCCCCCCACACACACACACACCTTGTCACCACCACCACCACATGCGTGACTGCACTGTCAAGGTGGGGGGGCATAAGCACTACTTGCAACAGGGTCTGTAATTTTTACCTTAAAGAGGAACTTCAGCCTAAACAAACATACTGTCATTAAGTTACATTAGTTGTTAATTCAGGGGTCTCAAACTCAATTTACCTGGGGGCCGCAGGAGGCAAAGTCAGGAAGAGGCTGGGCCGCATAAGGGAGTTTGTTACAGTACTCCCATTACAAGTAATCAGCCGTGTCCCCGCTGCAAAACGAGGGCTGCAGAGCCCCCAAATCGCCCGGGGGGCAATCCGCAGGCATTTCCTGGAAGGGGCAGAGCTTCCAGCTGTAGCTCTGCCCCTCCTGACGTCAATCGCGGCGGATCGCCGCCTCTGCCCGCCCCTCTCACTCTTCCTTTACAGAGAGGGGCAGGGAGAGGTGGCGATCTGTGCGGCAATTGACGTCAGGAGGGGCAGAGCTACAGCTGGAAGCTCTGCCCCTCAGCGCAGTCGTGGATGTTTGCCCCCTCGTTTAGCTGCGGGGATGCGGCTGATTAATTGGGAGCACTGAAACGAAAGGTAAAATAGGCAAATAGTTCGCTTCCGTGTCTCTTTTGCCGGCGCGGGCCGCAAAATATTGTATCGAGGGCCGCAAGTTTGAGACCCCTGTGTTAATTAAAATAGATAGGCAATATAATCTCTTACCCACCCTGTTTTAAAAGTACAGGCAAATGTTCATGAGGGCAGCCATCTTTTTGGTTGAAAGGAGGTGACAGGGAGCATGAGACACAGTTCCAACGGTCCTGTGTGCTGATCACCCCTCCCAGTTGCTAAGCAACATGAATAACAACATAGGAACTCCCATCATGCTTTGCACAGCATCAGGGGAAAAAGGCTCGGGCAGTTTTCTTTGATGGGTGGAGCTTAGCTAAAAATGCAGCTAAAAATGAGGCTTGGGTAAGAAAAACAAAGCTCTGATGCTGTGAAACTGTTAAAGAAACACCAAGACTTTTTCAGTTCTGCTGAGTAGATTTTTAGTCCGGAGGTTCACTTTAAAGGATTAGTGAGGCGAAAAATTAAATCTAGCTTTATTTACCTGGGGCTTCTCCGGCCCCTAGACTCACCGGTGTCCCTTAACCCAGCTCCGGTCCTCTCCGGTCCTGGTATCCAGTTGGTCACACAACCCGCATAGATCCATAAGAGATTAATGTTCATCTGGAGAAGAAAGGTATGCTGCCTTGCTTCTTATTTAACACGTTTAATATACTGAGCAGACAGATTAAAAAAAAAAAAAAACTATATGCTTGCAATGCATGCGCAAAGATATATTTTAATGGACCAATCATGGAGGTACAAAAGGCTGAAAGAACGCAATCAGATCCTGTCCAACAATTGCCGTGGCCACCAAGGGCATAACTACAAATCATGCCCCCCCCCCCCCCCCCCCAGCAAACCTTTGAGCCACTAGTGTTCACTTCCTTTCCTTTGCATACCCCTAGTGATGCTCACAGCCTGAGGGCCCATCTTACAATTCTCATAAAACAAGTGCGTGTCGCTACCATACTCCTCACACTCATAAGTGTAGCCTCAAAAACACCTGATCTGGAGAATGGACTCCTTCACCTAAGGAATGGAAAGTTAGTAGTTGGGGGTCCCCTCACAGCTCTGGGCACCCCATGCGGTTGCAGGAGCTGCTCACCTGTAGGTACGCCCCTGGTGGCTAGCGTGAGCCAAAGCACTGCTTCTTGTGAACCTTAATCTTAGTAAACCAGGCCTGGCAACTATTTTGAATGCAGGCCCACTTTCAGAGTTCTCTCATCGTACATGTAAACATTTGTGAATTCAAATTGTGTATTATAGCCCAGGGCCTGGAGTACAGACAAGCCTTTGTGCTGCTGTTTATTAAAAAGGAGGCTCTGCAGAGCAGGACATTGTAGAAGTTATTAGTGCCAAATCACTTCTACTCACGTCCAAGAGGCACATCTTAAATTAAAACAAACTTGTGGCTGTTCTTACAGTGGCACACTTGTCTTTAATTGTAAAGGGAAACCTGAACAAAACTTTTCTTCACTTGTTCTGAAAGGGATTCTAATGTACTAATGAACTTGTATGCAGTTTCACCTAGCTGACTAGAGGTGCAAAATGCAGTTGCTGGATAGTGCAATGGTTAAGGGCTCTGCCTCTGACACAGGCGACACGAGTTTGAATCTTTGCTCAGACTGTTAAAGAGAATTTGTACTGTCCGATTTGTACAATAAAAAAACATACCAATCAAGTCATTGTGTTCTCCTGGATCCCTCTTTGCCGTTTCCGTCGCTCCCCGCCGCAATCCTGGCTTTTAATCGCCAGTTTTAGGCAGTGCTTACAACAAAAAACATGGCCGCTAACCAGGAAGTGGTGTGTGTGTGTGTGTGTGTGTGTGTGTGTGTGTGTGTGTGTGTGTGTGTGTGTGTGTGTGTGTGTGTGTGTGTGTGTGTGTGTGTGTGTGTGTGTGTGTGTGTGTGTGTGTGTGTGTGTGTGTGTGTGTGTGTGTGTGTGTGTGTGTGTGTGTGTGTGTGTGTGTGTGTATCTCATGTTACAGTATACTACAAGTTTTTATTACGAAGTGAATTATCTGCACTCCTGCACACACAGTTTCTCAGCATGACAAGCTGAAACTGAGAGCAGAGACCTGTCTGTGAGAGATAAACAATGCTCACACACAGAGCCTGCAGGGGGAATGCATAACTTCTCCCTATCACAGCGGAGCAGTGCATTCCTCTCTGTCGACAAAGCCTAACAAAGGAAAGAAGATAAGATATATTACAGAGACAGTGCAACTAGAAAAGGCTGCAGTAGTCCAGACCACATTAGAACAGTTATAGGAACTTATAGCATAGAAGTTAAAGCAGAGGGACACCAAGAGCCCCAATAGTGTAATTCGTCTAGGGGACAACAAAATAAATGAGAAGTTAAAATTATACTCACAAACCAGGGTTACCAATAGGCAACCACTGTATAGGCAGGTGGGGAGAACAATCCTGACCCCACTCAGGAATAAAAAGTCGCTCTCTGTAGACAGGAAGATAGGGTAACAACCCTCCACCCAGGGTGGACTCAATGTAGTGTACAAGATACTGAGGCGCCAAAAGAATAAAAGGTAATTAAATGAACTTAAAAAACCAACTGGTTAAACCAACTGGTTAAACAGAGGAGGCAGCGGTGGTCTTACCCCCTCCAAACAGACACAGGCAAGGACTGCGATTCAGACAGTCAACAATTTATTCGGAACTCCAAAAAACAATGCAACGCGTTTCACGGGCCATACATCCCGCTTCCTCAGGCAAAATACAGTAGGAGTCACAGCTGCAGAAAATACACAAACAGACAACCAGAGGCATAAAATCGTCAAAGTGCTGATATGAATACGTAAATTTACATTTTGCATTACATTTTAGTGACAAGTTGTGCGCGGGTTATAAATATTAGTTTCAGACTGATAGTAGTCTCATAGGTATGCTTGACAGCTATAGAATGGGTAGGGGGAATGTTAAAGGTGCATTGTGCTAAACAGAGTAAGACCAATGATAAATACAAACAAATATGCAAATACATAAGGTAAAAAATTGGCTGGGTTTGCTGCCGGTTGTTGTGGACATCATACAGAACAACAGTGAATAGTGGGTGAAATTGGGAGAAAGGGTTGACAGGGTCTAGAGGAGGAGGAGGAACAGAGGGTGTTGGAATGGCTAAAAAACAGGTGGGGTGTTTTAGGCAGCAAGTAAACAAGAGTATAAGGAGAAGGCAGACTTACCATCTGTATTATATCAGCGAGCTCGGCGCCTCTGTAATGCCAGAGGACACCTGAGTTCATTAAGTAGCATGGATCAGTATGAGGAATGTGAGAGTACTTCCGGGCGGAAGTGTGTCATAGAGGGGTGGGGCCATCATGTGTGTAAACTTTGTAAATTTTGTAAATAAAGTTGGAAAGAAAAAAAAAAAAAAAAAAAGGAACGGCTAGAAAAATTAGTTTTGAACTGATGGAAGTCTCAAAGGTATGCTTGACCACTTTAGAATGGATAAGGGGGGGTGTAAAAAGTTGCATTGTACTGAATCAGAGTAAGACCAATGATAAATACAAACAAATATACAAGTATTCAACATAAAAATGGTAGAAAGACATGTAAAATGCATAAAATGTATAAAAATCAAAATAAAAGTTGTATATCATAAAATTAGAATAAACATATACATTATTAGAAGGATAAAAGAGAGGACTATTAAAAGACTGAACGGATTAGGTAAAGTGCTTAATGTATTTTTTCTAGTACTTCATTGAGACCCTCAGGAACCAAAGTCCTGAGGGTCTGTATCCAATACATTTCCAGTTTTTTTAGGGTAACAGAGGCCGCCGGGGCACTGTCGTTGATCTGATCAATGAGAGTGATGGTGAAGGTGTCAGGGGTGCCGTCGTGTGCGTGGTGAAAGTGACGTGAGACACTGTGCAAAGGGAAGTGTTTGAGGATATTCCTTTTGTGTTGTCCTATCCTACTACGGGCTTCTTGTGTGGTTCTGCCAATATACTGGAGACGGCAAGAACAGGAAATGAGATAGATGATAAATTTGGAATGGCATGAGATATGTTTTTTTATTTGGTATTGAGTACCTGTGGTGTGAGAACTAAAGCTGACTGTGTTGGTAATGAAAGGACAGGCTAAACAGCGGGTGTGGTTACAGGCCCAGGAGCCGAGGGGAAGTGTACTGGAAGAGGCGGAGGGAGGATGGTTGCGAAGTTTACTGGGAGCTAACAGGCCACGGAGGTTGGGTGCTTTCCTATAGGTGATTTGCGGTCGGGTAGGTAATAGGGGTTTAAGGTAGAGGTCCTGGAGCAGGATTTCCCAGCGATTATGTAAAATAGATCTAATGATTGAGTGTTCTTTGCAGTATTTTGTGATGAATCTAGATTGAGGGTTATTGTCAGTGGTAGGATTGGAGATGGTTTTTGTAGTGGATGGTTGGATTTTGGCCTTATGCCGTGCATCGCGGATCAGCTTCTTGGGGTATTTTCTCTCAGAGAATTTTTTTGCAAGAATATCGGATTGAGAATTGTAGTCATTGATATCGGAACAGTTTCTAAAAATCCTTTTAAACTGGCTATATGGGGTATTCTGGGTCCAAGGGCGGTGGTGAAAACTGCTGAAATGAATGAAATTGTTGGAGTCTACTGTTTTGAAGTATGTTTTGGTTTGTATGGAGTTGTCAACTATGGAAATAGTAAGGTCGAGGTAGTTGATTGTGGTAGGGTGGTGTTAGGCAGTAAAATTGAGTCGGGCTTTGTTACTGTTGAGGAATAATATGAAATCAGGAATGAGGGTGGTATCACCCTTCCAAATGAAAAATAGATCATCAATATAGCGTTTATATAGGATTATATTGTTTTTGAACGGGTGATCATTGTTGAGTAATGTTGTTTCAATTAATCCCATGGTCAGGTTAGCGTACGAGGGTGCAAAGGAGCTCCCCATAGCTGTACCGCTAACCTGATGATAAATACAGTCATTAAATGTGAAAATGTTGTTGTACAAAATGAACTCAATGCACTGCAGAAGGAACTGTTGTTGTAAGGGGGGCATATTGGGAATAGTGGTGAGATAATATTGAATAGCAGAAAGGCCGAATTGATGTGGAATATTTGTATATAAGGATGTAATGTCACAGGTTAACCAACTGTATTCAGAGGACCAGGTGATCTGGGATAATAGTTGTGTGAGGTGGTAAGAGTCTTTTAAATAGGATGGGAGGTTGATGACAAGTGGCTGTAGATGTTTATCAATAAACCGGGAGAGATTACTGGTCATAGAATTAATACCGGAAATGATGGGTCTTCCGGGCGGTTTATGTAGCTGTTTGTGGATTTTAGGTAGATGATAGAAAAAGGGGGTAGCGGGGTGTTGGTTAATGATGAAATTGCGTTCGTTTTTTGTAATGATGTTCTGGAAGAAGGCCTGATTGATGAACTGTTTGAGAATATTGTTAAGGGCTGTTGTGGGGTCGGAAGTGAGTCGGTTGTAGTGGTTGCGATCATTAAGAAGTCTGAGGGATTCGTCAAGATAATCAGATTTATTGAGAATAACTATACCACCGCCCTTGTCCGCAGGTTTGATGACCAGATTGGGGTTTCGGAGTAGTGTTTTAAGAGCTGTATGTTCGTTGGGGGTAAGGTTTGGATTTGTGGTGTGAGTTTGTGTTTGCAGGGTACGTAGATCATCCATAACGAGGGAATAAAACGTTTCAATGTAATGGCCCTTAGAGGCTGTAGGATAGAATCGGGACTGTCCTTTCAGTTGGTTGGTGATGAATGTTACATTCATCACCACCCAACTGAAAGGACAGTCCCGATTCTATCCTACAGCCTCTAAGGGCCATTACATTGAAACGTTTTATTCCCTCGTTATGGATGATCTACGTACCCTGCAAACACAAACTCACACCACAAAACCAAACCTTACCGTCAACGAAAATACAGCTCTTAAAACACTACTCCGAAACCCCAATCTGGTCATCAAACCTGCGGACAAGGGCGGTGGTATAGTTATTCTCAATAAATCTGATTATCTTGACGAATCCCTCAGACTTCTTAATGATCGCAACCACTACAACCGACTCACTTCCGACCCCACAACAGCCCTTAACAATATTCTCAAACAGTTCATCAATCAGGCCTTCTTCCAGAACATCATTACAAAAAACGAACGCAATTTCATCATTAACCAACACCCCGCTACCCCCTTTTTCTATCATCTACCTAAAATCCACAAACAGCTACATAAACCGCCCGGAAGACCCATCATTTCCGGTATTAATTCTATGACCAGTAATCTCTCCCGGTTTATTGATAAACATCTACAGCCACTTGTCATCAACCTCCCATCCTATTTAAAAGACTCTTACCACCTCACACAACTATTATCCCAGATCACCTGGTCCTCTGAATACAGTTGGTTAACCTGTGACATTACATCCTTATATACAAATATTCCACATCAATTCGGCCTTTCTGCTATTCAATATTATCTCACCACTATTCCCAATATGCCCCCCTTACAACAACAGTTCCTTCTGCAGTGCATTGAGTTCATTTTGTACAACAACATTTTCACATTTAATGACTGTATTTATCATCAGGTTAGCGGTACAGCTATGGGGAGCTCCTTTGCACCCTCGTACGCTAACCTGACCATGGGATTAATTGAAACAACATTACTCAACAATGATCACCCGTTCAAAAACAATATAATCCTATATAAACGCTATATTGATGATCTATTTTTCATTTGGAAGGGTGATACCACCCTCATTCCTGATTTCATATTATTCCTCAACAGTAACAAAGCCCGACTCAATTTTACTGCCCAACACCACCCTACCACAATCAACTACCTCGACCTTACTATTTCCATAGTTGACAACTCCATACAAACCAAAACATACTTCAAAACAGTAGACTCCAACAATTTCATTCATTTCAGCAGTTTTCACCACCGCCCTTGGACCCAGAATACCCCATATAGCCAGTTTAAAAGGATTTTTAGAAACTGTTCCGATATGAATGACTACAATTGTCAATCCGATATTCTTGCAAAAAAATTCTCTGAGAGAAAATACCCCAAGAAGCTGATCCGCGATGCACGGCATAAGGCCAAAATCCAACCATCCACTACAAAAACCATCTCCAATCCTACCACTGACAATAACCCTCAATCTAGATTCATCACAAAATACTGCAAAGAACACTCAATCATTAGATCTATTTTACATAATCGCTGGGAAATCCTGCTCCAGGACCTCTACCTTAAACCCCTATTACCTACCCGACCGCAAATCACCTATAGGAAAGCACCCAACCTCCGTGGCCTGTTAGCTCCCAGTAAACTTCGCAACCATCCTCCCTCCGCCTCTTCCAGTACACTTCCCCCCGGCTCCTGGGCCTGTAACCACACCCGCTGTTTAGCCTGTCCTTTCATTGCCAACACAGTCAGCTTTAGTTCTCACACCACAGGTACTCAATACCAAATAAAAAAACATATCTCATGCCATTCCAAATTTATCATCTATCTCATTTCCTGTTCTTGCCGTCTCCAGTATATTGGCAGAACCACACAAGAAGCCCGTAGTAGGATAGGACAACACAAAAGGAATATCCTCAAACACTTCCCTTTGCACAGTGTCTCACGTCACTTTCACCACGCACACGACGGCACCCCTGACACCTTCACCATCACTCTCATTGATCAGATCAACGACAGTGCCCCGGCGGCCTCTGTTACCCTAAAAAAACTGGAAATGTATTGGATACAGACCCTCAGGACTTTGGTTCCTGAGGGTCTCAATGAAGTACTAGAAAAAATACATTAAGCACTTTACCTAATCCGTTCAGTCTTTTAATAGTCCTCTCTTTTATCCTTCTAATAATGTATATGTTTATTCTAATTTTATGATATACAACTTTTATTTTGATTTTTATACATTTTATGCATTTTACATGTCTTTCTACCATTTTTATGTTGAATACTTGTATATTTGTTTGTATTTATCATTGGTCTTACTCTGATTCAGTACAATGCAACTTTTTACACCCCCCCTTATCCATTCTAAAGTGGTCAAGCATACCTTTGAGACTTCCATCAGTTCAAAACTAATTTTTCTAGCCGTTCCTTTTTTTTTTTTTTTTTCTCCAACTTTATTTACAAAATTTACAAAGTTTACACACATGATGGCCCCGCCCCTCTATGACACACTTCCGCCCGGAAGTACTCTCACATTCCTCATACTGATCCATGCTACTTAATGAACTCAGGTGTCCTCTGGCATTACAGAGGCGCCGAGCTCGCTGATATAATACAGATGGTAAGTCTGCCTTCTCCTTATACTCTGGTTTACTTGCTGCCTAAAACACCCCACCTGTTTTTTAGCCATTCCAACACCCTCTGTTCCTCCTCCTCCTCTAGACCATGTCAACCCTTTCTCCCAATTTCACCCACTATTCACTGTTGTTCTGTATGATGTCCACAACAACCGGCAGCAAACCCAGCCAATTTTTTACCTTATGTATTTGCATATTTGTTTGTATTTATCATTGGTCTTACTCTGTTTAGCACAATGCACCTTTAACATTCCCCCTACCCATTCTATAGCTGTCAAGCATACCTATGAGACTACTATCAGTCTGAAACTAATATTTATAACCCGCGCACAACTTGTCACTAAAATGTAATGCAAAATGTAAATTTACGTATTCATATCAGCACTTTGACGATTTTATGCCTCTGGTTGTCTGTTTGTGTATTTTCTGCAGCTGTGACTCCTACTGTATTTTGCCTGAGGAAGCGGGATGTATGGCCCGTGAAACGCGTTGCATTGTTTTTTGGAGTTCCGAATAAATTGTTGACTGTCTGAATCGCAGTCCTTGCCTGTGTCTGTTTGGAGGGGGTAAGACCACCGCTGCCTCCTCTGTTTAACCAGTTGGTTTAACCAGTTGGTTTTTTAAGTTTATTTAATTACCTTTTATTCTTTTGGCGCCTCTGTATCTTGTACACTTATAGCATAGAAGAAATAAGGCTGAAAATTTTGTTACAGAGTCTCTTTAAGTAAGCCAGCACCTATTTAGTAGGAGACCTTGGGCAAGACTCCCTAACACGGCTACTGCCTACTAAGCATGCCCCTAGTTTCTGCAGCTCTGGCTCTCTTTGAGTCCGCCAGGATAAAACACACAATATAGATGCTCTGTCTGTATTTTCTCTGTTCTTGGGGTGCCATCTTGCCCTGCAAATTCCAAAAATGACTTTACAAGTGCATCTTGTCACTGTATCTAACTCTAGGGGGGTTTGTAGTAGAATAAACTACAGTATTTTTCAGAATATAAGACGCACCTAGGTTTAGAGGGGGGAAAAAAAATATACTAAGCCTGGTGCATCCATGGTCCAAGAGCATCTTGTAGATGTTCTCCCCCAATTATTGTATCCCCCTTGTACCACGTGGTCTACGTCATTTCACCGCCGTGTTCTCCGACACTTCCCCTAAATAAATGAAACCAGCGGCAGCATATCTTGCCTAATCCATCGGCTCCAGCAGTGATCAGAGACCTCTCCTTCACTGCGCCCCTAGTGCCGGCGACTGCAGATCGTGTCATCAGCAGAAGCCCGGCACTAGAGAAGCAGTGAAGGAGAGGTCTCTGATCAGCGTACGAGAGGTATTGGCGCAGGAGACTTGGGCGCAGGATACAGCCGGTATATAGCTGATCCTGCTGTTGCGCAAGTTCCCGGCTGTGTTAAAGCTAGTGTAACCACAGTTTAAAAAAAAAAAAAAAAAAGGCAGATAACTCACCTAAGGAGAAGGAAGGCTCAGTCCTAATGAGCCATCCCTCTCCTCTCCCGTTGCCCCCAGTGCTGCGCTGGCTCCTCCGTTCTCATCCCACGCCGAGGGGACTTCGGAAGGCGAGGGTGTCATAGAGGGCGCGTGCGCACGTGCGCAGTGTGGAGCGGCCCGTCTTCGGGAGCACCTGGGCTCCCGAAGCGTTGCCGAAGCCTCCCTTCGGCCGGGAGACAGCGGTATTTGACCAAAACGGTCGAATACCGCTACGGGAGAGCAAGGACAGCAGCGGGCACTGGGAGAGGAGAGGGAATGCTCTATGGGATCCACAGCCTCCCTCTCCTTAGGTGAGTATCTGACTTTTTTTTAAAAAAACCGGTTCCCATTAGCTTTAAATACTATTCCCCCTCCAGGCCACCATGGATGGTGGGGAATTAAATAATTCGTCTTCCAGCGAATGCTGGAAGCCGAATTATTGTGTTTTAAAAGTAACTTCAGCTCAGTCTTCTGACAGCGCCGAAGTTACTCCCTGTGCGCTGCTATAGCCGTAATGCCTATTACGGCTTATGGTGGCGCCAGCTGCGCCCAAGTCTCCAGCGCTGGATTAACAGTGTTCGCTCTGATCACCGCTGGCTCCAATGGATGAGGTGATCCATGCTGCCACTGCTTTCATTTATTTAGGAGGAGCAGAGGAGACATGGGGGGACAATACAAGGAGTCCCTGACATTACGGCGTGTTGGCGGTTCGTAGTGGGGGGCGTTTGTAAGTTGGGGACTCCCTGTATTTGGAATATAAGACAGAGTGACTTTGCCAAAACCTCAAGTAAACTTTTTTCACTTTGTCATTATGGGGTTTTGTGTGTAGAATTCTGAAGGGAAAAAATGAATTTAATCAATATTGCAAAATGTGGAAAAAGTGATGATTTTTGAATATTTTCCAGATGCACTGTAACTTCAAAATTGTATGAAACTTTTTTTCTGCATTCCCATTGACTCGCATTAAACACAAATAGGACACGAAAAAAAAAAAACCTGCCACGTTTATTTAAAGAGAACCTGTAACAAAAAAAAAGTTCCCATGGGGGTAGTCACCTCGGGAGGGGGAAGCCTCAGGGTCCCAATGAGGATTCCCCCTCCCCTGTAGCTGCAGGCAATCCAGCGCTGGCTCCCCCGAAGTGTCCCGGAATCCTCCCTCGACAAGCGCTGATAAACCCAGATTTATATACCTTCCCGGCTCCAGTGGGGGCGCTGTTGCGGCTCTCAGCACGGAGATAGGTGAAAATAGCCGATCTCCGTCGGGTCCGCTCTACTGCACAGGAGACTTGCGCCTGTGCAGTAGAGCGGCCCGACAGCGATCAGCTATTTCCGCCTATCTCCGAGGCGGAAAGCCGATACTGCGCCTACGCTGGGGCCAGGAAGGTAAATATTTACATCCCCGCTGTTCGGGGAGCTTTATGTGGGACCGAGGAGGACGGGGGATGCCTCAATAGGATCCGGAGGCTTCCCCCACCCAAGGTGAGTACCCCCAGGGGAGGTTTTCTTCGTTACAGGTTTTCTTTGAAAACACAGGAAAAATTGCAAAACCCAGAAATAAAAAGGTGATGCCACTGAAATACATTAGACGTGTGAAGGAAGGCGTGTGAACAGGGTCTTAACGTTTTCCATTTTCAATGAATAGCCCCAACAAAACAGGAAAGGAGAAAATCATTGGGCACAAGAGCTTTTTTTAGTATCCTGTATTCTTGCCACCATTTGAACTATGTAATTACATATACAGGTGTGTCATTTTCATATTTTTCCTTAAAGGAGCAGTATAGCGAAAAACTGGAAAACCTCCATCAGGTAAATTGGGGGCCACCATAGACTGCAATGTTAATTGTGGCTACGGCGTCCCCCGATGTATAATTTGGGCGTTGGACCTAGACGAGGCCCAAATTTATGTCGGGAAGGGTTTTCGGTTTACAGAAGGGCTAAATTTAGGTAGAAACCTTAGAATATCGGCAGTATTGCCAATATAGTAGGATGCCTTTATTGTAAATTCCAATGGACCAGGAAAAGTAGTTTACTTTATCAGAAATGGTCATATTCAAGCACATAGTATACCGTAGTACTGTATCTTAATTTAGTCAATAATTGGAAGTCTTTTTTTCTTTTCAATGCCTCAGCAAGTGAGCACAGACATTAAAGAGAGCCAGAGGTGGTGACAATCAAAAAACAAAACAAAAACAAAACTATGCTACCTGATCTGGGGGACCGCCATCCCCACCTCTCTATTGGCCTGCTAGGGATCACTTCCGTGACCTTTAGGGTCACGATGTTGGAAAGAGAAATGATACTGTAATATTGCAGCCATGCACAAGCAAGTCACAGATGACACGACTATTACCTCAGTAATCAGGCAGCAGCTTACGCAGGACGCATACGTCTCCCGGGCTGTTGCTTTTCATGTAATCCACCTAGGCCCAGAATAGTGTGCAGATAGCAAGAGGCTTGCCAGCCCACCGAATCTCGGACTGATGTATGAGGCATGCTCCCGCCCAATTTTCACTATAGCTGTACACAGAATACCGAAGGGGCAAAAAAAAACAAACAAAAAAAAAAAAACAGGTGCACTGTAACAGAAGTTCTATTATACTGTATCAGGGTTTACTACACCAGGCGTTACTCCCATCCTACCCATTAAAACCCGTGTCTCTGCGTCGCATGTCCGTGTGTGCGTGTCCATGCTTTGCGCTACTGCGCATGTGACGCCAGGACAGCCGTTGTTCAGACACGAGCAGGACAACCAAGGGGCTGGCTGGGCGGTTGTGCGCACACGATGAGCGGGTGCTGCGTGTGAGCGTGGCAGGGGAAGCGCGTGCGCGCTGACAGGTGGTTGTGGTGACAGACCTAGAGCTGGTGCTCACCCAGGACCTGGACATTTAGTTCACTACAATTTTTACTATATCATAGTTTACCATAATGAGATTAAACTGTATTCTCCTTGTGGCTATGTCCAGTGCCCAAATTTACTTGTAAACCTTTTTACATGCGCCCCACCCCCCATGACCAACCCTTGACAGCGGCCCTACAAGTGCGATAAACCATGAATAGGTCCCAGCCTAAAAATCACCACAGCTCTGAACAAGTAAATACACAAGACAATATGTAAGTTTACTGGCAAATTTTATTTTATGACTGGAGTTCTCCTTTAAAACAATTTTAGGAATACAAAGTACAAAATAAGAGCAAAAAAAAATTTACTACTCACATGTAGTCTAAACATTCTCCACACAGGGATCATACAAAGATAGTCTGCTCATATCACACTGCTCAGAGTAACTGGTTGCCTTTTTATTACATGTACATATCAATAAAAGAATACTTCAGGACAAAAAAAAAAAAAATCTTCCACTGTATTGCTTTGGAATAGATTTACGTATATACTAGTGGTAAAAAGGGAGGCCTATCCAGGTTTGAAAGCAATAGTCTAGCTAACCCCATTCAAGTTTTCTCCGTATAACAAACTAGGAGATTAACTTTCCACCTAAGCAGTAGCACACCATTTACAACAAATGCAGCTTTTAATACAAAAAAGGTACAAAACACGTCGAGATACTTTTAATATGTGCATGACAAAAGAATCAGAGAAAGAGTGGCAATTTAGGAAACACCTGGGTAAACTGCAGAGAAGCTATAAGTACCAGCTCTTGCTTATTCAAAGGGTATGAGGGATTTTATTGATTTATTTTTTACTTGCACAACAGCACCTTAAGTTGGCAAAGATGCATTTTTAGACCATCAACACAGAAACAGATAAAACAGTTTATGTATTGCTGCAAACCATTGGGGTCCTACTAGAACAGTGCAAAAATATTCTGCAGTAAATCAAGAGAAAAC
Organism: Hyperolius riggenbachi; assembly: GCF_040937935.1. Lineage (NCBI taxonomy): Eukaryota > Metazoa > Chordata > Amphibia > Anura > Hyperoliidae > Hyperolius > Hyperolius riggenbachi. Next base: position 633,947,100 of record NC_090646.1, read on the forward strand.
AATAAGGTGTAAAAGTTAAAGGGACTCAGAGCACCTCTCATGGGCATGCCTTTAAGGCAGACTGCTTCCAACAAAGTCAGAAGGAGCCTCTTGCAATGGCCATGCGTGTCACTTCCTCTTCCTGCTTCATTCAGTGATGCACTTCTCTAATAGAGAAGACAGGGGTGACCCGGAAGTTATAACATAGCCAAGATGGCAGCCGCGATTTTTAAATTGAAATTGAATGAAGACTATTTGGTGTAGAACGGCGATTCAGACATCAAATAAAAGAGGAGAGCACATGCTACAGAAAGGTATACATCTTTAAGTACTTTGCCGTACTGGTCGGAGTCTTAAAGGCATGCCCATGCAAGGTGCTCGGAGTCTCTAATGAATGGCGTTAGTGGCTGCTTTTAAAAAGGTACCTGTGATGCTGTAGCACACAAAATACACACAGCAAAGGAAGGTGCAGTAGACGTTTAGCTTGTTTTCTGTCACCTTCGAACTGTTTAATAAAGAGGAGCTGAAGTACACATGGACCAGGTACCAGAAGTCTGTGCACTAGCAGCTTTGTTCTACTAGGCAATGTGTGGATCTAACTCGAGCATGCCCAGAAACAATGCGCAGCTTCGTTCTACAAGGCATGTGTGGATCTAACTCGAGCATGCCCAGTAACAATGCCCTCATCCACGGCAAGAGGAACCTTATTCAATGGGCTTCATTCTATCTTACACATTTAGGAGGACCCTTCGCTGCAACGGTGGGGTGTATAATGTAGGATGCCTCTGTATCGATCTAATTTTTATAACCGCTTCATATAGCTCCATGTAAAGGCTAGAAGGTTCAGTCCTTGAACAGATATACTGTACTGGGAATAAAATCAGGGCGGTGGAATCGGTACAAAAATCTTTAGTTTACGGAATAGAGACACAAACTTTCTCAATGTATTTTTCTCTGCCTGACTCCTCTCCTCTTCAGTTCTCATCCTTAAAGGAAAACAGATTAAAAATAATAAAAAAAAGTTTTATACATACCTGGGGCTTCCTCCAGCCCCATGCACACGGATCGCTCCCCTGCAGCTCCGGTATCGGGTCCCAGTCACAAGCCAGTCTGCGCAAGTGAAGTGCGCTCTCTACGTAACTCTCCAGTGGGCGTTGGAGAGATGCATAGAGCACACACTTCCTCTTGCGCAGACTGGCTTGTGACTGGGACCCGATACCGGAGCTGCAGGCAGCACAGGACAGCAACATGGGAGCAATCCGTGCGCATGGGGCTGGAGGAAGCCCCGGGTATATATAAATCTTATTTTTAATCTCTCGTACACTTTAGACCAACTTCTCAGAACACAAGTGCCCTTTGTACCAAACTACCCCTCAACCTACCTTACCTCGTGGTGCTAGAATGACTGCTTAGGGCTTAAAGAGGAATTTAAAAGGGCTTAAAATACAGTGAACAGCATCTTGGATGCCCCCTTCCCTCATCCAAAGCAAAAGCAGGGACTATACACCTTAGTTGGGTTCAGTTTGAGCTTAACACGTGGCTACATTTTAGAGGCAAAGCGAGAATTGTAAACAAAGGTTAACAGTCTTATTTCTCTGACAGGTACCCTTTAAAGGAAAACTTAAGCGAGAGGTATATGGAGGCTGCCATAGTTACTTCAGTTTCCTGGCTGTTCTGCTGATCCTCTGCCTCTAATACTTTTAGCCATAGACCCTGAACAAGCATGCAGCAGATCACTTGCTTTTAACATCGTCAGATCTGACAAGATTAGCTGCATGCTTGTTTCTGGTGGTGTTCAGACATTACTGCAGCCAAAGAGATCAGCAGGGGTTCCGGGCAACTGGAATTGTTTAAACGAAAATAAATATGGCAGCCTTCATATTCTTCTCACTTCAGTTGTCCTTTAAATTCAGCAATACACTAGAGGAAAGTCTTTTCTTTTTAAAATGTTGATCACCTGCTCTCGAACAGAGAAAGTGAAGGTATGCCTGCAAGCAATGTCATTCCCTGGTCTCATCATCAATGCAGAGGCCGGGGATATAACCACAAATGTAGGAGATGGGCCTCAGTCACTAAAAAAACAGACAGCCTTCTATTTTGTAATACCTGTAGCAGGTTTGCAAACGCTTCCTTTTAGGAGAGCAGTGTTGTTGCTACAATATAGGGCAAGTCTATCTATGGAGCTTCAGGTTACAGCTGGTGTGACACAGCAACTGCATTGGATAACATTAGCAGAATCTGTGCTAGAGATCTCTATGCTATAAATGTTGCTGCTGTAAGTATGACTCTGCCCAATTAGGAAACTTCAGACCTGATTAAGATCTACGATTGCCTGAATCCGCATATGCATTCTTTATGGTTGCTTCGATCAAATGCAGAGCAGCAGACAAACTACTTACAAAAGCTCTGTGTGCTGGTACTCTTCACTGCCAGACACTTCCTGCTGCTTTGCTACATCCACTCTGTATGGCTTCCTATGTGTCATGTGACCCAATGCAGGTCAGGTGACACATCCAGAGCCATACGAGAGTGCAGCAGAACAGCTGGCAACTGCAGGAGCGAAGAGGACCAGTGGGTGGAGCTTTTGTAAGTAGTTTAGAGAGGCATGCCCCTAAGGGTCCTCCGTGCCCTGCCAGTTGCTTGAGACTACCAGTTGGTAGAGTGCCTTATAACCGTGACTCTACTGTAGCATAGTCCTAAATCTTACTACATTTATTCGCACAATACACAATTTTATTGTCCTGAATGTAACAGAAGGGGCCCACTACACTACAGTGTTCTGGGGTCCTATTATAAAAAGGCAGGCAACTTTCATCCAAAAGACAAAAAAAAAAACAATAAAAAACATTGATATTGAAATGACATTTCACTGATTCAGATAGGTCAAAATTATCTCGTCTAATGTGCCAGCTGTCTCCCGATGGAATGTGATCAGATCTGTAAATCTTCAGAAAACCAAAAACCTTATAAATGGGTCCTAGCCTAAGCCACGGAAAAGGCTCTAACAAGTAGACTTTTTGTTGGAATAGAGTCTCAAACTGCAAATCAACTGGACTGGTTTTTAATGCACATAAAAAAAAATGCACCTTACAAACTGTTTTGCAAACCAAAACATACAAGAACTCAAAAAAGGATAAACTAAAAACAAAAAAAAATAGGCAAAAATGTAAAAAAAAAAAGAGTGCTTGAAACTAAAATGTGAGGTTTTGCTGCCAGTGGATGGAGGTTACATTCTTCTTATTGCGTCGTCGATGTCAGACATCTGTTCCTTCAGCTGGGTCCATTGCTCAGGGTTTAATGCGATGCCTGCAACAAAAACACAAGCTAAATAGCCTGCCCGCAAACGCGGCTAATGAAGCAGTAAAGATAGTATAGGTAAGACTGCTCGCTACACAAGTAAAAAAAAAAAAAACACATTAAAAAGGTCACATCAAAACAAGCAAGTGGGAGATGACTAGATACCGTTAAACTGCTTCGAGCGCAGCAATGTTATGAGAGATGTGTCCAATATCTTGGGCAGTTATGGGTAGAGAAGCCTTGCCCCATTCTCACCCGTCTACACTCACAGCTTCTTGAACAGTATACAAGGCCCAATACAGTGCATAGAAAGAAATCAGAGCTAATCATTGGTCTCTGTAGTGCAGCTGTGCACAATCTTTCCTCCTGTTCCTCGGTGTTCTTAGCTTGCACTAAATACATTGACTGAGATGAAAATAATTGAGGGTTGATGCAAACTCTGCGTGCAAATTAAGGCAGCTTGAAAAATGGATCGATTCAACCACGGATTGGGCCATTTTCAGAGCTACCCAAATTTACATACAGAATTTGCATAATCCTGCATAACCGCAGATTTTAATAACCTCTGCAACCGCCTGGCGACCACAGTGTGGCTTTGTTATTCCTCCACAACACCATATGGTGACATCTCGCGAGAAGCAAGATTAGATGGAAGCTCGCGCGGGTTAGGGCAGGGGCAGCAGTTATCAGCGCTGGCAGGCTGTTCTGTACATTTAAAAAAAACCATTTATACAGCACTGGTATCTTGTGCAGCGCTGTATGACAGCCTTGTCACTTATACTGTCCCTCGGAGGAGCTCACAATCTACTCCCTATCATAGGCATTTGCCTATGTATATTGTAGTGTATGTTTGTTAGTATAGGGCCAAATTAAAGGGGAAAAAAACGATTTTTTTTTTAATTGCTCCTTTTTTTTATTTATAAAACAAACAAAAAAATATCACAGCAGCAATCAAATACCATTAAACGAAAGCTCTATTTGTGAGAAGAAAAGGAGATAAAATTAATTTGGGTGCTGAGTTGTATGAGCGAGCAATAAACTGTTAAAGTTGTGAAGTGTTGAATTGTAAAAAAAAAATGGCCTGGTCACTGGGGGGGGGTCTTCAAGTGGTTAATATCATTGACCATTCCTGGAAAGGCCCTGTTTGAACGTTAGGCCAGGTTCCCATTTGCAGCGCAGCATTTCAGCCGATCGGACCAGTTCAGTGTTAACCCTGCTTTCTTGCCACGTTTGGGGTGGATGCGTTAGCACCATAGGTGGCTATGGGCAAAGCATCCGCTCATTCAGAAACAGGGCAGGGCTTTGCTTTCTGTTTAGTATTCCATTTTTTGCACAAGTAAAAGAGGAAACTTTAACTATAGGATTCGCTTCCTGCATATCTCGAAGGTGTAGAAATCATACTGAAGGTCTACATTTTATACACACAGGCCTAATGTCTTAAAGAAAAAAAAATACCTTTTTTTCCTGGTCTCATTTCACCTTGTTGATCCATGAAGTATTCTCGAACGTCAATGAGAACTTTTCCTTTGAAGTCCCGAACGCTGACATACCTCATTTTACCAATCTGTGAAGAAACCGTTCATTAATTTCACATCACAATTGCTATAATGAGCTTGGAGTCTTTCAAGGACAAGTGAAGGGAGAGGGAGGCTGCCAAATGTATTGCTTTATAAGAAACTAGCTGACTGCCCGGCGTTGCCCGGGTATGTATTTGGCTGGTGTCGGCTACGTCCACTTTTTCTAACTCTAAAACACAAACACTCAATGACCAAGTTTGTGAGCTTTGGCATCAATAATTTATATATTCCCATAGAAGTTAAATAAATCAGATTGGCGGTTTGTGGCTCTGCCCCTCTCCAGCATTTGAACCCCAGTCACCCAATGACCAAGTGTAGCAGGTTTGAGGCATATGCTATTAATAGTGTAAAAATGGCTATTATAGACTCCACTCACTTCCCTGAATATTATTCTCAGTCACCCAGTGACCATCTGGGCAAAGTTTGAGAACCCTGCCTTTAACAGCGTAAGAAGGGCTGCAGTTTATATTTTCCCAGTGAAATTTGTTTTTGGCTCTGCCCACTTTTTGTAACTTGGACACACAGTCACTCAATGACCAAGTTTGTGAGCTTTCGGGTCCTTGGCATCATTAAAAACAAATCTGATTGGCTGTTTGTGTGCTCTACCCCCTTTTCTGAATTTGAAGCCCAGTGACCCAATGACCAACTGTACCAGGTTTGAGGCCTGTGCCATTAACAGTACAAGAATGGCAGCAATTTTAATATTCCCCTTGAAAAAGCAATAGGTGAATTGTGATTGGCTGTTGTAGGCTCCACCCACTTTCCTGAATCTTAATCCCAGTCCTCCAGTGACCAAGTGTGGCAAATTTGAGAACCGTGCGATTAACAGTCTAAAAATGGCTGCAGTTTAAATTTTCCCATTAAAAAAAACAGGTGAATAGTGATTGGCTTTCCTAGGCTCTACCCACTTTTCTGAATATTAATCCCAGTCACTCAGTAACCAACTGTGCAAAGTTTGAGAACCCTGCCAATAACAGTGAAGAAGGGCTGCAGTTAACATTTTCCCTGGGAAATCTGTTTTTGACTCCACCCAGTTTTTGTAACCTTCACAGTCAATGACCAAATTTGTGAACTTTCGGGTTCCTGGCATCAAAATTGTGTGAATGGAAGCAGTTTATCCAGCAAAAAAATCTGATTGGCTGTTTGTGGCTCCGCCCCTTTAGTGAATTTGAACCCGTCACTTAATGCAGGTTTGAGGCCTCTGCCATTAACAGTGTAAGAATGGCAGAAATTTCAATATTCCCCTTGAAAATCAAAAGTTGAATTTTGATTGGCTGTTGTAGGCTCCACCTACTTTTTTTAAATATTCAATCCCAGTCACCAACTGTGTTAAGTTTGAGAACCCTGCCATTAACAGTGTAAAAATGGCTGCAAATAATTTATATTTTCCCATGTAAAAAGTTGTTTTTTGCTAGTTTCTAACCTTGACATGCAGTCACTCAATGACCAATTTTATGAGCTTTGGGGTCCTTGGCAACAATAAATTGCATTTTTCCACTGAAATTAAACAAATCTGATTGGCTGTTGGTAGCTAGCCCCATTTTCCGAATTTAAACCCCAGTCTCCCAGTGACTGACTGTACCAGATTTGAGGCATCTGCCATTAAGAGTAAGAATGGCAGCAATGTAAATATTCCCCTTGAAAATTAATAGGTGAATTTTAATTGGCTGTTGTAGGCTCCACCCACTTTCCTGAATATTAATGCCAGTCATCCAGTGACCAACTGTTTCAAGTTTGAAACCCCTGCCAATAACAGATTGCAAACAAAGACAGAACATTTATATTGCACTTTTCTCCTGGGGACTCAAAGCGCCAGAGCTGCAGCCACTAGGACGCGCTCTATAGGCAGTAGCAGTGTTAGAAAGTCTTGCCCAAGGTCTCCTACTGAATAGGTGCTGGCTTACTGAACAGGCAGAGCCGAGATTCGAACCCAGGTCTCCTGTGTCAGAGGCAGAGCCCTTAACCATTACACTATCCAGCCACTTTTCAGAATCTAACAAATCTGATTGGATGTTTGTGGCTCCACCCCCTTTAGTGAATTTGGACCCAGTCACCCAATGACTGATCAGGTTTGAGGCCTCTGCCGTTAACAGTGTAAGAATGGTAGCAATGTAAATATTCCTCTTGAAAAGTCAATAGGTGAATTTTGATTGGCTGTTGTAGGCTCCACCCACTTTCTAACTATTAATCCCAGTCACTCAGTGACCAACTGTGTCAAGTTTAGGAACCCTGCCATTAACAGTGTAAGAATGGTTGCAGTTTATATTTGACCAGTGAAATTTGTTTCTGGCTCCGCCCACTTTTTGTAACCTTGACACACAGTCACTCAATGACCACGTTTGTGAGCTTTCAGGTTCCTGGCATCAAAAATGTGTGAATGGAAGCAGTTTACCCAGCAAAGAAATCGGATAAGGCTGTTTGTGGCCCCGCCCCTTTAGTGAATTTTGACACCAGTCACCCAAAGACCGACTGGAGCAAGTTTGAAGCCTCTGCCATAAACCGTGTAAGAATGGCAGCAGTTTAAATATTCCCCTTGAAAATAAATAGGTGAATTTTGATTGGCTGTTGTAGGCTCCACCCACTTTCCTGAATCTTAATCTCAGTCACCAAGTGTGGCAGGTTTGAGAACCCTGCGATTAACAGTGTAAGAATGGCTGCAGTTTACATTTTCCCATTAAAAATGAATGCCTGAAATTTGATTGGCTCTTTTATGCTCCGCCCACTTTCCCTGGATTTGTAACCTCGGTCACCAAGTGACCAATAGAGATGGCCTGAACCTCCGATATTCGGTTCGCGAACTACCGCGAAAGGTTCGGTTCGTGCGAAGTTTCGCGAACCGCAATAAACTTCAATGGGGATGCGAATAAACACTTATGCTGGCCACAAAAGTGATGGAAAAGATGTTTCAAGGGGTCTAACACCTGGAGGGGGGCATGGCGGAGTGGGATAGATGCCAAAAGTCCTGGGGAAAAATCTGGATGTGACGCAAAGCAGCGTTTTAAGGGCAGAAATCACATTGAATGCTAAATTGCAGGCCTAAAGTGCTTTAAAACATCTTGCATGTGTATACATCAATCAGGGAGTGCAATTAGAGTACTGCTTCACACTGACACGCAAAACGCACTGTGTAACGCAGGCTTCCCCCATCCCTGTAGCTGCAGGCAATCCAGCGCTGGCTCCCTCGAAGCGTCCCGCAATCCTGGCTCGACAAGCCTGACAAGGCTTGATATATTTACCTTCCCTGGCTCCAGCGGGGCACTGTTGCGGCTCTCAGCATGGAGATAGGCGGAAATAGTCTATCTCTGTCGGGTCCGCTCTACTAAGCAGGCGGAGGAGACTTGTGCCTGCGCAGTAGAGAGGACCTACAGTGATCGCTATTTCCACCCATCTCCGAGCCGATACTGCGCCTGCACTGGAGACAGGAAGGAAAATATTTACTTATATCCTCGCTGTTCGGAGGGGCACAGCGAGGCTGCCGTGGGACTCAGGAGGACGGGGGAAGCCTCAATAGGATTCGGAGGCTTCCCCCACCTGAGATGAGTACCCCCCAAGGGAACTTTTTTTTAGTTACAGGTTTTCTTTAAACGAGCCCTCATGTCTTAACTTTTGAACATCAGTACTATAAAACTCTCTGCTGGGCGCCCTCTCACCTGTGGCTGTGGAGTCAGGAAAAAAATCTTCCGATTCCAGCTCCGACTCCTTAGTTTATGAAACCACCAACTCCAGGTACTCAAAATGCCTCCGACTCCTTAGTCTAAATGCATAGGTGTCGAACTCCGGGCCTCAAGGGCCAGATCCATGTCAGTGTTTAGGATGGTCTGAGAACGAGAGGAATGTGTTCTACCTGATGGACCACACCTTTCCTGATTCAGACCCATCAATTCATTTGAGCTGTGTCAAAAATGTGTGAGGACCTCGGCCCTCGTAGGACCGGTTTGACATCCCTGGTCTAATGCTTACCAGGGCTGTGGATTTTGTTCAAAAATCATCCTGACTCCTCAGTTTATGAAATCACTGACTCCAACTCCGGGTACTCAAAATTACTCCAACTCAGACTCCACAGCCCTAGTCTCTACCACCGCCCTTTAAAATTGTAAGCCTCTGGCCGGGCCCTCCCACCTAGTGTTTCCAGCTTAATTATGCAATCTGTCTGACACTTCTTGCGGACTAGAACAGACTCTATATTGAACAAAGACACTAAACTACTGTTATCAAAGACATGTGCATGATCTTGTTTTGTTGGGTGTTTCTTGTACGTTAACCTATTTATTTATTTTACTGCGCTGTGTAATATGTTGGTGCTTTATAAATGCAATAAATAATAAGTAACAAGGTTATACAACATAGGGCAAAGTTATACAAGGAAAACAAGGTACAAAATACATGAACATGTGTTTTTGGGTTGGTTCGGTACACTCAGTAACGCAAGAATGAGGTGGTCATAGGAAAGGAGCGCACAATAATGAGGAATACACAAGGGAATGGAGGACCCTGCAAAAGGCTTAAAAAATCTAAGGGGAAGGGAGATGGACACACTTGGTAGAGCTGTAGGATAAGTATTCAATAGAGAGTTACTGTGCAGTAGGGGGTGGGTAGGCCATCTTGAAGAGGTGGGTTTTGAGGGCTTGCTTGAATGTGTTGAAGGATGGGGCAAGTGTGATGGGCAGTGAAAAGGAGTTCCAGAGTGTGTGGGCGGCTCTTGAGAAATCCTGCAGGCGCACATGGGAGTGGGAAATGTGCAGGGCACTTAGGCATAGGTCATTGGAGAACCGGAGGGGACAGCCAGGTGTATACAAGCTGTAGGTAGGGAAGGTTTTGTGCGAGATTTATAGGCCAGACATAGAATCATAACACTTATCTTAAATTTGGCAGGGAGACAAATAACGGTCAAGATAAGATGTCCTATGAGGTAAAGGCTGTGAGATTATGTGTTGTTACCATTCTCCTGGAATTGCCAGTCTCGATTTCAGGTAAACTTGCACTAAATATGCTTTGTGAGCTCCTTCTTTTGGAGCATACCTGAAACATGTTGTCATCAGAGTTGCTACTGCTCTGCTTGGCAGGTGCTTTAGAGCTTTCTCCTGTCTTCTGTTTCTTTGCTGGCTTCTCCTTCTCTGGTGGAGGCTGCTTTTTCCTCTTCGCCTGAGTACAAGAGAATAATTAAATCAAACACAGGCAAGGCCCCAGATATTTGTGCAGACAATCTTCCCAACCCTCAGGCATTGGACCCAATATAAGAGTATAGCGAGTCTCCTGCTTTAATCATCTTCAGCATAAGACACTGCTAGGCAAAACAGGTTTACAGAACTGAACAAGTGTGACACCGAAGCGAGTCCTCCCTCTCATAGAGAGTGATTGAGGGAGTCTTACAGAGTCCACACCTCGGCCCAGGACTCTGCCAGGCACACAGTAAAGTGTGGTAGCTCAGTGCACTGCTACAGAAACCCTGCGACAGGAACAGGAAGTGATGCAACTTCTTCCGCATCAACACAGACCGCAATTCAAAGTAGATTTGAAATAAATATGCAATATTGCTTTAAAAAAGGTACACATTTATCAAGGTGTATCTAAAGGGGGAAAAAAAAAAAAAAAAGTAGCTTCAACTTTACTTTTGTGAATCCCTCCTAATTTCTTCAGTTTCAATCAGGGCCGGATTTACCATAAGGCACTGTAGGCATGTGCCTTATGCCGCCTGATGATAGAAAGGCGGCTCACTCTGCTCCTCAAGCGCCTCCCTCCTTCCCTATGCAGAGTCCTGAGCGGAGTGTAAATGAAAGATAACTTTCCCAGCTCTCAGCATTCCTCTGATGAGATCTCCCTTCAATCAGAGGCAACTCAGGCTATCTAATACTAAGGGACACTTGTATCTACCTATGACGGGCAACAGAAATAAGGGAGAAGTGACAGCTGGGCCAGTCAGCACACTTGTGGTGTGGTTCGGTGGGGGTTTGTAGGTTCCTGGAGGGCGAAGTCTGGGGTGTCAAAACATCTGTGCCTATAGGCTCCTGTGATGTAAATCCGGGCCTGGTTTCAATGAGTGAAGGCGTTGGACAACTACTTTACCACCACCAGATAGAGCATCTACGCCCCTGTGTTTACACAAATATAAACAAATAATAAACACTTGGTTCTGTTTCTATTTTTAGAACACACTAACTCTGTATCTCCATCTTGTGGCCAAAAAGTAAAACCACATCCAAATGCCCCATTATACACCTTCCCATAGAAAAATGAAATCCATTTTCATTAATTTTAAAAACCCTTGGAGGTCAAGTGGATATTAACAGTCTACCTTACACAATTATACAGATGTAGTTCTAGTGCCTGGTAGAAGGAGTTAAAGTGACAATGAACCAGAAAAAAAACCTCATGATATAATGAATTGGTTGTGTAGTAGGGATAATTAATAGAACATTATTAGCAAAGAAAAGAGTGTCATTTTCAGGTATATAGCTTTTTTATAACATTGCATCATTCTCTAATAATTGCAGTTTCCACAATACACTCAGCATTTTAATTGATTTCACAGAGCAGGCTACTGAACCTTTGAACTTTTCTCTGCAGAAAATCCATAAACAAAGAAGAACCAATGAGAGGCAGCTGAGATAAGTGCTTCAAAAGACAGTGCTGTCCATGACTTTATAAAGTCGCAGAGCTTAAAGAAGCGCTTTTGTATAAATAACTAAAGTTACTTACCGTAACTCTTCCTGTACTGGAAACAATATGAGACCGATATCTGTGCCAATAATGTTTTATTTCTTAGCAGTACTACACATACAAATCATAAGTTTATTTTCACTTCAGATTCCCTTTAAATTGGAACATCCATTCTTAAACAGGTGAAGAGGGCCCTCGACGCTACTTGTCACAAACATAAAATACAGTTTTATCGTCTTTGACCAGCAATTTTGGACACATGGCTCCAGCCAGGCACTTAAAGTGAACCAGAGACGAAGCACCCTCATGCATTTTACTATATATATCAGTGGGAACATTAGAGAAAACACATACCCTGCTCTCTGCTTTATTTTTAACTACTCAGCCTGCTTCAAATTAGCCCTCATAAAATCCCTGACTGAGCATTCAGTCTGGCTTTGCTCAGCAATCATTATAGCGGAGTCTGTCTTCTCTGATGTCTTTTCAAACCCAAGCCTGCCCCCTTCTGGCTCTGCTATAATGATTCCTGAGCAAAGCCAGACTGAATGCTCAGTGGGGGATTTTATCTGGGCTGATTAGAAGCAAGCTAAACAGTGAAGAATTAAAAAGAGAGCAGGGCGAGGGAAGGCTTTGGATCCCTTCCAGCCTTTGACTTCATTGTCGATCAGGCATTTGAGTCTCCAACTACTTCCGAAGTTGATCAGCTCATACTGTGCAGACGCAAGTGTGGACTTGTGTGTTTGCACAGTAAAGAGCTGTAAGTCTTTGGAAGTACTCGGGAGACCAGAAGACGCAGCCGGCAGGAGATTTGAACGAAAGAATGCAGAAAGAAACAGGAAAGCTACAGTGGATCCAGAGCCTTTCCTCCTGTTAGGCGAGTATCTAACTTTTTATTTTAAAACAGTAATATCTGCATAAGAGTGTTGAATGGCTCAACAGCTTGCTTTAACTGCTTCAGATCTCATCAGGAAGACAAAATCAATAATCGATTAATACTTGCAGCAGTGATGAGGTGGATGTACAATACGCATGTTGTAAGTACACTTACCCAACCGAGATCCTAAGTCTTCTGCGTTCTATCCGATCCCTAACCTGCAGCAGAAAGAACCTTTCGTACATCTAAAGGATCGGGTTTAAAGCATGACAACTCTAGGGGAAGACCAGCTAATTTGCATAATAACAGCCCTGCTGCCTTTAGAAACTGAAACGTGACTATTAATAGATTATATTTAGAGTAGCCATACATTTAGAAACTACAGACTGCAGCTGTTTAACAAACAGACTTTATTTAGTGGAAATAACCCGGGCTGTTTAATCGCTGATCCGAGGTTCAGACACAATAGGGATGACAATAGCTTTTAAAAGTATGTAAGTAATGTTTAATCATCCCAGTCTCAGCATCAGAAACACGTCCTATGGTCTATATCAGGCTTTCTCAACCAGGGTTCCTTGAGGACTCTGCAGGGCTTCCTTGGCATTTACCCCCATCGTGGGGGAAGTATAATAGAGCACACTATAATAGGTAGTACTGTAACAAGAAGCACTAAATTGGGTGGGGGGGGGGGGGGGGGGGGGGTCAGGAGACAGTATGAGGGGCACTGTATTAGAGGTAGTGAAATAAACAGCCATGCATTGTTTTAAAGACCACGCCTCCTGCAAAATAAATGCAGGGATTCATCAATATCAAAAAAGTGTTTGCTGGGGATCCCTGAGATCCAAAAGTTATTTGCAGGGTTCTTCCAGGGTAGAAAGGTTGAGAAAGGCTTGTCTAGAGATTGGTATGTAACCCCGCCTTTCCAGTGATGTTTAGCCTATGCTATTTAGATATGCAGAATTCTACTCCCAGATCAAGACCTGGTATTGTTTCTACTGACTTCGGAACACAAAGTAAATATTCTGTAGTGATGCATCTGTCAGCAGTAAAGATGTAAATAGTCAGAGGAAAAAAAACTTCAGTGGACAAACACTGACTAAGGGCTGGTGCACACCAAAAACCGCAAGCAGATCCGCAAAATGCTAGCAGATTTTTAAAGCTTTTTTTTATTTTTATGAGGCGTTTTGCTAGCGTTTTGCGGATTGCTGCTGCGGTTTTCAGTATAGTAGATTTCATATATTGTTACAGTAAAGCTGTTACTGAACAGCTTCTGTAACAAAAACGCCTGCAAAACCGCTCTGAAGTGCCGTTTTTCAGAGCGGTTTGCGTTTTTCCTATACTTAACATTGAGGCAGAAACGCATCCGAAATCCAAAAAATGCCTCACCCAGGCATTTTTCGTTTCTGCAAAACGCCTGCCGCTCTGGTGTGCACCACCCCATTGAGATACATTGACCAAGCAGATCCGCAGCCGCAAGCGGATCTGAAAACGCCCAAAAAGCCGCTCGGTGTGCACCAGCCCTAAATGATTTAACTACTTAAAGACCGGCTCACGCCAATGGGCGTGACCGCGGCGGCAGCCCCAGGACCGCCTAACGCCAATTGGCGTCAAGTCCTGGGGCTTAGCACTGTGGTCATCAAGTGGTTAAAGTAATATTGTTAAAAAATATGCTATTCTATTCATTTAAAGTGGATCCGAGATAAACTTTTACACATTTCATAATTGTGCCCCTTACATATATTTTATAGGGCATTCCTCAAGCCAAATACTTGTTTTTTATGTTTTAATTCCCTATAAACTAAACAAGCCGCACCCACAGCTCCTTCAGCACCTAGACACTCTGAGACCCATGTAGCAAGTGCTCATGGGAGCTCAGTCCGGGGAGTAGGAGGCTTTTCCTGAAGGAGGAGGCATTACCAGCCGGGAGCTACTGATATTTCAGAGGCAAGGGGGTGTAGGGGGAGGAGAGAGGAGGAGAGGGGAGTGGTGTTCCCACAGGCTGAGAAGTGGAGATGAAGAGCAGCTTGCCTGTGTAATGATAAGCAGAATATTGCTGCTCTCACTTGATTACAGGAAGAAATAATCATATAATGTTGAAGCTGTTTTCAGCTAGATTTACTTTGCAAACCATCTAAACTTTAGGTAAGATATATAGAAAAGTTACTTGCTATGGTTAGTTTTTCATCTAGGATCTGCTTTAACTATACTCCGTAAAGTATTTGAGTGTAATTGCGCTTTACATGTTCAGGGAGATTATAAATATAAACATCAATACATTTTTTTAAAATCGAATTGTCAGCCAAAAAAAATCAAATTCCATTTACCCACTGTGCTGCGTTTATTATGCTGTCTGCAACCTGACCCTGCGTTGCAAGCATTCCAATATAATCAGAAATGTTTCTGTTGTAATAAATCTTAGTCAGCCTAGCTCTATTTGGTACATTGCCAACGAGAAGGAAGCTTGTTACTTCCCTTCCAACGTTCCTATTCCGCACCGATTGGCTGAGGGCAGTTCAGTGTGACACAAGGCTAAGAAAGGAGAAGCTGCTGAAATACAATCTAGGTTGTGCTCACATGTGTTTACAAAGCAAGCTAGATATGACAGTGCAGTTTCTAGGAAAGGGGGGGGGGAAGAGAGTTAGGGAGGAAATGACTTCAGTCAGAGGCAGTAAAAATGGAAAATGCCTGAAACAGTTTTTTTAACTTACTAAATAAAATTCACTGAAATCTTAAAGTGGACAGTACAATACATATGTTAAGTAGTACAAGTATTGTTCTACTTGTATATGGGTTTTTTCCCCCCTGGGATAGTATGGCTGTCCCTGCTTCTTTAAACCCTGGCACTTCAGAATCCCTTCTCCCTACTTGGGTAGGCTGGAGATTATATCCTCTTTGTTTACAAGTGTCAGTGTGAGAGAGACAGGATGCAGTTACAGAATAGACAGAAGATATGCAAGTTATTGCTCACCTTTTGATCGACTTCACTATCAGAATCACTTCCAGATGAGCTGGAGGAAACTAACTCCTTTGATTTAGGCATGCTGCAAAATAAGAGAAACAAGATGTTGAAATTCATAATCCTCATTTTATGGGTTTTTGTCCTGTACTACAGTACTAAAATGCAGCTCATTTACTAAGGGCTCTTTCACATTAGGGCAGACTTTGTGCGTTAACGCAAACGGCAGCCGTTTGCGTTAACCAAGGTAAGATGAAAGTCCATAGACTTTAATTTTACCTTTCACACTCGACGCTGCGTTTCGATGCGTTGCGGTTCCGACGCACCCGGGCGCAGTTTTTCCTCCAACGCACCCGCGAGCCTGCGTTTTCCGTCGGGTTTAATTACCAGCTACCGCCGCTGATTGCGTCGCACCGCAGATACCCGACGACACGCCGCAGGCAAACAACTCGTGCAGGAGAACGGCTCCTGCTCGCGTTGTCTGATGTGAAAGAGCCCTAATAGCCTAAATAACTTATATCCTTTATTGAAATTAATCTTTGAATAGGATTTTAGCATACATTTGAAATTGGCGCCGGTAGACTTGGGCGCTGGATACAGCCAGTACATAGCTGATCCTGCTTCTGCACAAGTCCGGCCCATGTTAAATACTATTCCCCCTGCAGGCCACCATGGATAGTGTGGGAATGATATAATTCGGCTTTCAGCGACTGCTGGAGGCCAAATTATTGTGTTTAAGCAACTTCGGCTCAGACTTATGATGGCGCCAATGTTACTCACTGAGCGCTGCTATAGATGTGATTCCTATTATATACAGTAAGTAGTAGAAATCTGACATTACCAACAGATTTTGGACTAGCCCATCTTCTCATGGGGGGGTTCTCAGGGTTTTCCTTATTTTTTAAAAGCACTTAGTGAATGGCAGTTGCTCTGTACAACTGCCAAAAAAGTGTGCAGCGAGCAGGGAGGCTGGCCAGCATGTTTGTATAAATCTTTTCAGGGAATGTCTTTATAAAGAATAAAGGCCATGCTGAGAATCCCCCATGAAGAAATGGACTAACCCAAAACCTGCCAGTAATGTCAGATTTCTACTACATACTGTGAGTGACAGCAACATAGGAGAAAAGTAATTTATGGCTCATTTTACTCTGGGGAAAAAATGCACTTTTTATTTGTATGGGTTCTAAATTTTAAGATTTTTGCGACAGTCCCTTTTTAAGGATTGGAGGCCTAAAATTCTTGAAAGTAAAAAAAAAAAAAGTACCGCTTTTAGACCGATAAATCCAGGCAAAAATGCACCACCGGGGAGGTCAATATACTCTTACTGCAGAAAACAGCATTTCTCCTGATGAAAACATTGCTTTGTGGAGTTTGACAGGCATTGTAGTGTGTCTAATAAGACTACCGAAATTGAAACTAAGGTAAATACATTTCTCTGCCTCTACTGACTCATTCTAGGAGAGCTGGCGAAGCTGGCTAGAGAAAGAATTTAAACTGAGAAAGTTTGGGGAACTAATTTGTAAATAAAAAAAAGGTATAAATAGAAATAGGTAGCAAATGGTCCATAGAAGGTACCGCTATAAGCTAGTGCTTTATTAGGATGCAAAGGCCTGTATATGATTAACGATAAGTCAGACACATAGGTTTTCTTAAAAGGGAATGTCCAAGCAAAACAAAAAAATGAGTTTCACTTACCTGGGGCTTCTACCAGCCCCATGCAGCCATCCTGTGCCCTCGTAGTCACTCACTGCTGCTCCAGTCCCCCGCTGGCAGCTTGACGACCTCGGAGGTCGGCGGGACGCATTCCCGCTAGTCCAGGAACATCAACACATACATTTTTACGTGTTACTGGTTCAATGCGTACATTTTTACGCTTTGGACAAGTAATGCGTAAAAATGTATGTGTTGATGTTCCTGGACTAGCGGGAATGCGTAAAAATGTACACAATGCGTCCCGCCGACCTCCGAGGTCGGCAAGCTGCCAGCGGGGGACTGGAGCAGCAGTGAGTGACTACGAGGGCACAGGATGGCTGCATGGGGCTGGTAGAAGCCCCAGGTAAGTAAAACTCATTTTTTTTATTTTGCTTGGACATCCCCCTTAACAGGATAGAATATGAAAACAACAATAAAAAAAAGAATAATAAGGGAACACTTAAACAACAGAGTAACTCCAAGTCAATCACCCTTCTGCAAAATCAAACTGTCCACTTAGGTAGCAACACTGATACACAACAGGTAGAAATTACAGGCAATTACCAAGACATCCCCAATAAAGGAGTGGTTCTGGCTGATGTTTTGGTCACTTTTAAATGCTGGAGGTGCTTTCACTCTAGTGGCAGCATGAGACTGAGTCTACAACCCACACAAGTAGCTTGGGTAGTGCATCTTATCCAAAAGGGCACATCCAAGCGAGCTGTGGCAAGAAAGTTTGCCGTGTCTGTCAGCTTTAGCATCCAGAGCACGGTTGTGCTACCAGGAGACAAGCCAGTACATCAGATGTGGAGGAGGCCGTAGGAGAACAGCAGGACCACTACCTCCGCCTTTGTGCAACGAGGAACACTGCCAAAGCCCTGCAAAATGCCCTCCAGCGGGGGACAAATGTGCATGTGTCAGCTCAGTCAGAAACAGACTCCATGAAGGTGATGTGAGGGCCTAATCTCCACAGGTGGGGATTGTGCTGTGCAGGACATTTGGCATTTGCCAGAGAAAGCCAAGATTGGCAAAGTTGCCACTGGCGCCCTGTGCTCTTCACAGATGAAAGCAGGATCACACTGAGCACATGACAAAGCCTGGAGAATCTTCTGCCGACTGCAACATCCTCCAGCATGACTGGTTTGGCAGTGGGTCAGTAATGATGTGGCATTTCTTTGGGGGGGGGGGCACACAGCCCTTCATGTGTTCGCCAGAGGTAGCCTCACTGCCATTAGGTACCGAGAGGAGACCCTCAGACCCCACGTGAGACCATAACCTGGAGTGGTTGGCCCGGGGATCCTCCTAATGCAAGACAAAGCTAGACCTCATGTTGGAGTGTGTCAACAGTTCCTGCAGGACAAAAAGGCATTGATGGTATTGGAATGGCACGCCTGTTTCACCTAAATCCAATTGAGCACATCTGGGACATCATGTCGCTCCATCCACCACAGACTGTCCAGGAGATGGTGGATGCTTTAGTCCAGGGTCTAAGAGGAGATCCCACAGGAGAACATCCACGGCCTCATCAGGAGCATGCTGAGGCATTGTAGGGACGTCATACAGTACAGGCACATGGAGGCAACGCACACTACAGAGCCCAATTTTGTCTCATTTTAGGACATCACTTTAAAAATGGATCTGTAGTGTTTTTTTCCACTTTAATTTTGAGTGTGACTCCAGATCTCCATGGGTTGTAAAGAACAAAGTATTTAATCAGAGTATTTCATTCATTCAGATCTAGGATGTCATTTTAGTGTTCCCTTTATTTTTTTGAGGCGTGTGGTGTATATATTCATCCACAACAGCATCGACTCCTGAACTATGTCCTTCATTTCCCCCTTCAAGCCTCAGTTAAAGAGAACCCAAGGTGGTTCCCCGGGAGGGGCAGGATGGGACACAGAGGCATGTTCTCTGCCTCATGACATGCCTGTGTCCCCACACCGCTGCTCCCTCCCCCCCCCCCCCCCCCCACAATGCCACGCTATGACCCCCTGAGATTGGAGACATTTGTCGCCATCTTGGAGGTAAACACAGGAGAGGAATTCCCTGTTCAAAAAGTCCGCCAGGGGCATTCCTACAGGGCTCTCCCCCTAGGCGCTCCCCCGCACGACAGTGTGGTGACCTACAGGTCACGAAAGTGAAAGTATGCCAGTGCGGCCCACAGTGGTTTTTGCAGCTAGGTAGCCTACTTGCCCACCTTGGGCTCTCATTAAGCCTCAATGAGTACATTCAATTCCATTTAGAATCCAACTATCATCTTCACACCAATGGAGGGGAAAATGATGAGCACTGTAGGGTCGATCTTTCTAAAGATTGTACCATTAGTGGGCATCTTAAAGAGAAACCGAGGTGGGAATTACTAATACTATTGGGGCACAGAGGCTGGTTGCGCACACTAAGACCAGCCTCTGTTGCCCCATCGTGTGCCTCCATGTCCCCCCTGCTCGCCGCTATAATCCAAATCCAAACATTTGTATAGCGCTTTTCTCCTGACGGACTCAAAGCGCTCAAGAGCTGCAGCCACAGGGACGCGCTCAAGAGGCCACCCTGCAGTGTTAGGGAGTCTTGCCTTGAACTCCTTACTGAATAGGTACTTGACCTAGCCAGGATTCAAACCCTGGTCTCCCATGTCAAAGGCAGAGCCCTTAACCAGTACACTATCCAGCCACTATAGACCTCGCAGTGCTGGCGACACGCAGCGCGTCGCCAGCACAATGTTTACCTAAGCGCTGTCAGTCAGCGCCGCTCCCCCACCTCCTCCGCATCGCCGCTACCTTCCCGCGTCACTTCCCTCCTATCAGCGGGAGAGAAGGGACACAGGCAGGTGTGCCGATGCGGAGGAGGCGGGGGAGCGGCGCCAGCCTCTGTGCCCCAATAGTATTAGTAATTCCCACCTCGGGTTTTCTTTAACACGATTGTCCATAGGGTTGACAAGATGCCAAAATGTATGCTACAGTAGCTTTCCATACGGATCTCCTTGCCTATTGTGACTGATTTTCAATTCTTGACTTAAAAAATACCTAAAAGCAAACCGGTGGCTGTAAGCCACACCAAATTATGCCTGTAACCTGTACTGTGTGTAGGCTGGATCTATGGAAAGCAGATGGAAAAGGAGTCTCCATTTTCACTTTATCTGAAAGTGGAAACCTGTCCACGTATGTCTCGCAGTGCCAGCAGCAGCAGCATCATTGCTTCATCTTACTTTGGTGCAGAGCAGCTCTGTAAACCCACCATGCCAGGCTATGCCGCACTGATGAAACCTGAGCACATCAGTGACACTCAGGTTCTTGGAGAGCTGCTGTATGGAAACCTACGCATGAAGTAATATGGAGGCCATCTTAGGAGGAAAAAAACCAAAACAGCCCGATATATTACATATAAAGCAATTGTTCAACCATGGTTCACAACTGACCCACAGCCTTAAAGGGAACCTTAACTGAGAAGGATATGGATATTTCCTTTTATATACCAGTTGCCTGACAGTCCTGCTGATCTCTTTGGCTGCAATAGTGGCTGAATCACACACCTGAAACAAGCATGCAGCTAATCCAGTCTGACTTCAGTCAGCGCACCTGATCTGCATGCCTGTTCATGGGCTGTGGCTAAAAGTATTAGAGACACAGGATCAGCAGGAGAGTCAGGCAACTGGTATTTTTTTTTAAAGTAAAACTCCATATCCTTCTCAGTTTAGGTTTTATCAAAATAAGCACTACTTACCGGGGCTTCCTCCAGCCCCAAGCTCCCAGCATGTCCCTCACCACACCGCTGCAGCGAGGGACATGCTGGGAACTTGGGGCTGGAGGAAGCCCCCGGTAAGTAGTGCTTATTTTGATAAAAATAGCCTGATAACTCCTTTAAAGGCCATCTTAAAGTGTAACTGAACTCTTGCACAGGACAGACGGGAAACAGAGAAATGCACCCTGTATGTACTCAGAGAGTTTAGACTGTCTAATACCCCCCTCGTCTGTGTCTTATCAAGTTGTAATTTCGATACATCCTGTGTCACATAACAGCCATGGCAGATAAGCCCATTTGAAAGCACAGGCTGTAAACAATGTCTGCTTCCATGAATCAGGAAGTAGAAACTGCAGATTTATTTTAGGATTTGTATGAGCTATAACAAAGAAATGTTTTTTTGTTTAAAGATCATTATGCTGTTGAGAGGACATTCTGAGTTCAGGTCCACTTTAAAGGACAACTGAAGCAAGAGGGATGCTGTGTCGGGGTGGAGAAGTATGCTGACTGACCTAATACCGTGCCCCTGAATGTAGAGTTGATCAGAAAGAATGCAGAGGCGATTAGATTCATGGATTGCATATTCATATACTTTATTGGATAAGGTCACCATATGTGAACATACAGTGCGAGTGTCCTGCAGAATTCTGTGGAAAGTCTATGTCACTACAAAGGACATAGCTTGTAATGATTAGTATTGTTCTGGCTATGGAGAGGGGGCTGCCTACTAGGGGCACATACGGCTACAGGGAGAGGGGCTGCCTCATACCAGGGGCACATCTGGCTATTTAAAGTGTACCCTAGGTGGAATTAATATAGCAAATGGGACACAGAGGCATGTTAGGGATATTGTCCTTCCTCGTCTCCCATGCGTTACCCCTCGCCGAAGCTTCAGCACCCAAAATAAGTAACAAGCTTGTCGGCAATTTTCACAGGAAAGAGCGTCCTTTGCAAGAGATGGACTTCTCCATACCGCCTCCTCCGGAGGTTAGGAATGCCCCTTCCAATCCTCTCCTCCAGGCTCTCGAGAATCTGCTTGCAGAGAGCCACTGGAGCTGATGTCACCACAGAGCTGCAGCCTGGCTGTGACCCGCTGCACACATGCATAAGCTTACATGCACAGCGGCTACAGAGTGAAAAAAAAAAAGTTCAGGCTCTCTCGTGCACTGCCGTGACCCAGAAGTACTTCCGGGGTCGCGGCCATTTTGGAATACAGAGTATAGAAACTTTTCTGGGACCCAGTGGGCTGCAAGAGCGGCAAAAATGAGTGGCTTTGAATCAGCAAGACGTGCTGATTCAGGCAATATGTTTTTAAACATTCTGGCTCTAGTATTTGCAGCTCGCACATTTACTGCATGAAACACTAGAGAGTGAATCCGGAGACCCAGTGCAGTGTGCCCGGCCCCGGATCAGGTGAGATGCTGTTCTGCTGCCAGTGGACGCAGGGAGAGAGGGCAGGTGGCGACTAGACAGCAGTGAACATGCTATGGGAAATTGAGTGTGGCCACTAGTAGACAACTAGTAGACCCAGTCCGTTTAAAAACAGGCTCTAGGTCTATGGCCGCCGCCAGTGCGCGTCCGCCGCGTGCCCGCCCACCTCGCTCGCCTGTCCAGCTCCCTGGTCACAGCTGTCAGTTACTGCGCACATGCGCAGTAACAAAAATCCTGGGAGACAGGGACAAAACTGCTGGACGCAGCAACACTTAGCTTTTATTAGGTAGGACTAGCTGACCTAAGCCCGTTTAAAAACAGGCTCTAGGCCTGTCACCGCCACATGTCAACGCACGCCTGCCCACGCATGCCCAGCTCCCTGGCAGGTCCTGTACCAACGGCTGTCAGTGCGGCACATGGGCAGTAACGCAAAAGCACTGACATGGACATGGGACGCAGAGACACTTACCTATTATTAGGTAGGATAATGTATTGTTTATTTTAAAACATTAAAGAGAACCTATAACAAAAAAAAAAAGTTCCCCTGGGGGGGTACTCACTTCGGGAGGGGGAAGCCTCAGTGTCCCAATGAGGCTTCTCCCACCCATGTAGCTGCAGGCAGTCCAGCGCTGGCTCCCCCGAAGTGTCCCGGAATCCTCCCTTGACAAGCGCCGATTTATTTACTTTCCCTAGCTCCAGCGGGGGCGCTGTTGCGGCTTTCCGCACGGAGATAGGCGAAAATATTTACATCCCCGCTATTTGGGGAGCTTTATCTATGCTGCCGTGGGACCGAGGAGAATGGGGGAAGCCTCAATAGGATCCGGAGGCTTCCCCCACCCCAGGTGAGTACCCGCCAGGGGAGGTTTTTCTCGGTACAGGTTTTGTTTAATACAAAGGGAGAAAGGAATAGAGTCATGACTAAAGTGTGTGGTGTGTCAACAGCACCCATTTTTATCTTAACGCTTAGGGCTGATGCACACAGAGCGCCTCTGATCGCTTTTAAAAACGCCATAGCTTTGAAAAGCGATTGGCTAATGTATTTGTATGGGATGGAGCACACTAGAGCAATGAGCTTTTTTTCCCAAAAGCAAACTCGGGTCCTGCAGCATTTCTGAGGCGGTTCAGCCTCAATGCTAAGTATAGGAAAGTGGAAAATTGCTCTGAAGAGCGCTAGATCAGAGCAATTTTCCAAGCGTTTTTGTTACAGAAGCTGTTCAGTTACAGCTCTACTGTAAAAAAATATAAACTCTACACCAAAACACTCCAAAAATCGCTAGGCAGGATTAGAAAATAGCTAGAATTGCCTAAGAAAATCACTTCAAAAAGCGCTAAGGGTTTGTGATTAAGCTAGTGCTTTTTGGTGTGCACTGGCCCTTTCTCCTCAGAGAGGGAAGCCTCAGGATCCTAATGAGGCTTCCCTCGTTTGTTCCAAGCACCCCTTAACATCGGGGCCGCGCAGCTCCTCTTCCTGCTTCAAGTGCGCACAATAACCGCACAAGTCCACCCATGTGAAGTAGCACGGAGCCCGCTGCTACTGCGCATGCACAGGCTTAGTCGGCCATTGTGCGCACTTGACCCAGTAAGCAGAGCTGTGTGGCCCCGATGTGATTAGTGACAATGCATTGTCGCTAATCTTCTGGGGGACCACGGAGTAGCGAGGGAAGCCTTAATAGGATCCTGAGGCTTTCCATTCTTAAAGGGGAACTGAAGAGAGAGCTATATGGAGGCTGTCATGTTTATTTCCTTTTAATCAATACCAGTTGCCTGGCAGCCCTGCTGGTCTATTTCTCTGCAGTAGTATCTGAATAACACCAGAAACAAGCATGCAGCTAGTCTTGTCAGATCTGACTTTAAAGTCTGAACCACTGAAACACCTGATCTGCTGAATGCTTGTTCAGGGGCTATGGCTAATAGTATTAGAGGCAGAGGATCAGCAGGGCTGCCAGGCAACTGATATTGCGCCAACACAGGATGTCTGTGGGGGACCATTAGAAGCCCCGGGTAACTTCAACTCATTTTCCCCCAACCCCCCTACAGTATCCCTTTAAGGTACGGTAAGTATACGATTTTGTGTACCTGAGCTTCATGTACACTTTAAAAATTTTTTTAGAGGTATACTAATATGCAAATTCTAGTTTCAAAGCAGTCCCAAGTAAATAAAAGAAGGGCTAAAATCGACCTAAAGACTGATCAGTATGTTGTTCTTTAGTCTGTCGTAAAATAATTTATCATTATATCGATGAAAAACATAAGCAAATGGCAACTGACTAGCATATGGACAGCTTGCAACTATGAATGACAATTAAGCCTCACCCGATCTGTGTATGGGCTTTGTCACACCAAAAATCGCAAACGCGCTTTGCGATTTTCACTATGCTAGCCTCAATCAAAATGCAGGAAAATCGCATAACTACGATTGCCTTCTAGGAAAATAGCAAATGCATTCAATATGAATGCATTCCCACTATTCCAACTGTAACTACTGTACTTGCATTTTGAAAATCAAAATGGAGCGCAGCTGGTGAGAAAGGGCTGATCACTTTTCAGCAATGCACAGTGATGCGATCCGCAACAACATAAGTGCATAGACTGCATTGTCTGATGCTTCCACACATGCACTGAGATTTGCTGCAGAATTGCAACTTTTCTTTTGCACAAATTAGTGCAATTCCATTCATTACAATGAATGGGATTGCAAACTGCACCGCAGAAAATCAGGTAACAACGCAAGCGCCATGCATTGCAACAGCAACCAGCGTTAGTCTAAAGGTGGCCACAAGACAATAAAATGATCCTAATTTTACAGCAATTCGATAAATATGATCAGATCTCCCTAAAAAAATTGAAAGCTTTTTTTTACATTCTACTCAAAAATCCGATCGGAGTTCTCATTTTTTTTTATCAATCCAGAATGCTGGAAATTTTTCTTAAGATTGTATGGTGTGGGTGTGTGTGTGTGTTAGATTGTCAATTTATTAATATGCACACCCCAGCAATTTTCTCATAGTTTCCAATCAGTTTTATCATAATTTGGCTCCCCAGAATTCTTTTCTCCAGCCGGGCGGCATGAAAAGGTAGCCGGGTGGGGCAATATGGGAAAATGCAGGGCCGATGCTTCTATGCACAACTCTGCTTACAGTATAGGATGAGATACCTTATATACCCACGCATAACCAATTTTTTTCAGCGCAAAAAATGTGCTGAAAAGTTACCCCACTCGGCTTATATATGGGTCAGTGGAGCAGGTTTTTTTTACTGGCAGAGGAGCGCAAGGACCGTGCACTAGTGATCCTGTACTGGCTCCCTGCTGTGTCCGTGGCCCCCATCCCCTGCAACATGATGTGCAGAGTGCGCTGCTCAAGACTACCTGGGTCCCCTGGCTTGCAGAGTGTGCCAGCTACGTGTCAGTGGTGCAACGATCATGGATTCTTCCTGTGTGGCAATCGCTGTGACACCATCTAGTGGCGTCTTGAGACACAGCTGTATCATCCTTGGGGCACATCTGGCTACTGGGAAGGGGGGATGACTTGAACTGGAGGCACATCTGGCTACTGGGGAAAGGGCTTATACGCGAGTCAACCATTTTTTCCTGGTTTCTGAGGGAAAAGTGGGTACCTCGGCTTATAAGCGGGTCAGCTTATATGCGAGTATATATGGTAATCTAATGACAGCTGGGTGCTCACCAAAACTAGCCGGGTGGAGCACCCGGCTAAATGAGCCTGGGGAGAACACTGATTGGGAAAAAATTGAACATAGGTGTGTGGTACTCTGGTCATTTTTTTAAAATGTTACAATCCGTCAGAAAAATTAATTGCAATTCTTGAATTGAACATATATTAAAAACAGTTTTGTATGGTTTGTGGCCACCTTTAGGGAGAGGCCACACTTGTGTCCCTATTAAATGTCAATGGTTTGCAAAATATTTTGTATTTTGTGTGCATTTTTGCATGCACATTAGCCACCATAGACTGCTGGCACCTCTTAGCAGTCTATGAGAATCATATGTGCATTCCTTTTTTTTTTTTACGCATGTGTTGCAGCCCAAAAAATTTGCAAACAATCACACGCATCGTCATTGTGCGAAATCATACATTTTTTTTTTTAACAAGTGTGCCCTACCCTAAATCTCTAATCTATGTAAAACTAAACAGCACTATATGAATACTAAACAGGTTAACAGGGCCCTTTGCTGTAGTCCAGTGACATGAATGTTGCCCATGGCAACCACTGACTGAACAAAAGCCTATATAGAGCAGCCAGGTGTCAGTGGATGGCGCACATCACACGACTCTCTGGTGATCCTTTTGTCTGACAAGCGCCATTTTACTCCTGCAATCAACATGGCACCGGAGGAGGTGGAGGATTGATCCCTGCGGGGCACCGTTATAAGGAAACCCCGCAGGAGATGCCCGCCTGGTGTGGGGTGAGGAGAAGCAGCTGCAGGCACGAGACACGCGCTCATCCCAGCGAGAGCCCTTCCCGCCCGCCCGCACGCGGCTGATGATCGGAAGAGGCGCGTGAGCCGCCCGCGCGCCCACTTGCCTCCCATCCATCCACAGCGCTACACAGAGAGCCAGGATAGCGCGAGCCGCTCACACGACCTCCCACATCCCTCCTCACTACAGAGCGCACTCACCTGGCCACTCACACGCTGCTGCTCACACTCTGGCAGTGCTGCTCAGACTGACGGGAAGTGACGTCACGGCGCCTGTCCGCACGCGGGCTACACAAGGGGAAAGGGAGGCTGAAGTGACGTAGGAGCTGCGCTCTGTCGCCATGTTGTGGCTGGCATAGCAGCTGCAGCCTCATTCAGAATCAGAAACCTTTTATTTGGGCCACCTTTGCATTCATCACCAAAGACACAGGATTGAAATGAGAAGAATGTGGAGGCTGCAATATTTATTTCCTGTTAAAGGATACCAGTTGCTTGGCTAATGGCTATCCTGCTGATCCATTGACTGCAGTAGTGTCTGAATAACACCAGGAACAAGCATGCAGCTAATCCTGTCAGATCTGACAATAATGTCAATGCCTGATCTGCTGCATGCTTGTTCAGGGTCCATGGCTAAAAGTATTAGAGGCAGAGGATCAGTGGGATAGCCAGGCAATGTGGTATTACTTAAAAGGATACTTAAGTCAAAAATAAAAAAAATGATTTTTACTCACCTGGGGCATCCCTCAGCCACCTGAAGCTGTCCGGTGCCCTCGCAGCCTGGCTCCGATCCTCCTGTCCCCGCCGGCGGCTACTTCCAGGTTCGCGACAGCCGCCGACAGGCTGGGAATGCAAGTGATTCTCCGCGTTCCCAGCCGCTATATCACCCTGTATGGTGCTACAGCGTATATGTTATACGCTACAGCAGCATACAGGGTGATATAGCGGCTAGGAACGCGGAGAATCACTCACGTTCCCAGCCTGTCGGCGGCTGTCACCGAACCCAGAAGTAGCCGCCGGCGGGGACAGGAGGATCGGAGCGAGGCTGCGAGGGCATCATACAGCTTCAGGGGGCTGAGGGATGCCCCAGGTGAGTAAAAATCATTTTTTATTTTTGACTTAAGTATCCCTTTAAAGAGACACTTAAGCCAGAAAAAAAAATGAGTTTTACTCGCCTGGGGCTTCTATCAGCCCCCTGCAGCAGTCCTGTGCCCTCACAGCCACTCACTAATCCTCTGGTCCCCCGCTAACAGCTAGTTTCGTTTTTGCTGACAGGCCCGTCAGGACTGGCCATGCGTAGCTTTTTCCGCATTCCCGACTGTAATTAGCGCTATTGCCGCATTACGAACGCATAGATATGCGGCAGCGCGTATTTTTGTACGCATTGCAGCCCGCAATAGCGCTAATTACAGTCGGGAATGCGGAAAAAGCTACGCGTGACCAGACCTGACGGGCTTGTCGGCAAAAATGAAACTGGCTGCCAGGTGAGTAAAACTCATTTTTATTTCTGGCTTATGGTTCACTTTAAAGGGGTTCTGTGGGAGGGTGTTGAAAATAAAAATAGACACTTACCTGGGGCTTCTACCGGCCCCCTGCAGCTGTCATGTCCTGCGCCATCCTCCTAAGTTCCTTGGTTACCGGCCGCCGGTCCCAGTCTGATATTTGTCTAACAAGACGAATAGTGCTCACTGCAGCGCGCGTAATCCGGAGCTTACTGCGCAGGCACAGTATGAAGTTTTCTTTTACTGAGCAGTAAGCTCCCGATGACGTAGCGGTCGCACGCACGCAGCAGCCTTATTAGAATCGTAATAAAAAAAAATAATAATAAATACATTGGGCTCTATTCACAATCACACATGCGGTAAGAGATTTTTTACCGCTACATTACCGCCAGTGATAATTTCTGCATCGTTTACACATTCACAAAAAATGTTCCGCATGCGTAAAATTTGTTGGGGAAACATGCGTAATTACATAGTAAACATGCGGAAACCATGAGTAAAAAAAAAGTGGCATTAAAAAACTTGTCCAAAAAAAAAAAAAAGTCCAGCAAACACAGCACTCAAGGCTCTAGACTCCATTTAAAGAGACCCTGTAACATCAAAAACATCCCCTGGGGGGTATTTACCTCGGGTGGGGGAAGCCTCAGGATCCTAATGATGCTTCCCACGCTGTCCTCTGTCCCACGGGGGTCTCGCTGCAGCCCTCCGAACAGCCGGCGGCAGACCCGAGTGTCAATTCAATATTTACCTTTGCTGGCTCCAGCGGGGGCGCTGTGGCTGCTTTTGGCTCCGAAGTAGACGGAAATACCCGATCTCAGTCGGGTCTGCTCTACTGCGCAGGCGCCGGAAACTTGCGCCTGCGCAGTAGAGCAGACCCGACGGCGATCAGGTATTTCCGCCTACCTCGGAGCCAACAGCCGTCAGAGAGTCTGCGCAGGAGCCGGGAAGATAAATATTGACGTCATCTTGTACGGAGGGCCGCAGCGAGACCCCTGAGGGACGGAGGACGGCGTGGGAAGCCTCATTAGGATCCTGAAGCTTCCCCCACCCGAGTTAAGTACCCCCCAGGGGACGTTTTGACATTACAGATTCTCTTTAAGTCAATGGGAAGCGAAATATATCACTAAGTACTACCGTAGTAGGTGATAAAAAAAAATCGGTAGTATAGGCCTCGATTCATCATTGTCTTTGCGATAACTTTTTCCAGTTCGTTAAATTACAGAATTCGAAGTTTATCGATTTCTAGTTGTATTCATCAAGGTATTTCCGCATTCGGTGTGAATTCGATAAAATATCGATAACAATGCGGTAACCATTCGGTAAACTGTCCATATTTCCATTTCACAGCAGTAATTTAACACAAGGCCATAACATTCCCTTGGAATTGTGGGTAAAAAGGCAGTCCTTTGAACACCACGTAGCAACATTCCGAATAGGGCTTAAAACCTGGACCAGGATTCTGGAAGTGGCTTGGGACAATCCCACAATTTCAACAGCTACGGCTTGATAGGATCCTTATCTGAAAAAATGTAGTGCAGCTAGCAATTTAGTTAACCCTGGCACTGCCTGTGTTCTCTTATGCTGGGGATACACGGTACGTTTCTGTACCGTGTATCCACCAGCTGATCTAGCCAGCTGATAATATTCAGCTGGCCCTATCATGCCGCTCAACCCGCACCCCGCTCGATTTCCGCCGGCGGACAATGGCAGGGAATCGAACGGCAATCGATCCGCGAGGACGAGCGGGGATGCGCCGGCATCGAGCCGCTGGCTCAATCCGGTGCATAAAACAAGCCGTCTGTGCACGGCATTACAAGATGATTCAAGAGAAATACAGATGTCCTGGTATAGCAAATAAATCCATTATCTCTGGTGCATTGTCTTCAGTTTCAGAACAATGCCTAATTGCTCGGCATATAGATGGTAAGATAGATACATTTCCAACTTGTTGAACTTTATCTATCTGGCAGGTAAATCTAACAGAAAATTGTATGGTGTATTCCTAGCATAATACTAAGTACACACAATGCATTTTTCTGACAGATTTACTATCAGATTGTTTGTTTCTTACAAGTCCGAACTATTTTTTTTTTTATAAAAGTGAACAGAAAATCACTCGAAAAATCGATCGGAAATCATATCAGACATGGTGGAAATAATCGATCTGACAATTCATGTAGTATGAGAGCATACTCTACACTGTCTATTCTATTGAGTTGAACTCCCCATCAGATAAAAATATTTGCAAGATGCTGCACACACAGATGCTGTACACACAGATGCTGTACACATGCAACAGATCAGTATCTGCAAAAGATCAGTTCCTGCAAAAGATCCGTTCCTGCAAAATGCATTCATAGTTTATGGCATCTGCAGATCTCATACACACCTTGTTTAACCCCCTTGCCGTTACAATTCTGGCGGCAAGGGGGCAGCGCAGCACTTTTAAAAAAAAAAAAAATTTTTTAAATCATGTAGCGAGCCCAGGGCTCGTTACATGATAGCCGCTGACAAGCGGCATCCCCCTATCCACTCCGATCGCCTTTGGCGATCAGAGTAAGCAGGAAATCCCGTTCAGAACGGGATTTCCTGCTGGGCTTCCCTGGCCATGGCGACCGGGCAGGATGACGTCACCGATGTCATGGACGTCAGAGGGAATCCCGATCCACCCCTCAGCGCTGCCTGGCACTGATTGGACAGGCTGCGCAAGGGGTCTGGAGGGGGGGGGGGGGGCGGCGCGGCGGGTAGCGGCGAATCGGCGGCAATCGGAAACTGCACGCAGCTAGCTAGTGCTAGCTGTGTGCGGTAAAAAAAAAATTTGAAAATCGGCCCAGCGGGGCCTGAGAAATCCTCCTACGCAGGTTACCCCGAGCTGAGCTCGGGATCGCCGGCAAGGAGGTTAACAATTATCTGCAGATCAGATCCACCAGGATGGATCTTTGGATCTGCAGATGATTGTCTGATCTGCAGATGAATGTCTGTTAAACAAGGTGTGTATGAGATCTGCAGATACCATAGACTATGAATGCATTTTGCTGGAACAGATCTTTTGCAGGAACAGATCTTTTGCAGGAACAGATCTTTTGCAGGAACAGATCTTTTGCAGGAACTGATCTTTTGCAGGAACTGATCTTTTGCAGGAACTGATCCTTTGCAGATACTGATCTTTTGAATGTGTACAGCATCTTTGTGTGCAGCATCTTGCAAAGATTTTTATCTGATGGGGAGTTCGGCTCAATAGAATAGACCAGTGCTGTCCAACTTCATGGGCATGGAGGGCCAGTTTTTTTTCAGACCCCATGGTGGAGGGCCGAAGGTTCTTGCTAGAGTCGCAGACACCCCCCCCCAGGAAAAATGCAATTAAAGGACAATTAGATTGGCAGCACTTTCCACAAAATGCAATTTAAGATGTTGGTGAAGTTGTGTGGCGCGTGGCGCGCCGCGCCGAAAAATGGGTGTGGCCATGGACCAGAATGCGGGTGTGGCCACGGGTGGAGACAAATTTACATGAATTTAGCAATGTGGGACATTAGATTAGGACAGTGGTGCTGAACCTTTTGGAGGCCGAGTGTCCAAACTGCAACCCAAAAGTCACTTATCGCAAAGTGGCAACAGCAATTTAAACTACATACAAAGGTTTTAACTCATACATGAACATTATGGAAAATCCAAGTTGAAAATAAACTGTGAAGATAAACAATTTCATCCATCTACTCCTGAAAAATTTGGTTTTTTTTTAGAACCTCCCAGTTTTATTTTCCGTTTTAAAAAGCTAAAAAAGTAGGTTTAACGCTATTGTTTCATGATGACGATTCAGCTTTTCCATAGTCTCGCAGTTCGCAATCATGTGACCTCCAACAAGACAAATTCAGCAATCAT
This sequence comes from Hyperolius riggenbachi, assembly GCF_040937935.1. NCBI lineage: Eukaryota > Metazoa > Chordata > Amphibia > Anura > Hyperoliidae > Hyperolius > Hyperolius riggenbachi. The sequence continues at coordinate 633,979,111 of NC_090646.1, forward strand.
GAGGCCCCCAACAAATCATGAGGCCCCCAACAAGACAAATTCAGCAATCATGAGGCCCCCAACAAGACACATTCAGCAATCATGATGCCCCCAACAAGACAAATTTAGCAATCATGAGGCCCCCAAAAAATCATGAGGCCCCCAACAAGACACATTCAGCAATCTTGAGGCCCCCAACAAGACAAATTCAGCAATCGTGATGCCCCCAACAAATCATGAGGCCCCCAACAAGACAAATTCAGCAGTCATGAGGCACATAAATAGACAGCATTTCACATAAATAAGCAGAATGCCCCTTAAATATGGTAGACACCTATCACCTGGCTTCTAAATTCTCCTCTACTCTACTGGCTGCTGTGCCTGGCTGGCCTGGCAATAGTGTTTTGGGCCGGATTGGGGATGATGTGTGGGCTGAAATGCCTTGCGGTGCTGCTGTGGCCGGGCTGGCGGTGATGCTGTGGCCTGATGAGGTAGTGACAGGTGCCCCCCCAGTTAGAGACAGGTGTCCCCCCCCTCTAAGCTGAGGTAGTGACAGGTGCCCCCCCAGCTAGATAGTGACAGGTCCCCCCCAGCTAGATAGTGACAGGTGCCCCCCCAGCCAGCTAGTGACAGGTGCCCCCCCAGCTAGATAGTGACAGGCGCCCCCCAGCTAGATAGTGACAGGTGCCCCCCCCAGCTAGATAGTGACAGGTGCCCCCCCAGCTAGATAGACAGGTGCCCCCCCAGTTAGTGACAGGTGCCCCCACCAGTGAGCGAGCCCGTTACCTCTCTCTCCTGTGTCCCCGCTGGCCTCTCCTATGTCCCCGCTGCCGCTGCTGCCCACAGCTCAGACCTCACAGATCACGGCGACTGAAGCAAGCAGAGCGCGCGCATGACACCCGCGCGGCAGAACGTCACATGCGGGAGTGACTAATGATTCACTTCCGCATGTGACGTACTCCGTGCGGGTACCATGCGCGCACTCTGCTTGCTTCAGTCGCCGCGATCTGTGAGGTCTGAGCTGTGGGGCAGCAGTGGCAGCGGGGACATAGGAGAGGCCAGCGGGGACACAGGAGGCCACAATACGAGGGAGCAGGCATGGCGCCCATAGCGCAAGCCATGCCTGCATCCCAGGAAGACGAGCGGGCCGCAGCAGGTGGCCTGGCGGGCCGGATGCGGCCCGCGGGCCGCCAGTTGGACAGCACTGGAATAGACTGTGAAGGTATGACTCTCATACTACATGGAAGTGGGTAAAATTGGTCTGTGAGCTTTCATTTTCCAAAGACTTTTATCTGATGTGTGTACCCACCTTAAAGCTGCATCTACACGCGTAGATGCGGCTCCGATCCTCCTTATCAATCGAGCCGCTGATGCAGCTCGATTGTTAAGATCCAACAGGACGGATCTTGCTTCTGCCAATTCCCTGCTCGCTCCCCGCGAGGGGACAATGGCAGGGAATCGAGCGGAAGATAAGCGGCACCGGCGGAGACGAGCGGGGAATCGAATGTGGCGCACGCGCGGCGAGCGGGGACGCGGCGGTGCCGCGCAGGGACGCGGAAGAGGCGATCCGGTGGCTAATCAAGCCGTCGGATCGCAGCCTCATCTACGCGTGTAGATGAGGCTTTAGGCCTGGGAACCGTAGGCAGCAATTTTGCAGAACTTGGCAATCAGCTGCTACATACTGAAACCCTATTTGAGGTGGTTCCACTTGCAGAATTACCATACAATCTGCAAAGTGCTGGAGCAATCGCATCAATGAACTAGATGAGCTAAATCATGAACATCAGGGATTTGCGTTTGAAGTTAAGTTGTGGCCCATGCCTAAAGCTGGGTACACACGTGAGATAAAAGTCTTTTGAAAATGAAAGATCAAAGACCAATTTGACCTGAACTCAGAACTTCCTCTCTGCTCTAAAAGATAATCAACAGCATATCAACCTTTAGAGAAAACATTTATTTGTTACAGCTGATACAAATCCTGCCATAAATCTGCAGTTTGTCTACTTCCTGCTTTCATGGTAGCAGACATATTGTTAACATCCTGTTTTTACCTATTAACGTTCTGCCGTAGCAGTTAGCTGACACAGCTGAGGGATCAAATTACAACTTGTGCTTAGTCATAGATGAGGTGGAATTAGGCCAAACTCTATCAATACATACAGGGTGTTTTTCTCTATGCTTTCCTTCTGTCCTGTGCAAGAGTTCAGGTCCACCTTAAGCTGAGTACACCTATCAGATAAAAATCTCTGCAAACTGAGCAAATTATCAGTCAGTCACACAGGTTTGCCAGAAAGGTTTGAAAGACTGATCTTTAAAGAGAACCTGTGTTATAAACTGTTCTAATCACCTTTTTCCGGCACCAGCAACTTCTTATAGTTGCGTCTCACAGACTGTGAGATAACTTGACTCTCAACACAGCAAGCAGGAGATAGACTTTCTCAGGCTTCTTCAATAATCACGTTATTTATTCAGGAAACAGAAATACAGATAGATACAGTTCATCATATCCTAGCCACGCCAATCTTCATGTTGCGTTACAAGCTTCTTGATTAAACTTCCTGCTGAAGTCAATCAGGTACCTTCTTCCTAACCTACGTTACACTAGACTACCTATGTACAGCATACATCATATCAGATTACAGAAAAGAATGAAATACTTAGAGGTTCCAGTCAGCATTGAGAGCTAGTGTGAAAGTAAGAAGCAGAGTGAGCTCCCATCGCTCACTCGGGCTTTAATACATGACTAGAAAAGAGTTAAATATGACATCATCTTCGCCATCCCCTAGATCAGACTATTGGTGGACCCACTCGTGGTGTCATCATACACACCTACTCGATTAATATTCAATGCAGCTTTTGACATACATACAAGAATGTGGTGTTTAGTAAATATGGCTGATGTTTATTGTTCTAGTGGTGTACATGCACAGGTCAGGGAGACCTGTGGCCTTGTCCATAGAACAGCTTCTTGGTATGTTCTAGTTCTGACAGAACTGAAGATTTTCTCTCTAAGAGAAAATCCCCTTAAAGGGCAGGTCTGCTCCCCAAGCCTTTTTGACTAACTCAGTCCAAATAACTGAGGCCTACTTAAAGGGGAACTGAAGAGAGAGGTATATGGAGGCTGTCATGTTTATTTCCTTTTAATCAATACCAGTTACCTGGCGGCCCTGCTGGTCTATTTCTCTGCAGTAGTATCTGATTAAAACCAGAAACAAGCATGCAGCTAGTCTTGTCAGATCTGACTTATAAGTCTGAACCACTGAAACATCTGATCTGCTGCATGCTTGTTCAGGGGCTATGGCTAATAGTATTAGAGGCAGAGGATCAGCAGGGCTGCCAGGCAACTGGTATTGTCTAAAAGGAAATAAACATGACAGCCTCCATATACCTCTCTCTTCAGTTCCCCTTTAAATTATAACAACCTGTACTAAAAAGTAAAGCCCTCTGGAAGATACTTACCTCAGGGTCCCAATGAGGCCGAACATTGGCAATCCAGCACAGGAGACCATAGACTATAATAGGAATTACAGCTATATGGGTGCACAGTGAGTAACTTCGGCGCCGTCAGAAGACGGAGCTGAAGTTACTTTTAAAACACTGTAATTCGACCTCCAGAATTGGTTGGAAGCCGAATTACATCATTCCCCGCTATCCACGTGGACCTGGAGGGGGAATAGTAATTAACATCGCCGGGACTTGTGCAGCAGCAGGGTAAGCCGTATATCGGCTGTATCCTGCGCCCAAGTCTCCTGGTGGTGAATCTCGTACGCCAATGAGGCTTCCCCGTCCCCTGTAGCTTTGGGGAATCCAGTGCTGGGTTCCTTCGAAACCACCCCTGGCAAGATTGACAAAGGTGCGCAGACGCGAGCTATATTTACCTCTCCGCGATCCTGCGCAGGCACACTAACGGCTCTTCATTCGGGTAAGGCGGAAATAGCCAAACCTGATCGTATCCGCTCTACTGCGCAGGCGCAAAGGACTTGCACCTGCGCAGTACAGCCGATCCGATCAGGTTCGGCTTTTTCTGCCTTAACCCGAACGGGGGACCGCCAGTGCGCCTGCGCAGGATCGCGGAGAGGTAAATATTTACCTCGCCGCAGTTCTGGATTGCCAGGACACCGGAGGACAGGGAAGCCTAGTTAGGATCCATAGGCTTCCCCCTCGCGAGCTAAGTATCCCCCGGAGGAGTTTTTTTCATTACAGATTTTCTGTAAAGATGCTGTACACATGCAAAAGATCAGTTCCTGCAAAATGCTTTCATCCTACCTAATAATAGGCAAGTGTCTCTGCGTCCCATGTACCTATGTGTGTGTTTTTTCGTTGTGCGCATGTGTAGGGATGCAGAGACACTGAGCTGGGGGAATGACGTGTGGCTTGCAAGGGGAGGACGGGGCCAGGAGGGGTGGGCATTTATGCGCATGCGCGCTGACATGCGCCGGTGACAGATCTAGAGCCCGTTTTTAAATGGGCTAAGGTCACTAGGAGTCTATAATATCTGAAAATCTCATACACACTTTTTTTCTAACCCTTTCCCTGCCAAGCACGTACCAGGTACGTGTTGGCAGGGAAGTGCTCAAACTGCCAACAGCGTACTAGGTGCATTCATTGGCAGTTTGGCCCCCGAGAAGCAGCGGGGAGGGGGGCCGACATTTCCTCCCTCCACGTGGGCCCCGTTCCTCTGCCTCCTTGTAAGGCTGGAGTAGCAGTCGGTGTGTAATTACTCACCCGATTGCTTGATCCCATGCCGGCAGCCTCTCCTCTCTCCCCTCTACTTCCTGTCTGATGCATAGTAACTACGAGAGGAGCTGTGCGGCCCCAGTCTGATGTCACTAATTTTCCAGGAGCCGCGCTCAGCGACGGAAGACATTAGAATACAGAGGGAAGACTCAATAGGATCCTGAGGCTTCCCTATTTAGGTAAGTATCTGATCTTGTGTACCCGAGCTTCGGCTCAGGTACACTTTAAAGTTCATATACAATCCAATCTTAGCCCACAATTTACCCTAGTTTGTTTTGGTTGCTCTCTTGTTGGTTGCTCTCTTGCTCAACCACCACAAATCTGGTTTTCTGTCCAGGATACATTATTTATAAGTCCATACTGTCCAGATTTCAGGGTTTATCCTATTTTATAGTTATGCATTTATAGTTCTTCTTGCCTTTCTGGATTTCCCAACAAATCTTTTACTAGGGTCTGGTCTCTGGCATTCTCTTGATTCCTTGCTGGCTGCCATAGCAGACCTGTATGTTTAGGACTGCATGCCATCTAGTGGACATTTATCAGCACTACGGCCCAAGGTTGTTTTCACCAATTTTTTATATTTCAATCGTTTTTATTAGTTTTAACATAAACAAGAACAAGATCAACAGCCAAAATAATGTATCATATAATACAAAGCTGTATCCAAACAGAAAAATAGTGCAAAAACAATGCATATTATATTGGTACTAGCCTAGCAAAATGAACCCTAGAGGCTTGAAAATCTATGAGAAGTGATTATCATGAGCCAGGGAATTGGTAATCATGTAATGGCATCCCCGTGATGCAGTAATTCAGTATTAAGAAAAGCTTAGCAACACAGCTAGGGAGGGTAGCAACTGTCCATTCACAAGACCAACTATGGTTGGGCAGGGCACCGTCCCTTAAAGTGGATCCGAGATGAACTTTTACTCATTGCATAATTGTGTTCCTTTCCTATTGTTTATAGGGCATACCTCAAGCCAAATACTTTTTTGTTTTTGTTTTAATACTCTAATTCCCTATAAACTAAAGAAGCCACGCCCACAGGTTTTCAGAGAGCCAAGGCACTTTCAGACAGTAGCAAGGGCTCATGGGAGCTCAATCTGGCCAGGAGGAGGGGGAGGTATTACTAGCCAGAGATTTCAGATGTAGAGGGGAGGAGGGTGCAGGAGGGGGGATTAGGTTTTTTTCAGAGGCTATGTGCTGTGTGTAATGTTTACAAACAACATGGCTGCTGTCATTGTATCACAGGAATAAATGATCATTTTCTATTAAAGCTGTTTGCAGCTAGATTTGCTGTGTAAACCATATAAACTTTAGATAAGATGTATAGACAAGTTACTTGTTATAGTTAGTTTTTCATCTCAGATCTGCTTTAAGTGCAACTGGGAGCTTATGAGGTCCTGTTTCCAGTGAGGCACAGACTAACCAGCAAGCTCATGGTGACCCAGAACTCATTGGGGTGTGTAAGGGACTACAATGGTCCTAAAAGCCCCCTTACTAAGATGTTAAGAAAAACAAAAGTTTGCTTTCCTAAAACAGAAAGAATTTGCGATAATTCAGGTTAGAGTGAGCTCGAGATGTCTCCCAGGCACCACTGCTGAATATATGCAAATTAACCATTGTACCCTTAGAAGCTAAACACACCTCCAGAACCGCTGGAATGCAATGATGTGTCAGCTTGTTAATGTGTACAGAGCCATAATAATCCAACATGCATACAGGCTGTTTCGGATTGTTTGATCCTCATCAGTGCATGGCATGGATTAATTTGGCTCTATGGAGTAGGGCTTGTAAATCCGAGAGGCACAGACTAACCAGCAAGCTCATGGTGACCCGGAACTCATTGGGGTGTGTAAGGGACTACAATGGTCCTAAAAGCCCCCTTACTAAGATGTTAAGAAAAACAAAAGTTTGCTTTCCTAAAACAGAAAGAATTTGCGATAATTCAGGTTAGAGTGAGCTCGAGATGTCTCCCAGGCACCACTGCTGAATATATGCAAATTAACCTGTTTCCAGTGAGACAGGATCTTTATCTCAGTCAAGAAAAAGTTTAACTATTGCAAAACAATCAATAAGGGGGGGGGGGGGGGGGGGGTATCTCGGGGGTATAATTCCAATACTGGCCTATGTAGTACAATACCTTGTCAGATTTACGATCCATACGTAAGAATGAGTAAAGAAAAGAGAAGAGAGGAAGGAAGAAGTAATGCAAAGTAGAAAGGAGAAGACCATGAGAGCGGGTGGGGGGGGGGGGGGGGGGCTGCCCATTCCTCCATAAAGAGAGAAAGTTGTGCACTAAGCACATTAGCCCAGGTTAGTAGTGTCTAAGATGGGAATTCATCTCGGACCCTAATATATAATTCGAGAGTGGAGTCCATATTTTATCACATTTTTTCATGTTGTCCATTAATCTAGCCTTAAAGAGAATCTGTATTGTTAAAATCGCACAAAAGTAAACATACCAGTGCGTTAGGGGACATCTCCTATTACCCTCTGTCACAATTTCGCCGCTCCCCGCCGCATTAAAAGTGGTTAAAAACAGTTTTAAAAAGTTTGTTTATAAACAAACAAAATGGCCACCAAAACAGGAAGTAGGTTGATGTACAGCATGTCCACACATAGAAAATACATTCATACACAAGCAGGCTGTATACACCCTTCCTTTTGAATCTCAAGAGATCATTTGTGTGTTTCTTTCCCCCTGCACCTCTCATGCACTGAAGTTTCAGGCTGCTCTTTTCTTGCTGCAAACAGCTTTGCCCTTGTCTGTAATTCTTCAGTATGTGAAAGCCCAGCCAGCTCAGAGGACGATTTATCCAGCTTGTAAAAGATAAGAGAGAAGAGAGAAGCTGCTCTAATCTAAATAACAGACAGGCAGTGTGCATAGAGGGGCCTGGAAGGGGGAGTTCATAGCAGAACCACAACACTGAAGAACTTGGCAGCCTTCCAGACACAGGCTGACAAGTCTGACAAGAGAGAGATAAGTTGATTTATTACAGAGACTGTGTTAGTAGAAAGTGCTGCAGTTAGCCAGAACACATTAGAATAGCTTTTGGAACTTGTAGGATGATAAAAAATAGGATGCAATTTTTGTTACAGAGTCTCTTTAAGTTTTTCAAAAAATAAAATGTGGCAGAGTCGTTTTTTAACCCGGTCAAAAGACAGGGTTGTGGAGTTCCAGGAAGCAGCTATTGTTAATTTTGTAGCTGTAAAAATGAAGTTAATCAGAGCGTTTTGAGTGGAGGTCAGGTTCGGATATGGAAGGCCTAAGAGTGTATGAACAGGATTCTTGGGGATGGGGGCATTGAGTAATGATGAAGCCCAGGTACAGACTCTTATCCATAATCGATGTACTTTCTTGCATTTCCACCAAATGTGGGTATGTGTACCGACCTCCGCACAACCCGTAAAGCAATTGCAAGAAGAGTTTGTTTTAATCCTTGACAGCCCTTGAGGGACTAAATACCACCTAAATAGTAATTTGTAGTTGACTTCAATCAGATCAGCATTTACTGAAACATGGGGAATATTATTCCAAATATCTTGTAGGTCATCAATTTCAATTATAACACCCAGCTCTTTCTTTTTCCCATTTTGTTATATATTCTGGTTTACGCTCAGAGAACATTCGTGACAGGTCTCTATATATCATGGAAATTGTGCCTGGGGAGAATTATTATTATTATTTAGTATTTATATAGCGCCGACATATTACGCAGTGCTGTACAGTGTATATATATATATATCTTGTCACTAACTGTCCCTCAAAGGAGCTCACAATCTAATCCCTACCATTGCTATATGTCTATATTATGTAGTGTAAGTACTGTAGTCTAGGGCCAATTTTTTAGGGGGAGCCAATTAACTTATCTGTATGTTTTTGGCATGTGGGAGGAAACCGGAGTGCCCGGAGGAAACCCACGCAGACACGGAGAGAACATACAAACTCTTTGCAGATAGTGCCCTGGCTGGGATTCGAACCAGGGACCCAGCGCTGCAAGGCGAGAGAGCTAACCACTACGCCACCGTGCTGCCCTGGGTCTGTTGCGCAAATAGCCTCGTATGATGTTCTAGATGAGAGAGAGGAAGTATCAGGTAGATTAGTTATAATATAAAGTGGGATGAAACTAAACTAATTAACTGAAAAAAAATGTAAATAAATCATCCAATAAGAAATTATTTATTTTGTTACAAATAACATATCGTGCTTTTCTCCTTTTTGGACACAAAGCGCCAGAGCTGCAGCCAATATTTCTGCTAGTTTCCAGCTTTACTGTTTCTCCGATGCCAAAAAAGCCATTACTTCTGCCCTTTTCTTTTTTTAACCCAGCTCCGTGTTAATTTACTGCTTATTTTACAGATTACTGTCCCTCCCACAGCAAACTACAGGGGTTGGCAAAATAATGGAAACACCTAACATTTTGGCATCATAATCTTTAACATGTTTTAAGCAATCAAAACTTGACATATGTTAATTTTTTTTGGTTTATTATTTTTTGTTATTTGATATGTTTAATTAAAATAATTGTTTTTTACATATATTTAAACCAAAGTTTGTTATAATTTGTAGAAATGGCAGATCTCTCAGACTTTCAAAGAGGCCAAATTGTTGGTGCTCGTATGGCAGGTGCTGCTGTAACAAAAACTGCCCGAATGCTTGGCATTTCAAAAGGTACTGTCTCAAAAGTAATGACTGCCTTTTAAAAGACAAGAAATCACGTCCTCAGCAAAGCACAGTTGTGGCCGAAAGTTGAAGTTGTCTGAAAGAGACCGTCGGACTCTAAATTGAATTGATAGAAAAGCTCGCAAGACCACGGCTCCTAAAATCATGGCAGAGCTGAATGAACACCTACAGAACCCAGTTTCCACAAAAACTGTTCATCAGGAGCTGCACAAATCTGGATTTGACGGAAGAACTGCAATTAGAAAACCTCTGCTCTCAAAGACAAATGTTTCAAAGCGTTTAGAGTGGTGTAGAAACCACCAGAATTGGTCCCTCGAGCAGTGGAAAAATGTGATTTTCTCTGACGAATCATCGTTTACCTTATTTCCGACCTCCGGCCTAGTGTACGTTTGGACACAGCCGAAAGAAGCATTTCATCCAGACTGCCGTCTCTAAAAGAACTGGAGCGTGTTTTAGCTGAAGAATGGGCTAAAATTCCTCTGGAAACAATTCACAATTTGTATAAATCAATACCTTGGAGAATTGAGGCTGTAATTGCCGCAAAAGGTGGACCTACACCATATAAAAATATATGTTGTTGATTTTCAAGTTTTTTCCATTATTTTGTCCAACCCCTGTAGATAACAGGCTTACATTACTGTGTAATCTCTTCAAAGGGAGAAAGGGAATCAATTACCTTTTGGTCATAGTGTCCTATATTTATCTGGAATGGGAAGTTTGTTATTTGTATTTTTAAATAAGCTTGTTACTGTAGCTAAAAAAAGACTTCCCATAACCCCTTTGGCACTGCACAGTTCCCCACAGTTCAGCCAAGGCACACAGACCAGGTAAAAAAAATAAAATTAAGGGACATATTTTGCACTCTGCATTCCACTGCTGATATTTCTCTTCAGTTAGGGGCACCTCTAGCTACTTAATGTTGAGGTTCCTCTAGATACCTAATACTTGGAGTCACCTCTAGCTTCTTAATATTGAGGGTTCTGCTGGCTACCTAATACTAAGGGGCACCTGTAGCTTCTTATGATGGTTATGGGGAATAAGTGACAGCTGGGCCATCCAGCACACTTGCAGTGCGGTTTGGTGGATGTTTATAGGTTCATGGAGGATGAAGTCTAAGGTGCCAGGACATCGGTGCCTACAAACTCCTGTTAGGTAAATCCAGGCCTGTCTGCAATCAAGGTGGAGTTGGCGGAGGCGGGCCCGGATTTCTGCAAAGGCCACAAAGGCCATGGCCTAGGGCGATAAAATCAGATAAGATCAGAAGGGCGGCATGACTTGGAGAGAGAAGAGGTCATATGTCAAAGTAAATCATCTCTTCTGGTCCCGCAGCGCAGCCAGCCAGCGCCCTGCTCTGCACTAATAGCTGAATTCCAGAGTTCCCCAATCCCTGCACCTCTCACTTCCTGATGTGTTATAACAATCAGGATCAATCATAACTGTCACCTGATGATCCAATTATGATCAACATACAGTACAAGTGGATGTGAGAAATACCAGGGATTTACATTACAAAGAAGATAAAACTAAGTTCCGCTGAGTTCTAATGCAGGCATTCACAAACATTTCTGCTAGTTTCTTTGCCTTCTTTTTTACAGCTGTGACACTGACCCCAGCAGTTGTAAATTACACTTTCTTATCTAGCCGTAATTTATTGCTTTTTTTTCTTCCTAGCCAGTGATCTCGTCTCTGCTTAAGTTAACTCTTTCCTGACTCATTTTCTGTCCGTCAGCTCCGACCATCTATAAGAACTGCTGCAGCCTGGAATAAAAATGCTGTAAGCTTCCCTTTCATTGCTAAACTGTCACTGTCACCTGAGCTGTTACTACCTCTATGCTAGTGTGTATGGTTTGGCATCCTTCTGCTTTCCTGTAGCATTAGAGCATTCTACCATCTTAGCCATCAGTAAAAGCAGAGAGTTTTTAATCAGGATGATACCATTTATTGGCTTAAAATAAAAAGAGTAATCTTTCTGCTAATAAGCCTTCTTCAGTCTTCCCCGTATACTGTCAATATGTTAGAGCACACCACCATTTGTACATTCAGCATTCAAAAGAGATACGTAGATTTTTTCAGCAAATATAAATAAATGTCATTCAGATGCTTTAAAGTGGAGTTGAACTCTTGCACAGGACAGAAGGAAAACAGAGAAATGCACCCTGTATGTATTTAGAGAGCCTTTCGAACATCTGTGTCTAATCACAAATTTGATATCTTCCCTGTGTCACCTGACTGCCACAGCATATAAGCTTATTTTAAAGCACAAGATGTTAATATATTTGCTTCCATGAAAGTAGGAATTAGACACACTGTCTATTTATTGCAGGATTTGTATCAGCTGTAACAAAAATGTTTTTATGTAAAGGTTATGTTGTTGCGTATCTTTTAGAGCAGAGAGGAAGTTCTGAGTTCAGATCCACTGTAATTACAACAGAACATCCAAAGTGGGTCTTGACAGGATGTTTGCTACTTACCTGTTCTCTGTTTTGGATGGGCTTCTCTCCATTGCACTGCCCTGTCACCTGTTTGTGTCTCCGACTGCAGCCAGTCGCACAGAGGATAAAGAAGCAGCGCATGCTCTGGCCACTCACGCTCCCTGTCACCTGTTTGTGGCTCTGACTGCAGCCAGTCGCACAGAGGATAAAGAAGCAGCGCATGCTCTGGCCACTCACGCTCCCTGTCACCTGTCTGTGGCTCTGACTGCAGCCAGTCGCACAGAGGACAAAGAAGCAGCGCATGCTCTGGCCACTCACGCTCCCTGTCACCTGTCTGTGGCTGTGACTGCAGCCAGTCGCACAGAGGACAAAGAAGCAGCGCATGCTCTGGCCACTCACGCTCCCTGTCACCTGTTTGTGGCTCTGACTGCAGCCAGTCGCACAGAGGATAAAGAAGCAGCGCATGCTCTGGCCACTCACGCTCCCTGTCACCTGTTTGTGGCTCTGACTGCAGCCAGTCGCACAGAGGATAAAGAAGCAGCGCATGCTCTGGCCACTCACGCTCCCTGACACCTGTTTGTGGCTCTGACTGCAGCCAGTCGCACAGAGGATAAAGAAGCAGCGCATGCTCTGGCCACTTGCGCTCCCTGTAATTTCCAGCTCCTGCCCAGATGTGCACAGCAACCGAGGCCAGTATAGTGTTATGCATTCTTGACAAGTACCGATCATACATCACCGTAATTTCTCAAGTATGCATGCCCAGAACACTATCGGCTGCTGTGCACATTCGGGCAGGAGCGCAAATTTCCATTGTGAGAGGACAGAGCATCCACTGATTCTTTGTTCAATGAGGGGCACAGCAGCACAACTGAAATGAGCCCATTCAAACCAGTGATCGCTAGTCAGATAGTTGGCCAGAATGTTTTTTGGTGGTGGTGGCGGGGGGGGGGGGGGGGATGCGCTTGGTGACAGCAGGCCTAGGGCACTGGTAAGTACAAATCCGGCCCTGGGCGGAGGCCATACAAGCGCAGTAGTCCTGACTGAACTGAGACTTTACCAGGGCTGACAGCGGCAGAATGGAGGGGACCAGACAGTAGATGGAGCTGATGAACTACAGGGGGCTGGAAGAAGCCCTGGGTAAGTATAAATCCACCTTCTTCACCTTGTGACAGGTGCACTTTAAATTGTTGCTGTTGTCAAACATTACTTATTTTGGATTAATAAAGATAGTACTGTGCTGACAGAAAACAATTCCCCTTCTTTTCTGGCAATCCAGGCTTCAGTAGCAGCCTCACCCACAGAGCTAGACTCTGACTCACTCTGTTGTTTCTCATCATGTGATCAAAATGTCAAGACAGGATTCTTGGCTGCAGAAAGCATTCTTCACACAGATGACAGATGTACAGACTCTTTGCAGATGTACAGATCACTTTCTTTGTGCCTGGGCTATAGGTGGTTTGAGATGAGAAAGAGGGACACTTAAGCCACACCCCTGTCACACCCGTAGTCACGCAAACCATAAAGATTGCATAAGAAAAATATGTTGTTTTATAATTCAAACCACATTGGTCCTTTCTATCCTGGTTTATTTTCCCTCATATTAACATTTTAAAATGAGTAATATATCAATTTAAGTAAAGGATGGGAATAAAGTTTAGAGTCAATCAAACACATTTTTTAGTAGAGAAATATATATATTTACATAGGAAGAGGGACAAAGTCCTGACAAATAAGGAGGAAAGCGGGACAGAGGGACAGGGCTCCCAAAGAGGTACTGTCTCTACAAAAGTGGGACAGTTGGGAGCTATGGTTTTTGTTCCTGCCAAAGCATCAGTACTGTTTGTGACTTTAGGGTCATTCCACTGTTACTGCCCCTGGCCCATCTTAGTTAGTCCCAGTTATGGCCTGGCCGAGATTAGACCTCACAGACTTGTACACGGCAGCAGCTGAAGTGTATGGAGAGATTTCTACATTGCTAACATGGTGATCCCTGCATCCCTTCTATGCACTCAGGTGCTGTGAAATTGGTTGGGTTAAACCAACATTGCTCCCATAGCCTTACAGGAGGCTTTAGGGAACGGAGGGATTACTTTTCTAACAACACTATTTAGCCTTCCCTATGGGGAACGTAACATGCCACCAAACTCATTGGAAATCCGCAGCCCATCAGTATTAATATCACATTTTGTGAGTAACAGAAAAAAAACTTGCATGTACATTATACACTCATACAAAAGGAGCACATGACAAAGGGCGATTGGCCCGAAACGTTGTGATGTTTGTTATGATGTATTACCCCCAGTAATGCAATAAAAACCTGTTGGATAAGTATCCGTGAAGGGTCGAGTTCCATGGGAATATTTGTGCATGCTATGGATTGGTTCGGTGCAGTGCTGGGCCGAAATTACGCATGAGCGTAATTACGCATCGTAATTCAATGTAAATTTACGCTTAAGCGCTACACGTAACTTACGGTCTTACGCGTAATTATTGACGCGTAAGCAGTAAAGTGGTATTGTAATTACACTATCTACCGTAATTGCTAGGTATGCGTAATTTTACGAACACTTACGCGTAATTTTACGCGTAATTACTAACGTAAAATCTCCCATTTTCTAAGAGTAGCCAATCAGTCAACATCCTAAGCAACCAATAGTATCTTCTCCCGCCCTTCAGTACAAGCGTACGTTTTGACGCATACGAATGATATGTACGCAATAACTGTCACATTGACGGCTATTGCGTACATATCGTCCGTATGCGTCAAAAAATACGCATTAATAGGTATTACGGCACTACGCGTAACATCGTAGTGTAAGCGCATACATTACGGTATCCTTACGCGTAACTGCGTAAGTTTACGCGTAAATACAGTGATGTACCGTAGATAATTTCCTACGCCGTAACCGTAATTGCGTAATGCGTAATAGCGTAAAATTACGCGTAATGATCCGTAAGCGTAGATTTTTCCATTATGACCAGCACTGGTTCGGTGAGGTTTGATGGGCCTCGCTTTCTCAGTGGGACTAATGTTATATACGTTATTGCGCCTGAGGCCAGCAGATTATTGTTCTACAGGATGGATTTGTATGTCAGGCAGAGTAGTTTAATTTGAATTCTGAGGGGACAGGGAGCCAGTGAAGGGACTTGAGAAGAGAGGCAGCTGAAGAGGAGTGGTGGGAGTAAATTAACCTGGCAGCTGTATTCAAAACAGGTTGCAGAGGTCAGAGTCTGGTCTGAGGAAGTCCAGAAAAGAGAGCATTGCTGCAGTCTACACAGGAGATGAACAGAACACGGACCAAGAGTTTGGCATTTTTGGAACTTAGTGGCAAATTTTGACAATATTGTGGAGATGGAACTGGCACAACCTGTAAACGTTCTGGATGTGTGGGAGTGAAGGAGAATACTGAGTCGAGGGTGACACCCAAGTAGCGGGTTTGAGGCACAGGGTGGAGGGAAGTGTTATTATCGATACTAATGGGGACATCGGTAGGAGGGCTACAACATGAATGGGGTAAGAAGATCATGAGTTCAGTCTTTTCCGGGTTAAGTTTCAAACATCAGTAAAACGTCCAGGTGGAGATAGCAGCCAAGCAATTGGCAATTTTATCCAAACTGCAGGTGGAGAGATCAGGTTGTGAAGGTAGATTTGGGTGTCATCAGTGTAGAGGTGGAAGTTGAGACCAAGTGGTAGTGTTGCCAACTCATCCCTTTAATTACTGACACATCTAAGTTATACAGGTTCTGGGGCTATTTGCACATAATCAGTGCCTTAACTGCATCTACCTAGCCACAAAACCTGTATAAATCATATGTGTCAGTAATTAAAGGGATGAGTTGGCAACACTGCCAAGTGGGGTGATAAGTTTGCCAAGGGAGATGGTATAGAGGGAGAAGAGTAGAGTCCTAGGACGGAGCTCTGGGTAACTTCAACAGAAAGGAGGTGTGGTGAGGGAACAGGATCTGCTACCGGAGGTCTGGAAGGAGATGTCAGAGACATAGGAGAAGAACTAAGTCTGGGCAAAGTCGTGGATGCCAATAGAGTTTGAAGGAGGCGGGTGTGGTCAATGGTGTCAAAAGCAAAGGAGAGGTCAAGGAGGAGTAGGATGGAGTAGTTGTGTTTAGATTTAGCTAGAATGAGGTAGTGACCATGGAAAGTGCGCTATCAGTACAGTGGGCAGGGCAGAGACTAGAATGAAGGGGTCAAATAGGGAGTTTTAACAAAGAAACTGGGACAGTTGCTTGTAGACCAGGTGTTCTAGGAGTTTAGAGGCATAGGGAAGAAGGTAGATGAGGCAGTAGCTGGAGAGCAGGGAGGGATTGAATAAAGATTTTTTTCAGTAGTAGGTGGATGATGGCCTGCTTGAAGGTGGAGAGGAAAATCCCAGTGACAGAGGAGAAGGAGTGATGCACATTTGATGGGAAGGTAAGGAGTGGAGTGGGGAGGTAGTAGCAGGGGAAGCAGAGATTACAGAGGAATCCTCATTAGTGGTGGGAGGAGATAAAGGTTACGGTTAAGTGGTTGGGCAAATAGGGTCAGAGGGAGGCAGATGTGTAAATCAGTCGTGTCTGATGGTGGCAATTTTGTTGTTGAATTAGTTACCAAGGTCTTGTGTGGAAAGGTCGATAGTGGGGGATTTGGGAGCAGGGTTGAGAATGGAGTAAAAAGTTGCAAAGAAGCAATGAGGGTTGGAAGCTTGGGAAATAATTAGGGGAAATATTCCTGTTTAGCAGCAGAGAGGGCTGTGTGGAAAATCTGGAGCAGCCTTTGTAGCTAAGAGTTTAGACTTGACTTCCTCCATTTGCGCTCAGAAGCCCATGCAGCTTTTTATAGGGTGCAGGTGCAGTGTGGCTGTTTAGTTTGCATTAAAGTTCAAAAGTGCCTTTTCTCCAATATACACCCATTGGCCACTTTATTAGGTACTTCTTGCTAGAACTGTACTAGGCTGGACCCGTTTGACTTCAGAAATGCATTAGTTCTTAATGGCATAGATTCAACAATGTTTTAGAAACATTCCTCAGACATTATGGTCTATATGGACATGATAACATCACACAATTGCTGCTGATTTATTGGCTGCACACCCATGAAGCAAAATTCATCTTCCACACTTCTGTTGGATGGAAATCTGGTGACTGTGGAGGCCATTGGAGTACAGTGAATTGATTGTCATGTTCAGAGACCAGTTTGAGATGTGAACTTTGTGACATAGTGCATTATCCTGATGAAAGCAGCCGTCAGAAGATGGGTGCTCTTCTCCTCAGAGCTACTCGGAGACACAAGTAGTTCAGAAGTTATTTGGTGAAAGAGCTTTACCTTCGGACAGCACTAGAACGATGGGCCAGGCAGAGGAGTGGGAAGGCCCTTCACTATCCAAAGCCTTCCCTCTACTAAGTTAAGTATCAAACTTCTCACTTCTGGTTTTCCTTAAAGCGAGACTTCCAAACAAAAGGGTTTATACTAACCTGGGGCTTCCTCCAGCCCTGTGTAGTCCATCTGCTTCCTCGGGGTCCTCCAGTCCTCTCTGTTGCACCACTTCCAGCCCCAGTAAAGTCCAGTCAGGAAATACTGCGTATGCCTGGTCCCTGCCGCATGCATCCCGGAATTGGGAATGACCTTCTAGGCAAGCATAGTTAGTTAAGTCTGTAAATGCGTTTGCACAGGGTTGGGGGCACATATGCATTTGCCCACAACGTGGCAGGATTGCGGACTCTACTGAGGCTCAAAGGAGGGGACCAGACTGACACAAAGGGAGATAACAGACAACAGGGGCCTGGAGGATGCCTCAGGTAATTATAAATCATGTTGTTTCAAATGTCTCAGGTTTACTGTAAATCCCTATTTCACTATTTTGGAGCTCGGTTTGAACTTCAGCAACTTGTCTTCACCAAGTGTAGATGCCTGAATGCATTGAGATGCTGCCATGTGATTTGCTGATAAGCTGTTTGCTTTAACAAGCAATTGCACAGGTGCGCCTCATAAAGTGGCAGGTGTGTATATGTCTTCTAATCCTGAAAAACCTAGCAGAAAAAAAGTAAACATAGGAAAGCAACGTATGTTTAGAAAAAGATTATGGAGCCTATTTACAAGGGAGGCAATCAACTGATAGCAAGAAAAAAATTATGTTAAGGTTGGTTCACACTTGGCGCTTTTTCAGTGCTTTGCTGATCACTGTCAATTAGCAAAGCACTGCTACTAATGTATTCCTATGGAACATTTACACTGCGGCATTTGCGATTTCGATCACTCGCAAACGCGCTGCATTCAGAGTCTTTTAGGGCAATTGCATTGTGATTCTTGTTCTATTGACAGGAATCACAAGCGCAAATCGCACTGAAATTGCGAGATTTTGCCATTACGGGGTAAGCCCCGAGTGTGAACTATGGAGTGTGTGTATGTTCAGCAGAGGGTATGTGATGATGCAGTGTGTGCTTGTTCAGCAGAGTGTAGGTCATGATGCAGTGTGTGTATGTTCAGCAAAGTGTACGTCATGATGCAGTGTGTGTTTGTTCAGCAGAGTGTAGGTCATGATGCAGTGTGTGCTTGTTCAGCAGAGTGTATGTCATGATGCAGTGTGTGTATGTTCAGCAAAGTGTACGTCATGATGCAGTGTGTGTTTGTTCAGCAGAGTGTATGTCATGATGCAGTGTGTGTTTGTTCAGCAGTGTGTAGGTCATGATGCAGTGTGTGTATGTTCAGCAGAGTGTAGGTCATGATGCTGTGTGTGTATGTTTAGCAGAGTGTATGTCATGATGCAGTGTGTGTTTGTTCAGCAGAGTGTAGGTCATGATGCAGTGTGTGCATGTTCAGCAGAGTGTAGGTCATGATGCAGTGAAAGTATGTTCAGCAGAGTGTAGGTCATGATGCAGTGTGTGTTTGTTCAGCAGAGTGTAGGTCATGATGCAGTGTGTATATGTTCAGCAGAGTGTAGGTCATGATGCAGTGAAAGTATGTTCAGCAGAGTGTAGGTCATGATGCAGTGTGTTTATGTTCAGCAGAGTGTATGTCATGATGCAGTGTGTGTTTGTTCAGCAGAGTGTACGTCATGATGCAGTGTGTGTATGTTCAGCAGAGTGTAGGTCATGATGCAGTGTGTGTATGTTCAGCAGAGCGTATGTCATGATGCAGTGTGTGTTTGTTCAGCAGAGTGTAGGTCATGATGCAGTGTGTGTATATTCAGCAGAGCGTATGTCATGATGCGCTCAGAAGCCCATGCAGGTCATGATGCAGTGTGTGTCTGTTCAGCAGAGTGTATGTCATGATGCAGTGTATGTATGTTCAGCAGAGTGTAGGTATGTGATGATGCAGTGTATGTATGTTCAGCAGAGTGTATGTCATGATGCAGTGTATGTATGTTCAGCAGAGTGTATGTATGTGAAGAAGCAGTGTATGGATGCTCACCAAAATGTATGTGATGCACAGTGCTGTGCACCACATCTCATCCTCTTCCCATCTCCCATGCAGCTCTGTACTTGCTAGAGATCCAGGCTTCAGTGTCTTCTGGTCTCCCGGCAGCCATGTTCCCGCCTCCCGCAGCTTTGTACTCGCTGAGTACAGAACTGCAAGGGAAATAGGAAGTGGCTCCCCAGGACAAGAAGAAAGTTAAACCTGGACATCTAGCAAGGAGAGACACACAGGAGACTGGAAGATCGCTGCCAGGAACGAGGATCGGTGACTATCTCCACACATGACTCGCATATATGTTGACCCCCCACTTTTGGTACACTTTTTTGTCCCAAAAATTCAGCTTTTATGCGAGTATATACGGTAAGCCCTTTGAATCTGAAAAGTGGTGATCCACAGCTGCACTTCAGGCTGGGCATAAGGCAGGATAATGAGTTTGCTGCATAGTGTAAGCCACAGTACTGGTGTCAAATTGCTAAGCTCTGGTTCATAAGAAACCACCCACTACTCCTATCATTTTTTTTCTATATTAAACCAGAAAATTTACACCACTGGGGTATATTCAGCAGCCCTTATTTACAGGTGTAAGAATTCTGCATATTTTAACCAGGTAACCATGGAGACATTGGTGAAACCTTGATTGAATCATTTAGAACCTTACAAGCCAGACACCTAGTACTATGTAGACAACAGTTGTACATTTAAATCTTATTGGCTCTATTTATGTATTTCTATGTCACAGTGTTTGTTCTCTATTTATTTAGCAGTAATAAAGTACGTCATGATGCAGTGTGTGTATGTTCAGCAAAGTGTACGTCATGATGCAGTGTGTGTTTGTTCAGCAGAGTGTATGTCATGATGCAGTGTGTGTTTGTTCAGCAGTGTGTAGGTCATGATGCAGTGTGTGTATGTTCAGCAGAGTGTAGGTCATGATGCAGTGAAAGTATGTTCAGCAGAGTGTAGGTCATGATGCAGTGTGTTTATGTTCAGCAGAGTGTATGTCATGATGCAGTGTGTGTTTGTTCAGCAGAGTGTACGTCATGATGCAGTGTGTGTATGTTCAGCAGAGTGTAGGTCATGATGCAGTGTGTGTATGTTCAGCAGAGCGTATGTCATGATGCAGTGTGTGTTTGTTCAGCAGAGTGTAGGTCATGATGCAGTGTGTGTATATTCAGCAGAGCGTATGTCATGATGCAGTGTGTGTTTGTTCAGCAGAGTGTAGGTCATGATGCAGTGTGTGTATGTTCAGCAGAGTGTACGTCATGATGCAGTGTATGTATGTTCAGCAGAGTGTAGGTCATGATGCAGTGTGTGTATGTTCAGCAGAGTGTACGTCATGAAGCAGTGTGTGTATGTTCAGCAGAGTGTATGTCATGATGCAGTGTGTGTTTGTTCAGCAGAGTGTACGTCATGATGCAGTGTGTGTATGTTCAGCAGAGTGTAGGTCATGATGCAGTGTGTGTATGTTCAGCAGAGTGTATGTCATGATGCAGTGTGTGTATGTTCAGCAGAGTGTAGGTCATGATGCAGTGAAAGTATGTTCAGCAGAGTGTAGGTCATGATGCAGTGAAAGTATGTTCAGCAGAGTGTATGTCATGATGCAGTGTGTGTATGTTCAGCAGAGTGTATGTCATGATGCAGTGTGTGTCTGTTCAGCAGAGTGTAGGTCATGATGCAGTGTGTGTATGTTCAGCAGAGTGTATGTCATGATGCAGTGTATGTATGTTCAGCAGAGTGTAGGTCATGATGCAGTGAAAGTATGTTCAGCAGAGTGTAGGTCATGATGCAGTGAAAGTATGTTCAGCAGAGTGTAGGTCATGATGCAGTGAAAGTATGTTCAGCAGAGTGTAGGTCATGATGCAGTGTGTGTATGTTCAGCAGAGTGTAGGTCATGATGCAGTGTTTGTTTGTTCAGCAGAGTGTACGTCATGAAGCAGTGTGTGTATGTTCAGCAGAGTGTAGGTCATGATGCAGTGTGTGTATGTTCAGCAGAGTGTACATCATGATGCAGTGTGTGTATGTTCAGCAGAGTGTAGGTCATGATGCAGTGTGTGTATGTTCAGCAGAGTGTACGTCATGATGCAGTGTGTGTATGTTCAGCAGAGTGTACGTCATGAAGCAGTGTGTGTATGTTCAGCAGAGTGTAGGTCATGATGCAGTGTGTGTCTGTTCAGCAGAGTGTATGTCATGATGCAGTGTATGTATGTTCAGCAGAGTGTAGGTGTGTGATGATGCAGTGTATGTATGTTCAGCAGAGTGTATGTCATGATGCAGTGTATGTATGTTCAGCAGAGTGTATGTATGTGAAGAAGCAGTGTATGGATGCTCACCAAAATGTATGTGATGCACAGTGCTGTGCACCACATCTCATCCTCTTCCCATCTCCCATGCAGCTCTGTACTTGCTAGAGATCCAGGCTTCAGTGTCTTCTGGTCTCCCGGCAGCCATGTTCCTGCCTCCCGCAGCTTTGTACTCGCCGAGTACAGAACTGCAAGGGAAATAGGAAGTGGCTCCCCAGGACAAGAAGAAAGTTAAACCTGGACATCTAGCAAGGAGAGACACACAGGAGACTGGAAGATCGCTGCCAGGAACGAGGATCGGTGACTATCTCCACACATGACTCGCATATATGTTGACCCCCCACTTTTGGGACACTTTTTTGTCCCAAAAATTCAGCTTTTATGCGAGTATATACGGTAAGCCCTTTGAATCTGAAAAGTGGTGATCCACAGCTGCACTTCAGGCTGGGCATAAGGCAGGATAATGAGTTTGCTGCATAGTGTAAGCCACAGTACTGGTGTCAAATTGCTAAGCTCTGGTTCATAAGAAACAACCCACTACTCCTATCATTTTTTTTCTATATTAAACCAGAAAATTTACACCACTGGGGTATATTCAGCAGCCCTTATTTACAGGTGTAAGAATTCTGCATATTTTAACCAGGTAACCATGGAGACATTGGTGAAACCTTGATTGAATCATTTAGAACCTTACAAGCCAGACACCTAGTACTATGTAGACAACAGTTGTACATTTAAATCTTATTGGCTCTATTTATGTATTTCTATGTCACAGTGTTTGTTCTCTATTTATTTAGCAGTAATAAAGGCCCATTCACACTAGGCCGATTAGTGGGCGATGTCCCGCTAATCGGCGAAGTGCTTCTTAAAGCGCTAGTGCAATAGTAAGTATATGGCTGGATAGTGTAAAGTAGTGGCTGGATAGTGTAATGGTTAAGGGCTCTGCCTCTGACACAGGAGACCTGTGGGTTCGAATCTCGGCTCTGCCTGTTCAGTAAGCCAGCACCTATTCAGTAGGAGACCTTGGGCAAGACTCCCTAACACTGCTACCGCCTATAGAGCGCGTCCTAGTGGCTGCAGCTCTGGCGCTTTGAGTTTGCCAGGAGAAAAGCGCAGTATAAATGTTCTGTGTTTGTTTGTTTGATCTCACTGCCGCGATTGCCACCAATCGCGGGCGATTTGTGATTAGCAGCAATCGGCAAACGCGTTACCTGCAGCATTTTTTGGCCATTCGGGAGTGATCGCGATCAGCATATGTTGAAGCACTAATCGCGATCGCTCCAAGAACGTTAAATCGTGGAAAAATCACCCGCACAAAACAATAGCACTAAGTGCTCGCCTTTTGCGCTATTAAAGGGGAACTGAAGTAAGAGGTATACGGAGGCTGCCATATTTATTTCCTTTTAATCAATACCAGTTGCCTGGCAGCCCTGCTGGTCTATTTCTCTGCAGTAGTATCTGAATAACACCAGAAACAAGCATGTAGCTAGTCTTGTCAGATCTGAAACACCTGATCTGCTGCATGCTTGATCAGGGGCTATGGCTAATAGTATTAGAGGCAGAGGATCAGCAGAACTGCCAGGCAACTGGTATTGCTTAAAAGGAAATAAACATGGCAGCCTCCATATACCTCTCTCTTCAGTTCCCCTTTAAGTGTGAATTTACTGTATTTATTGCCATGCTGTGATTTACCGCTGCATTCTGGTTTCTGTGTTTCATTCCAGTTCTGTGCTTTAAAGGTCAAATATTTCCCTGTCTGTAAAGCATAAAGTGTTATCTCCGACTAAACTGACCTGCATTAATATTACCATCCTGAAGGTGGCGATACCAATGCAAGTCAATGAGGAAAAGAATCACCTGACATCTCCCTGCTGGTATCCTTTCATTATTGCAACTTCATCACAACTTGTATGCAGAGTAATGCTTATGAATGCTTTTTTTCCGCACTTTATCATTGTACTTCCAGCTGAAGCATTCTGTACAGTGGCGTAGCTAAGGAGTTGTGGGCCCCGATGCAAGTTTTACAATGCCCCTCCCCCCCCCCCCCCCCCCAAGCACTCTATACATAACAACTGATACGGCGCACCAAAACCTGCCAATGGCAACTGGATGGTCGGAATGGCAATTTCCGATTCCGCGGTAAATCCGCATTCCGTCATGTACCGATTATCGATTCCGCTTTCCGTTACCAATTTCCGCATTCCAATGTGGAATTTCTGCTGGAAATCGCGGAAATTCCGCCCAACTTTAACTTCGATTTTCTCAAAAACTATAAGGTCTTTTTGAAAACTTTTTTTTGCATCTTGTTCAGAAGATTCTGTTCAACAAACCCTGAAAATTTGGTGTTTCTAGGACTAACGGGGGCTTTGCTATTAACTGCTAAAGTCGGCGGATTTTTACTGTAATGTAAAATGCAGGAAATAGGCAGATACAGATTTTCTGCATTTTACATTACAGTAAAAATCCGCCGACTTTACCGGTTAATAGCAAAGCCTCCTTAAGTCCTAGAAACACAAATTTTCAGGGTTTATTAAACCGAATCTTGTGAACAAGATGCAAAAAAAAGTTTTCAAAAAGACCTTATAGTTTTTGAGAAAATCGATGTTAAAATCGGGTGGAATTTCCGCGATTTCCGGCGGAAATCCGCCTACGGCGCTTGCATTACCGATTTCCGCATTCAGATGCGGAAATGCAATTTCCGATCGGAATTTCGGAAATTGCATTTCCACGGAATCCGAATGAGCATCCCTAGTACAGTGTCAGAGGTGCAAAAAGGGGATGGGCAACAGTTTGTTAATGATTACTACTATCCAAATTATCTATAGAAGTGATTATTATAAGCACAGGACCAATAGAGAGCTAATACTGTAGTTGAGGGAGGGCCCTTTTGGGCCCCTCTGGCCCAAGGGCCCCGATGCAGTCGCTACCTCTGCACCCCCTATTGCTACGCCTCTGATTCTGTATTGTGCTTTTATAAATAACAGGGCAAAATGCTGGGAGAAGTGGCAGTGATAACTCAGAGAATGAAAGCTTAAAACTGGTATTACACATATATACATACCTCCCAACATTTTGAGATAAGAAAGAGGGACAATTAGGTCACACCCCTGAAACACCCCTAATCACGCCCCTGGCACACCCCTAGTCACACATACCATAAAGATTTCATAAGAAAAATATGTTGTTTTATAATTCAACCCACACTGGTCCTTTCTATCCTGGTTCATTTTCCTTCATATTAACACTTGAAAATAAGAAATGTATCAATTTAAAATATATAAATAACATTTAGAGTATTTTTTAGTAAAAAAATATACATATTTACATAGATCTGTACATGAGTCCTGAAAGAGGGACAAATTAAGTAGAAAAAGGGACAGGGGCTCCTAAAGAGGGACAGTTGGGAGCTATGTATATATATATATAGATAGATAGATAGATAGATAGATAGATAGATAGATAGATAGATAGATAGATAGATAGATAGATAGATATAGATATATATTTCCACCCAATGTCCCAAAATGGTCAATGCCTTTTTGAATAGATCCCTAATGCATGCAGCACATCGATTCTCAATAGATTCCAGCAGTCTGTCTGTTGAAAGTCAATTGAGCCTGCAGAGCTGCATTGTTTGTTGCCGGGCAACCTTGTAGGTCGCCAATCAACTGCCGCTCCTTCCCTGCCCCTGATCAATACAAAATTTTCAATACTTTCAATCGATTTTTGCAGAGAATCAAATAGGAAAACCAATGTATGCATAGGCAACTTAACCTCCAGACTAAAAATCTACTCAGCAGAACTGAAAAGGCTTGGTGTTTCTTTAACAGTTTCACAGCATCAGAACTTTGTTTTTCTTATAGAAGTCTCATTTTTAGCTGCATTTTTAGCTAAGCTCCGCCCCATCAAAGAAAACAGCCCAGGCTTTTTTCCCCTGATGCTGTGCAAAGCATGATGGGATTTCCTATGTTGTTATTCACGTTGCCTAGCAACTGGGAGGGGTGATCAGCACACAGGACATTTGGGACTGTGTCTCATGCTCCCTGTCACCTTCTTTCAACCAAAAAGATGGCTGCCCCCATGATATCACAAACCTTTGCCTGCTCTTTTAAAACAGGGTGGGTAAGAGATTATATTACCTATCTTTTTTAATTAACATAACTAATGTAACTTAATGACAGCATGTTTGTTTGGGCTGAAGTTCCTCTTTAACCTTTTCGGGACCGGCCACCTACCCCCCCTTAAGGACCAGGCATTTTGCGCGGGAAGGGGGTGCGCGCGTTTGGGGGGGTCAGGCGGCCGGATCCCGTGTGTGGCTGGCTAGGGTGGTGTCCCCCATGGTGGCCTGTGCCTCCCCCTTCTGCCCGCAGCCTTCACTTACCTTCCAGGCTCCAGCGATGAGCCGCACGGGACCCTCTTCTCCGGCCGGCATCTCCGTTCTGTCTGAAGATCAGTTCGGGGTAGCGGCTTGATGACGTCATCAAGCCGGGACCCGGCGCTGACGTCAGACGGAGCGGAGATGCCGGCAAGAGCGGAGGGGGGTGCCGATCGTCGCTGGAACGGCAGGGAGGTGAGTGGATCCTCTTCTTTTCCCCCCTGCCGCCGCAGCTGTCAAACTGATCACTACGATCCGACGGCGATCGTAGTGATCACGTGATCAGCAGCCATACGCGATGGCTGCTGATCACTCGGGGGAGATGTCGGCTGTCATATGACAGCTTAATCTCCCCCTCCGGGTGCGCACGATCGCGTCGGGAGCGGAAATTGCGGGCCGGCGTAGGTCATTGCCGGGGCCCGGGAGGGAGCTGCGGCGAACGGCTGACTGCAGAGCTGCGACGAGGGACATGCTGGGAGCTTGGGGCTGGAGAAAGCCCTGGGTAAGTAGCACTTATTTTGGTTATTTACCCTGATAACTCCTTTAAGGAGTTAGGCAGCTGGTCCAGAGGAATATGGAGGCTGCCATATTTATTTCCTTTTAAATAATGTAAATTGCTTGGATGTCCTGCTGATCCTCTGCCTCTAATACTTTTAGGACCCTCTCACACCAAGGCGGTGCGCTGCTGTATGTTTACCGCACCCCACCGCCGTGCAATGAAAGTCTATGGACACTTTCATACTGCGACGTTACGGCGCAACGGAAGTGACGTTTTCGCCCCATCCCTGATGCAGGTCAAGAACTATGTTAACGCTGCGGCACTGCGTCGAGTTGGAGTGATCTGCGTACGCCCGGAAGTCATGTTAGTCTATGACGACGCATGGATTCTTAAAAAAACACAGAGGCGACGTTGCGGCCTGTTTTTGTTGGTGCGATGTGGTGCATCGGGTGTGATGCACCGCATGGCTGACGCTGGTTTCTGGTGTGAAACAAGCCTGAGCCATAAACCCTGAACAAGCATGCACATCAGACGTTTGTGACTCGGTCTGACTAGATTAGCTTCATGCGTGTTTCAGGTGTGTGATTCAGTCACTACTGATGCATGAAAGATCAGCAGGGCTGCCAGGGAACAAATATTGTTTAACCTCCTCGGCTGTAATCCCGAGGGGCGGGACGGAAAACCACAGCTAAGAGCGGTAATCCCGACCTCTGCTCAGGGTAGCCGCCAGAGGCTGTGTGCAGAGTATAGCGTGCAGCGGGCGTTTCTACATACCTCCTGGGGGATCCTGACGTCGGCCGCTAATCTTCTTCCTCTCCTCCGTTGCTCTGCTTCCTCCTGGTGAGATCGCCGACTGTCGGCATTACGACAGCCAGCAATTTCACTTTAGAGTTGCAGCGCCACCTGGAGGATGGAGGCATAACTGCAGCGCTGGAGCCAGGGAGGTGAGTGATTTTAAAACTGCTGAAGATCTCCCTCGCAGCATGAATTTTTCCAGGTTTTAGGTCTCTTTCACAGTAGGACGTTGCGTTTTGATGCAACATTAAAGTCGCAACGCAAATTACAACGCAATGCCCCAAAGATGTCGTAATGCAACTTACTGCCCCGTTACGATCGCATACAGTAGAGCATACAGGCAATGAAAAGTATGTTTCCAAGTCATTACTGAGCATGTGCAAACATTCCAACGCAGCTAATAATGTGTATAACGCACAGCATGCAGCACTTTCACTTAAAGAGAAACTCCGACCAAAAATGGAACTTTATCTCAATCAGTAGCTGATACCCCCTTTTACATGAGAAATCTATTCCTTTTCACAAACAGACCAACAGGGGGCGCTGTATGACTGATATTGTGGTGAAACCCCTCCCACAAGTAACCCCTCCCACAAGAAAAGTTCGAACTTTTGTGGGAAATAGCTGTTTACAGCTGTTTCCAACTGCCAAAAACCATGCAGCAGCTACATCACCTGCCACAAAATGTTCACTGGAGTTCCTCTTTAATGACATGCAGCATTAGTCACCAACGCAATGTGTGCACTGTGTGGGGCCGGATTTAGGCCATGGCCTAGGGCACCACAGGAGCAAGGGCACCAAAGCAGCAGGCTAAACTGGTACAGCATTTGCAAGCTTGCAAGTGCTGCTATGCAGGGAGATCAGGCGAGTGCCTGACCGCGGTACTCTGCTGCTAGACGCCTGTGCAGCGGCCATCCTGCTCTCTGTGCACGTTTGCATTGTGGCCGGCAGCTATGGACTTGGGCAGCATTGGAGATGGAAAGGAAGAGGAAGCTTCTGCAGTGAAGACGAGCAAACAAATGAGTGACACTGATGGCTGCTGCGGTATGAAGGCGAGCTGGCTACCTATACTGGAAGGTGGGGGGTAGGAAAAGGAGAGATTAAGGGAGCCATCTGGCTACCTATACTGGAGAGAAAGGAAGAGGAATCATCTGGCTACTTAAACTAGAATAAAGGGGGGAGGGGCCATCTGGCTACCTATACTGGAGGGAAAGGGAGAAGGAGTCATCTGGCGGTACTTTTCCGTTAGCCGGGCGCATCCGGCAGGTGGCTCTAATTATATTAAGAGTTCACATAACCACAAAAGTGTTGTAACCGCTTGTCGGCAGGTGGTGCTAATTACATGAATACTTGACGTCACTTAAAATGATAATGTTGCCGAATGTATAGTGTTTGAAGTGGCCGGCTCGCTGCGGCAAAATGTATATTAAAAAAGTGAGTTAATTAAATGACAAATAAGCCGGCGGCAATGTAACAGATCAAGCCGCCGGCTTCGTGTCTCGCTCTCCTCCCCCCTTGCCCTCTCTCCTATACAATACTGGCAGCCCGGGGGGGGGGGGGGGACATGCGTGTGTCCACAGAGTCGTTCGTCGCGGCAGGGAATCCTGCTTGTTTTATTGCGACGAATGACTCTGGGGGGACACGAGTGTCGTCCCCCCAGGGCTGCCAGTGTTCTATAGGAGAGAGGGCAAGGGGGGAGGAAAGCTCACTTCCTGACTTGGTCAGGAAGTGAATTACAAAACCAGTTGCCTGGTTCAATTACAATAGGAGGGCAAGAGAAAGGCGTACAAAGAGAAATTGCAGCCGGGAGACTTGGGCGCAGGATACAGCCGATATATGGCTTATCCTGCTACTGCACAAGTTCCCGGCGGCGTTACATACTATTCCCCCTCCAGGTCCACGTGGGTAGTGGGGAATGAAATAAAGTGGCTTCCAGCTATTGCTGGAGCCTGAATTAGTTTTTAAAAAGTAACTTCAGCTCCGTCTACTGACGGCGCCGAAGTTACTCACTGTGCGCCGCTATAGCCGTAATTCCTATGAAGATTAATTACTCCATGTGTGCCCGCGATATGGGTGGGGTTAACTTAATCAGAAGTCCGTCGATCCTATGGCCTCAATTCACTAAGCTTTATCAAACACTTAAAGGACATCCGAGGCGGAAAAAAAACTGAGATAAGCAATTGTATCTGTCCTCCTCCTTCTAAAAATGACTTTTAAAGTTATCCCGCAGTTTTATATTATATTTAAATCAACTTTTTAAGCTTTTACTGTTTCATGGCCTTTTCTCAATGACGCATTAATTGCATTATGCCAGGGCTAAAATATATGAACTATTGACCTTTTTTATCTTTCCTGCACTTAGAAGCCATTTACTGCCACAAAAGTGTTTTATGGCTGCAATTCCTCATCAGTGAGGGTTACGCTAGAGTCCGACCCGGACAGGAACTGCCACTTACATACCTGATTTTTAACTTTTTCAGGAAGAGAAAGAAAAAAGGAACACAACCTAGTTATTTGTGTGCTAGGCACTGTACATACACATGTCTATCTCTTAATGTCACTTGTCACCTCGTGAGTCCTTTAATCAAACGTTTGATAATTTACCTCATGAGTAAACTCTAATTTTGAATTCACTAAGGCATTATATATTTATCGAATGTTTTATTGATAAAACGTTCAATACATCTATAACATCTTAGTGAATTTAAAATTAGATTTTACCCATGAGGTAAATTATCAAATGTTCGATGAAGTGTTTGATAAAGCTTAGTGAATTGAGGCCCATGTGTCCCGCTGATGTCCAGGGACGGTTTAAGCAACAATGGGGCCCCAGGGCAAAATAAACCTGGGGGGCCCCCCCAACATATACCCCGGAACAAAAATCGGCATTAAGAGACCTTTTTTGCAGCTGGTATAGTCAGGGTGTGAAGCCCCAATCGGTCGGAGCTCCACATTCTGGCTATTCCAGCCTGCATGGGGGACAAGGGGTTAAAAAGTTTTAGGAGGGGGGACCCCACAATTTTTTTTTTAATTCCCACACTCTAAACATAAAAAATAAATAAATTGGGAAAATAGGAAAACATGCCAGGGATCTTCATACAGCCATATTGCGGCTGTATAGCGATCCCTGGCCAAAGCGCTGCGGCTGCGTATAGACCCCCTGGAAACCCTGCCAGGAAATTTATTGCGCTTTCGTTTTATGCATGTAAAATTACACTACCGTTAGGTTTGCTACTAAAAGTGACATTTACCGCATTTAAAAGTATACTTTTTTTCCTTCGAAACTTTAAAATCGATTTTCTCAAAAACTATAAGGTCTTTTTGAAAAATTGTTTTTTTCCTCTTATTCCTAATGATCTCCTTAAAGGGACACTTAAGTCAAACAAAAAAAATGAGTTTTACTCACCTAGGGCTTCCAATAGCCCCCTGCAGCTGTCCGGTGCCCTCGCCGTCTCCCTCCAATCCTCCTGGCCCCGCCGGCAGCCACTTCCTGTTTCGGTGACAGGAGCTGACAGGCTGGGGACGCGAGTGATTCTTCGCATTCCCAGACACATTAGCACCCTCTATGCTGTTATATGGTATATGAGATATGCCATAGCAGCATAGATGGCGCTATTGTGGCCAGGAACGCGAAGAATCACTCGCGTCCCCAGCCTGTCAGCTCCTGTCACCGAAACAGGAAGTGGCTGCCGGCGGGGCCAGGAGGATCGGAGGGAGACGGTGAGGGCACCGGACAGCTGCAGGGGGCTATTGGAAGCCCCAGGTGAGTAAAACTCATTTTTTTTGTTTGACTTAAGTGTCCCTTTAACATACCCTGCAAATTTAGGGTTTCTAGCATTTAAGGTGGATTTGCTATTAACCATTAAAGTCGGCAGGTTTTTAAATGTGTTTTTTTTTCCTTTGAAACTTTAAAATCGATTTTCTCAAAAACTATAAGGCCGATTTTGAAAAAAATTTTTTCCTCTTGTAGCCACTGGGGGCCCCTACAAGCTCAGGGGCCCTGGGGCAGCTGCCTCCTTTGCCTTAATGGTAGCACCGGCCCTGCTGATGTCATACGCGACCTATGATGTCCACCGATCACTACCGCACGTCCTCCTTCCAATTGAAGGAGGAAGTGTGAAGTGCGATAGTGAGTGGTGGAACGCGTCCAATATGGCATTAAAGCGAACCTTAAGTCAAGTAAAAAAAATGAGATTTACTCACCTGGGGCTTCCCTCAGCCCCCAGCAGCCGATCGGTGCCCTCGCAGCTCTGCTCCGATGTCCCAGGACCCGCCGGCGAGCACTTCCGGTTTGGCCGTCACCGGCCGACAGGCATGGGAACGCGAGTGATTGTTCGCGTTTCCAGCCTGTATATCGCCCCCTATGCTGTTATTGCGACCTCCTGGCCGCAATAGCAGCATAGGGGGCGATATACAGGCTGGCAACGCGAACAATCACTCGCGTTCCCATGCCTGTCGGCCGGTGACGGCCAAACCGGAAGTGCTCGCCGGCGGGTCCTGGGACATCGGAGCGGAGCTGCGAGGGCACCGATCGGCTGCTGGGGGATGAGGGAAGCCCCAGGTGAGTAAATCTCATTTTTTTTACTTGACTTAAGGTTTGCTTTAATGAGACGCATAGGATCCACAGACTTCAAGGTAAGTTAAAACCCCATCCCGTGGTCACACGGGGAGTAATTCATCTTCATTAGAATTCAGAATTGGAGTACATCAGTACTCAGAAGCCCATGCCTGCATGCCTCGCTCCTATCGCTGAGAGCATTCCGCACCTGCGCAGAACAGCTCGAGCCACAGGAGCATGACAGGCGAGCGCGCACAGCCAGGCCACGCATGTGCGGTGCACCTCAACTGCGCTATATACTGGAGCAAACAGTGGAGGAATGGAAGGGCCCAGGAGAACAGCGATGGAGACCACCTGGCATAGGGCTGAAGGCAGGGGCGTAGCAATAGGGGGTGCAGCGGTAGCGACCGCATCGGGGCCCTCGGGCCAGAGGGGCCCCGAAGGGCCCTCCCTCAACTACAGTATTAGCTCTCTATTGGTCCTGTGCTCATAGTAATCACTTCTATAGATACTTTGAACAGTGGTAATCATTAACAAGCTATTTCCCATCCCCTTCTTGCACCTCTGACACTGTAGTTACCATTGGCAGGTTTTGGTGCGCCGTATCAATTGTTATGTATAGAGTGCTTGAGGGGCCCCATTGTAAGACTTGCATCGGGGCCCACAGCTCCTTAGCTACGCCACTGGCTGAAGGAAGCCCCAGGTAAGTATAAAAGCTGCTTATTACATCATCTCTGGTACCCTTTAACCGTGATGAATAGGAGTTGCATGGTTTACACTGTCGTTCCCCCATCACATCACACAGATGCTTCGCAGCACCGGGAATTCTCCGGAGCCTCTAGATAGAAGACTTCCAGAACGTGCATCCCCCCATCTTCCTCGATATGTATGAGAGAAGGCAGCGGCTTGTCCTCCTACACTACGCATGCGCAGTATTATCCGAGGGGCAATCACTGCGCATGCGCATGCCGCCGGGCTCCCACTATCGGCCACTGAGTCACGCAGTCTCCACCCCCTCCAGTGTGGTGAGTGTGAGGAGCGGAGGTCGTGTGCTCACCGCGGCGGAGAAGAAGGAAAAAAGCAGCGGCAGCAGCAGCGGTGAGTGGCCGGCCGGGCGGGTGGCAGGAGCGGGCCGCTGCAGAGGAAGGTGTGCTGCAGCTGCTGGCGGCGGGAGGAAGGGGAGGCGGGCAGGCTGCGGCCTAGCTCTAGCGCCTCCCCGGCCTGGCAGTATGGCGGCCTCGTCCTCTACAGCGGCTGCAGGGGGCGGTGTGATGGCGGCGGGTAGGGAAGGCCGCAGTACGTGAGGGGTCACGGCTCTGCAGTCCACCATCATTACCGAGCCTACGTCCGGGCACCGCGTCACGCAGAGGGATGCTGAGGCCTAGTGGGCGCTAAGAGGCTGACATATCACGTGGGGGGAGAATACCGGCTATCAGCAGAGCAGCCGGTGTCCAGGGCAACCAATCCGCTCAGCTCACGCCTGCCCTGATATAGGGGCTGCATCCTTATGGGCCTATTTCCACTACACGCAGATTGGATACAGAAAAACTGACTCCAATGAATGTCTATGGGCCTGTTTCCACTAAACACAATTTTTCTGATGCAGATTTTCCCATAGGCATTAATTGGAGTCAGTTTTTCTGCATCCAATCTGCCTGTAGTGGAAACAGGGTTAATTAGTCTTTCTTTACACCCCACTCAATCTGTTCCTTTACTAGCTCTGTGTTCTATTCACAATAGGTAACGCGCTCAACAAATCCTGCACTTATGCTGGGAATACACCATACAATTTTCTGTTATGCTGGGCATACACGGGCAGATGCGCCCTTATCAATCGAGCCGCTGATGGCTCGATTGATAATTTCCGACAGGTCCGATGACACGCCGGATCGATACCCCGCTCGATCCCCGCAGGCTGACAATATCTGGGAACTCAGCAGGAGACAGCCAGAAGACTGTGCACCAGAGATAATGACCAGTCTCTACAGAAAGGCAACGTGAAGTAAAATGAGTGGTACTTACCGGGGGCTTCCTCCAGCTCCAAGCTCCCAGGATGTCCCTCGCCGCAGGTTCGTCCCGGTCCCCGGCGATGTCAGAACGACCGGAGCTGCGGCGAACGGCTGAGGAGAGAGCTGCGGCGAGGGACATCCTGGGAGCTGGAGGAAGCCCCCGGTAAGTACCACTAATTTTACTTACGTTGCCTGATGACTCCTTTAAGACGAAAGATGCACGTCCCTCTGTTCTCGCTAAAAAATTACATATACCTGGGGCTTCCTCCAGCCCCCTTCAGGCTGATCGGTCCCTCAGTGTCTTCCCAGGCCACCTGGATTCTCCATTATGCAGCCTGGTAATGGCGCCAGTCTCCGTAGGCGCTGTCTGGCCGTGCGCGCTACTGTGGCTGGGAGCATTATGTCCCCCGTCGCTCTCCCGGAGAGGTAGACTCTGGTGTCCTATAAACATTATTTACTATATAAATAGCCAACATCATCCGCAGCGTTGCACAGAGTATATTGATTTGTTACTTGAATGTCCCTCAGAGGGACTCACAATCTATTCCCTACCATGGTCAGATGTATGTATTGTAGTCTAGGGCCAATTTTTAGAGGGAAGCCAATTAACTTATCTTTGTTTTTGAGGTGTGAGAGGAAACCAGAGTGCCTGTAAGAAACCCACTCAGACACTGGGAGAACATACAAACTCCTTGCAGATAGTGCCCTGGGATTTGAACCAGGGACCCATCCCTACAAGGCCAGGGTATGCCCATAATCTGGGTCCCGCAGCATTTCTAGTTTCATGAAAGCCAATTATTAATTTTTTATTTATATAGCTTCCATATCATCTTTAGTGCTGTACATGGCTCAAAACTAAGTGTGGAGCATGTATCTGTTTACAATTAGGTCACCCAGCAATACAAATACTTACATTGTTCATGGGTATTTGAGACATCACCGATACTGGTGCATGAACAAAAAAAGTATCACTGTGATGTTGATCCTTATACTCCTTTAATGCCGGCTGCTGACTATATATGAGGACAAGTCTCAGATAATTTTCAATCAGGTTAGCTGCGCCAGATGTCCATACACAGGCAATCCAAATTGA